>NC_051082.1:9018497-9318497 GCF_004664715.2 Peromyscus leucopus
GTCACCATCCCTTTCTAAGAGTGCCTCAGCTTGGCTGCAGACCAGCAGCCACTTACTTCTCTCTTGCCCAGGCAGCTGACGATGGGCCAGGCCAGGGTGACCCTTGGAAAGAGCCCATGTCTCCTACCCATCACCCTTACCCCACAGCGGCAAGAGTGGGGTGACTCATGGGAGGTCTGGAAGAGGGGGCGGTACCCCCCTTTCTCGACACCTGCATAGAAATGGAGCCTTTCAGTCCCTCTGAGCCAGGACGCCAAGCCTTTCTGCCGGCCTTCAGAGGCGGGTGAGCCGAGCCGGAGCCACAGCAGAAGTAGGCTGCTGATGGCTAAGGAGGAAGAGGGCCGTGGGGAATTCCACGATCCCACTGGCTGACTCGCCTGCAGCCGGTGACACCCGGGAATATTCGTGGATGAACAGCATTAAACAGTTCTCAAAACTCAGGGCCATACTGGAGCTGGGATGGGCTCAGTGGCTGAGCTGTGCTTAACAAGCAGGAGGCCCTGGGTCCACCCTAGCAAAACAAACAAACCAAGGCCTTACTGGGACACTGGGGACTCCTGTTCATGGGCAAGAAAACAAACTACTGTGGTCTTTAAAAACTCCTTCATAATTTCTTTTTGTTGTAGGAGAATGAGGTCCTGAGAAAGGAACCTGGGGCTGTGCAAGGACAAGGCTCTGCACACTGAGCTATATCAGCAGCCCTTGGCTTTTCTAAAGTATAACCCAGGCTGGCCTTGAACTTGTGAATCTCTGGCCTCTGCCTCCCAATTACAGGTGTGCACCACTACACTGGTTTATAGTTCCTTTCTTTATTAAAAATGAAACTATAAACTATATAACCTTCCCAAGATAAAGATGGACAGGAAGTGGCACCTCCAGCCAGATCCAGGCTCGGCCACAGTTGGTCAGGTGTACAGTCCGTTGTCCTAAGAGATGAGTCTGATTTTTAATTTATTGTCAGGGTTTCAGAGTTTTGCACAAAAATAGTGATGTTTCTTCCTTAAAAACATACACTATCGAACCATATGTGAGCCTATCTTATTAGGGGGTGTCTTAGTCACTGTTCTGTTGCTGTGAAGAGACACCATGACCAAGGCAGCTCTTATGAAAGAAAGGATTGAACTGGGGGGCTTGCTTACCCTTTTAGAGGTTTAGTCCATTTTCATCATGGCAGGGAGCATGCATCATGAAGGCAGGCACTGGAACAGTAGCTGAGAGCTACATCCTGATCCATAGGAAGAGAGAGAGAGAGACTCTGGGCTTGGCATGGGCTTTGAAACCTCAAAGCCTGCCTCCAGTGACACACTTCCTCTAACAAGGCCACGCCCACAAATCCTCCTAATCCTATTATAAAGTTCCACTCCCTGGCAACTGTGTACTCAAATAAATGAGCCTATGGAGGCCATTCTTATTCAAACCACCACAGGGTAACAGCAGTCTCCGTAAGCCAACCTCCTTACAGAGACTTTGTGACAATCCCTACCACCCATGACTACCACCATCTCCGCAAGACCAAGTGCCTGTTATCATTTATTAGCACACCAATGCTGCTATCTTTATTTTTACATTTGGGATAGGGGATAAATCTTTTTGTATCCCTTTGTTGTTACTGTTGTTGTTTAGTTTTATTTTGGGGGTTCTAGGATGACCCACAGCCTCGTGCATGCTAGGCAGGTGCTCTACTGTGGAGCTATCTCCTCATTCTTTGGGGGCTTTCTAAGATTCATTTTTATTATCTTAGTTACGTTTATATGTGTGTGGGCATTGGCAACATGAGCACAGGTGTCTACAGAGTTCAGAAGAAAGTGTCTGAAGGAAGGTCTATGTGTCAGAAGATCGTGTAGACCAGTGGTTTGGATTGTGCTGAGGTTCCGATGTGAGGGGTGGAGTGGACCCAAGCCCCTCACTGCTGGTCTCTGGGTCAGTCTTTCAGACAAAGCCACTTGGTCATCTTACTGGGTCCTCAGTGCTCAGCCCCTCTCTCATCCCCTCTCATGCCACGCTGGCTGCATGCTCCCTGCCATGATGAAAATGGACTAAACCTCTAAAAGGGTAAGCAAGCCCCCCAGTTCAATCCTTTCTTTCATAAGAGCTGCCTTGGTCATGGTGTCTCTTCACAGCAACAGAACAGTGACTAAGACACCCCCTAATAAGATAGGCTCACATATGGTTGGATAGTGTATGTTTTTAAGGAAGAAACATCACTATTTTTGTGCAAAACTCTGAAACCATGACAATAAATTAAAAATCAGACTCATCTCTTAGGACAACGGACTGTACACCTGACCAACTGTGGCCGAGCCTGCATCTGGCTGGAGGTGCCACTTCCTGTCCATCTTTATCTTGGGAAGGTTATCAGTTCACATAGTTTCATTTTTAATAAAAGAACTATAAACCAGTGTAGTGGTACACACCTGTAATCTCTGCAGTTGGGAGGCAGAGGCCAGAGATTCACATCCCCTAAAACTGGAACTACAGGCAGTGAAGAGCTTTCCAACATGGGTGTTGGGAATTGAGCATGGGTCCTCTACAAGTGTGTTACCTACTCTTGGCTTCTGAGCCATCCAGCCCCTCCCCCATTCTTTAAAATAATTTTTTTTAGATGAGGCCTCACTAAGTTACCTTCTCTGACCTTTAACTCACTCGATGGCCTGAGCAGTTCTTCACCTTGCCATCCTCCTGCCTCAGTCATGTCTTTATAAACAAAGGGTAGAAATTGACTAAGACGTTCCTATGTGTCAAGAAAGATAAGAAATGAGGAATATTCTTATGTGCTTCATGTATAGCCAAATGCAGTGTTTTGACATTGCCAGCCTGCTTTGCTGGTTTGCCATTGGAGTTTGTAATCCCCTGTTGGTGGCAGCCTTGGAGTTTGGCTGAAGGGGGAAGTCTGGGGAAGAAGCAGAAGCATTCTTGACTTTTTCTAGAAATAACTGGAAGTCCCTGGCAAAGTCTGAGCAAGAGCAGGGCTGTGGCCACTTCCTTTCATGCTGTTCTCCTTGTTTAAAGTGGCAATTTGAAAAAAAAAAATATCACCTTGATCTTCTAGTCAGAGGGGTGGAGCCCGGTACAGAAAACACGGCAGGAGTGATTTGGGGAGGGGCTTCTCAGCCAGCGTGGCATGAGAGGGGACGAGAGGGGTACTGAGCACTGAGGACCCAGTAAGATGACCAAGTGGCTTTGTCTGAAAGACTGACCCAGAGACCAGCAGTGAGGGGCTTGGGTCCACTCCACCCCTCACATCGGAACCTCAGCACAATCCATGCCTGAAAACTCCAAACCATTGATGTACACGGTCTTCCCAGACCCACCGACTATACAGCCAGGCTCCACATTGCCTTCAGGAACAGAGCTGAAAGGAGCTGGCCGTGCAAGTGGCAGTCTGTAACCTCAGCACTCAAGAGGCCGAGGTAGCGGGTTGCGAGTTCAAGGGTAGCCTGGGCTACACAGTGGGACCCTTTCCCAGAAAAAGAAAAACAAGCACCAAGGCTTTAACTGACATAATAGGGCATTTTCCCCCAGACAGAGTTCACTTGGTTCTGTGTTCAATCCCCAAGACAGAGAGTGAGCAAGGGCATTCCTTGAGACCCAAATTTAGGGTCCATTTTGCCAGCTCCAGAGATAAGGAGGCAGCCCTGTTCATCCCTGCCCCTAAGGCCTTCATGTGGGGCAACTCAATAAAGAACTGGTCCTGTATGGTGTGGGACTGTCTCTTACACCCACCTTCCCAGAGGCTGCTCAAAGCCATCTCACCTGGTTGCTAAAGCCCGCCTCCTCCTTTCCCAAAGCAATTTTGCTTTTCTCTTTCGTACTTTCACCGACATTTTTTTTTTCAATTTTATTTTTTATTTTTTGGAGACTTTCAAATGGGAGGGCTGTGTTTCTATCATTTCCTGCCCTCCCCTCCCCCCTCGACTCCTCCTGTTTCCCCCACTCTCACTCAGCCTCACGGTCTCTTCTTTAGTCATTGTGTGTGTGTGTGTGTGTGTGTGTGTGTGTGTGTGTGTGTGTGCGTGTGCTGAGTTTATTCATTGTTGCTGTACGTACATGAGTTGAGGGCTGACTGGATCACCTGTCCAGGGTAGTCCCTAGAGAAGACTAAGTCTCTCTCTCTTGGCAGCTATGAATGATGGCCGGTAGCTCCTCACATAGGGGCGGGGCCCTGTGACATTCCCCCATCCACATCCGCATGTGTTGTCACTGTGCAGGTCTTGTTTAGGGAGCCATACAGTTGAGGGGCCATGGGAGCAGCCTCCATGTCGTGTCTGGAATACGCAGGTGCCCTGGTTCTCCAGCTCTTAGAATCTTCCCACTCTTCTTTGATGGTGTTCCCTGAGCCTTAGGTGGAGGGTTGTGTTACAGATGTGTCGGTTGGGATGGAGCATCCCGGTTGGGATGGAGCATCCCACAGTCAGGCATTCTCTGCATTTCAGCCAGCAGTGGCTCTCTGCAATGATACTTTCACAGGCTACTTTTGTGAGCGTCCTCAGGCAGACAGCGCTGTTCACTCTGCATAGAGGGACCTCTCTGTCTGCTTCCCAAGTCAGGAAGAGACTGGTGACCATGGAGGGGGAGCAGCTGTCTGTATTCTCCCTCCCCAGAACTGGGCAAAGGGGCACAGAGTATGAAGGAAGCAAGGAGGATACAGGCTAGACACGAGAAAGAACTTCCTAACTCACAGCACTATTTATTTTTTTTTTTTAAAGAAATGATGAGGCTACACTCTTGGCCCAGAAAGGAGTGCCACCATCCTTGGGGGCTCGTATTAGTTTAAATTTGGAGAGCCTGGCACACAGGTGCCAGCCTTGAACCAGTCTGGGAAAGCTGAGCTGTTCGTTTCTATATAGTGGTGGTTTCTCTTGCTGGCAGTCTTGGGTAGCTGCAAGGAGGGCCAGAGATCCTGTAGTTTCTAGTCTTTGGTGATACTTCTGCGGACCTCGTCTTGCACATCCACAGCACAAATTGCCTCTGGCCCGAGATGGAAGGCGGAATGCGCTACTTCCTGGACTTCCTGGAAACCCCTGTGCATAGCCCTGTGACAGAAGCAGAGAAAAGCAAACTCCATCTTCCCTGCCCTCAAGAGCCTAGTGGCCAAGTGCACATCCACTGTGTGCTTAGTGCTAAACGAGGTGCTGTGGGAACTTACGTGACTCATCAAAGAGGTGCCACTGGACCTGAGCTTTGAAGATCAAGTAGAAGTTTGCCTAGCATAAGGTAGATAAAAAGTTGCCTGGTAAAAACAAATGACGATGGCTGGCAAGCTGTGGGTTTGCGCTTCTGAGGCTCTCTACTGGATCTCTGCTGTTAGCTTTCAGGCTCACCCCACCTGAGGCACCATGCTAAGGCCCTTCTGTGATAATCATCATATGTAAAATGTCACAACAGATAAATAACGTGAGACCTGCTGCTGGTCCCTTCTCCCTCTGTTCTTTTCTCTGTGCCGTGACAGAGTGTCTGTTCCCAGGCAGCTTTAGGAGAGGTTATTTTCTTTGCCCAGTTCAGGGGTTGTATAGTCCGTTATGGCAGGAAAGGAACAGAGGGGAGCCATCCTGGCTGCCTCGGTGGCAGGTGGGTGAGGTTGCTTGCTCATATCTTGGCAGATCAGGACGTGGAGCTAGAACAGGAAGTGGGGGCACAGCTATGACCTCAGTGCCAATCACCTAGTGACTCACTTCCTCTAGCCAGGCTCCAGGCCTCTCAACATCACCACCCGCTGGGGTCCAACTGTTCAGAGCATGAGCTTGTGGGAACCGCGTCCCTTAAGCCAAAATGTTCTATAGAACCTTAGGAGTGGGACCCAGCCCTTCTCAACGCTCCCTCTCATTGATTATCTGTGTCTCTCGTGTGCCCTGGCTGCTCTCCTAAGGGAGAAGTAACTTTACCTTGTCTGGAGGCAGATGTCCACCTTCAGAGTCCAATCAATCACTCATCCAACCCGCAATGCACAGGTAAGGAAGACTCCAGGCCAAAGTGGTTTCTCCCCTGGGGTCCGCCCCTCTCTCCCAGCCCCCCATCCTGTCTCCAGCCTCCTGCTGGTTTTAAGAGATTAGATAGTCACTCCAGCCGGCCTTCCTTGTGACTCCCTCCCCACCCCCTCACCTCACCAGGAGCTGGCATTTCCCCTCCCTGGGGACCCAGGGCTTCCTGGCTGCTTTCAAAATGTCAGAATCCATTGTGGAGCTTCTCTGTATTTCCGAGCAAGTACCAGCACACTGTCCTCTGGGGAGCTCCAAATTACAAGGCAGGGGGGGCCAGGCTCCTTAACCCATACCCCCTAGTCTACAGGGGAGTCTCTGAGAGCTGGGGCCTGCCTGCTCTGTCGAATGGCAGAGGGACAGCTGCCCTGTGGGCCTGGGCAACAGAGGGATAGAGCAGACTCTCTGCCTCACAGCTTCCAACCCATCATGACAGCAGGGACCCTTCGTCAGCCCTGACCCGGGCTTGTTAGTGATAGAAATAAAAATATCAGCCGTGGCGGTTAACACCACCACCATGGAGATAGATGTGCAGCCATTAGAGCCCAGGGTTTCCTGGCCACAGCGTGGTAGCCAACCGTGCTGTAGATGGGACCAGGATGGCCCCGTCCTCACTGGTGATCTCCATCAGATGACTAGTTAGCATGGAGTTGAGCCTCCCCCTCATCACAGGGGCTCATCATCTCCTGGAGGGGGCGGAATGAAGTGGGTTCATCTATGGAATAATGGCAGCAAACAGCAGCTGGACCTGGTACTTACTGAGCGTTGCCAGTGCTGTACTGAGTACTTCAGGATTGCCATCTCTTTTCATCCCCAGCCCCCTACCTAATGCAGCAGTAGGTAATGTTTCTAGAGATAACTTCTAGTACAAAGGAGACTGGGCTGGCAAGATGGCTCAGTGGGTAGGAGCACTTGCTGGGCAAACGTGAGGACCTGAGTTCAAATCCAGCACCTACATAAAAAGCTAGGCAGGGCTATACATGCCTGTAACCCCAGCATTTGTGGCTGGAGACAGGAGGATCTCAAGAGGTTGCTGGCCAGCCAGCCTAGGTACTGTAGTGAACTTCAGGCTCAGGGAAGAGACCCTGCTTCAAGGGCACAAGGCATAGAGTGACGGAGGAAGACAGCTGATGCCCTGCCTCCTGCTCTGGCCTCTGCAGGCACAAACATGTGACCTGTACACTCAAGTGTGTGCAGCACACACACACACACACACACACACACACACATACACACACACACACACACATACACACACACACACACACACACACACACACACACACACACACACACTATACTTGACTCACATGCCCCACCTTGCTTGGCTCAGCTCACCCACACTGAGTCCCACTGCCCTTAAGAAGCAGCCCTTCAAAACCATGCTTTCCAAAAACTTCTCCTGAACAAGGCCTTCTGTCCACTGCACTGGGTGTCAGAATATAATCTCTGTCAATGCCTTCCGTCCCTCTACCTAATCAATCTGTTTGGTGATCCTTGGTCTTTATAGGTCCCTTAATGGAAAGACTGTCACCAGCTCTGGGGAGATGGCTCCATCAGTAAAATGCTCGCTGTACAAGCATGAGAAGCTGAGTTCAAATCCCCAGCTCCCATGTAAAATGCCAGGCAACAGAGTATACACCTGTAACTCAGTACTGGGGGGGCAGAGACAGGAGAATTCCTAGAGCTCACTGGCCAGCCAGTCTAACTGACTGGCAAGCTCCATGTTCAGTGAGAGACCCTGTGTCAAAACATGAGGTGGAGAGCTACTGAGGAAGATACCCCAATAGGGGCCTCTGGCCTCCACATACACATGCACAAACAGGTAGAGATATGCCACGCATGCGCACACATACGCACACATATAGAACGCTCATGTGCACATGAACACGCACGCACGCACGTGCACACGCGTGTGCACACACACACACATACCCCACATGCACACAAAGACACCAAGTCCTGCTGTCTGGGGGTCAGAGCCAGAGTGGAGCCAGGAAATGGGGTTTGAATGCCCTTAGACCAGTGTTTGGGTTCGGCCCTGTGGGAACTTCCACATATTCTGATAACGGTTTGTTTCCATAGCAAGTGTACTCAGTGCAGGCTGTCCCACCTAGCGAGGCCATGGCATTTGATGGGGAGCCAGGGAGAATTCTCTCAGTACTGAGTCACTGTGTGGCACTCTATCAAAATCCTTTTCCTGTAACCCTAGCTCAGGCTGAGCTGCCCGCCCCTTTTCCCAACTGATAGCTGAGACCCCTTGACCTCCCGACAGAGATCCTGACAACTCTAGAGATCCCTCCCTTCATTCCTCTACTTCCCCATTCCTCTACTTGCTAAACCTGTGTGTTTAGCAAGTTCGCACGCAGGACAAGACCCGGTGGAAATGAGCCACAGGTATTTACAGGATTCATTATTCAAATTAATTTCTTGGGCACATAGCCGTTCTAGTGTGGTGTGGTCACAGGGCCAAGTTTAGGGTTGTCTTGGAACATGCAACTATCCAGCGGTCTCTCCAGGATGGGGGTCAATGTGAGTTTTCTAGCTTTGGGGGGGGGGCATGCATGTGCAAGTGCACATGTGTAGATGCATATGCACATGTATTTGTGTGGACATGGTGGTCAGAGGTCAATACCAGTGTCACCTTCAACATTCTCTTCTTTTTTATTTTCAAAAATTCCTTGCACGTATCCAATACATCTTGGTCACACCCATCCTGCATCCCCCTCCTTCCAGCCCTCCTCACTGTCCCTTACCCTAACATACCCTCTGCCTCCCTCCCAACTTCATGTCCTTTTGTGGTTTTTATTTTTTTTTTTTATAACCCAGTTAGTGTCGCCTGTAGTAGGTTGTTCGTGCCCCAGTGGGTGATTCCACTTGATTTTTCTGAGCCGGGGTCTCTCACTGAACCCGTTTTGACTGGACCAACTGGCCAGAGTGCACCAGGGACCCACCTGTCCTCTGTCCCAGTGCTGGGGTTCCAAGCACAAATTGTGACCCCCAGCTTTTTCCATGGGTGCTGGGGATCCGAACTCAAGTCCTCAGGCTTGCGCAGCCAGCTTTTCAGAAACTGGACCATCCCTCCCTGGCTCACGTTCTAGTTTAAAGATCTCTTCATCTCAGGGGTCTGAGCTGCCTCCGCTAGAGCAGGTCTGCTTCCTGGGTACTCCTCCTCCCCACCCCCATGGGCTAAACATGGTAGGATGGGGAAAGGAAACAGAGTGAACGGTTGCTGGTGTCCGTAGGGTCCCTGCAGGGACCAGATCACTATGGATGCAATGCTTTGTGCATTACCCCACAGAAACCATTCTCAGGTCCTAAGCACAATTGGTTCCGTGCTCCAAGCAACAATGTGCTCATGGCGTGGATGCTCCACCACCATAACTGGGTTAGGCTGGCTCTCCTGAAGAAGTCGTCCCCACAGGTTGGAGCAGGCGTTGCCCAGGGTTGCAGGAAGATCGCAGTGGGCGGCGTCTAGCCCCTGTGGTGTGATGGCCTGCTGCCCAGCTTATGCCTGGCTCGCTGTCCTCATTTCAGGACAAGTCCAGAGGAGGCAGGTTGGCACAGGGCTGTCACAGAGCAGCCGTGGCTGGTGCCAACAAGGAAGAAGGGAGATGCTGGCCGACGCCGCACAAGCTTGGGCTCAGCTCCAGGGCTCGCTCACCTGGGGCTGCATAACCCCGTCCTGACAACCTGGTGCTTTGTGTCATGGTTATGACAGAGAGAGCCCAAAGTCAAGGTGTGAGCGGAATGGCTCCTCTCTCTGTGGCGGGTAATAGCCAGTTTCATGATCATAAGGCTTTCTCTTTGGGTGAGGGAGTGTCTGTCCCTGAATTCCCTTTTTCTAATTCATGTCAGCCATGTTGAGCAAGAGACTACATAGTGACTGATCTCTAACTTGTTACCTTCATAGAGACCCTGTCTTCAGTTGGGGTACTGTATCAGTTCCTTTCTTCTTTACCAAGACAAAATGCTCAACCAAAGCAACCCATGGAAGGAAGGGTTGATTCCAGCTCTCAGTTGAGGGTGGAGAGGACAGCATGGTGACAGGAGTGTGAGGCAGCTGGTTACATTGTATCCACAGTCAGGAAGCAGAGAGATGAACGCTGGGGCTCAACTCATGTCCTCCTCTGTACAGTTCCAAGACCCCAGCCCATAGGACAGGGACACTCACAGTCAGATTCGGTCTTCTCACCTCAGTGAACTTGATCTGGAAACTCTCCTGCTGGCATGCCCAGGAGCCTGTCTCTAATGGTGATTCTAGACCCTCTCAAGTGACCACCACAGTCCCATTCAGAGGTACGGAGCTTTGGGGCATCGATGAAAGGATTTGAGGGGACCCAATTATTGGGAACACACAGGTCCTTGGCCCCTGCTCTGACACCTTCCTGTCATATTGAGGTTCTTGCTTCCTACCTTAAACACTTCCTCCCTCCAGCTCCCACATTCTCCCCGATGCTTCTCAAGAGCCTGAGAGTGTCTCATCAAGTTTTCAGAACATCTATAACCCAGGCAGGGAGCCACCCAGCTGACTTGGCCTTTCTCATACCCCAGACTCAGCCCGGCTCCCCTCTTCCAGCCCCACTTCCAGAAGATCTACCTTCCGGCTCTTCCACCCTCCCCCCCCCACCAACCACAGTGTTGAGAAAGCATCTTCAAGACTCTCAGTCCTCCCCGACTCCCTCCCACAATCCTTGAGATCCTTAGCATTTCAGTTTCACGATGGTGAGAAAGCAATATTTATTCTGTAGAAATTGTACTTCAGGTTTTGCTGGAATACGCAGCCCAATCACTGCAGCTCCCTGTCGGTGAGGAAATCACAAGGAGAAACACCCGGCACCTACAGTGTACTTCGCTACAGAGCCGGGATGGCCCGTGGGTTAGGTGTCATAACGAATTTTCTTCTTATGGTGTTTTCACTTTATGATGGGTCTGTCAGGTTGTGAACCCCCCAAAGAGTCCAGGCACCTCTGTTACCCTGGCTACAGCCCAGCAGCTTCATGTTTCTCTGTCCTCCCTCAATTAAGACCTTACCAGAGTCCTTGGCTCTGCACTTAGGCCACTCCACGGTGTCAAGCATGCTAAGATCAAAAGAGAAAGTCAGACATGGTGCTTTTAACTTAGACTTGTAACTTGGAGAAATGGAGAGGGGTGGACCCCTGCTGGGGCTCACTGGCTGGCTAGCCCATGCTACTTGTGGGTTTCTGGCCAATAGAAGATCCTGTCTCAAAATAAGGTGGATAGTGCCTGAGATAACACCCAAGGTTGTCCTCTGACCTCTAACACACACACACACACACACACACACACACACACACACACACACACAAAAAAGCCCACCTGCAGGCTGTGCTAAGTTCTGTGAAGATGTCTAGCATGTGGTAAGGGTTGCTGGAGAGCAGGGCACACAGGGCTATTTCCTAGAAATTCTGGAAAGAGCTCCAATCCAATGGCATTTGAGCAAAATAGGCCAGTGGCAAAACTGGAGACATCCTTGACTTTGGGGACTCTCCAGTCTTGGTTCCTGTCATAATTACAACACGCTGGCACTACAGTGTACAAGAAGCTATGAACAGGCCAGGCCTGATGGCAGAGGTGCATGTCTCCAACTACTCAGGAGGCTGAGGCAGGAGGATGACAAGTTCAAGGTCAACCTGGGCTACAACCTGTCTGGAAAACGTAACAGAATTGCCTCAAAGGCTGGGCATGTAGCTCCGTGGGGATCACTCACCCAAGTGTGTATAAGGGCCTGGGTTCAGTCCCAGCCCCTCACAAAAGAAACAGGCAACAGGATGGATGACCAGTGAAAAACTTACCACTGAAACTTGAGCTTTGTATCACGTTCATGGAACACCAAGTACCGTTCTTGTTGGGGTTTTTGTATTGAACCGTGGAAAAATCGGAAAACGTACTCTACAGAAACACACAGGCACGCATTGGTTGGGCCTGTGGGCTACAGAGCCCAGACCCCTGCCTCAGGACAGTCAGTGAGTCATACCTGCTCCCCAGTTACAGGGCGAGCATTATCACCTGTGTGGGGTCCCTCAGCCTCCGTGGAGCCTGAGTGCCCAGGCCTTTCTCTCAGGCTTCAGCAAAGCCCTTGGCAGAGTGAGTTCAGGAAATCATTACGATGCCTCCTCTCACACTTTTGCAAGGCTCCAGCTAGAGCAGGTATCCCCCACCCCCATCCCCAACACCCAGAAGCTTCTTCCATCATCTTACAGCAGACACAAAGCCAGGAAAGGACGAGTGTGGCTGCCAGCTCAGTCCACATGTGCCCGCTCCAGCCTCATGGGCCTGGGCATGCTAATCTGCATTTTGAGCCAAGACCTTGGTTCCCACTCAGAAAAGCCGTTTGTGTCCTGTATGCGGGGCCCCTGTCTGCTACACATGTATCTGTCTGTTCGTTTGTCCCCTCCCGGGTCATCCAGGGTCACTGGTGGCTAGTTATAACATCAAAGCCAAGTACAGCAGCCCCAGCAAGGCGTCTGGTGTGCTACCCAGACTCTCCCACTGGCCTGTTATCATGTTTCTCTGCTGCCTGGTGGGGAGGGCTGGGGCACCCCTCCACCTGCCACACCCTACGCCTTGTCCTCATTCCCCGCCTCACTCCGAACCTCTGCCCTCCCACCCTGATGGGGACACCATATCCACCGCTCCCCTCCTGGATTCCCGCTGTCACTCAGCCCCCAGGGGCACCAATTCAAGCAGCCCAGATTGACACCCAGGACTGAGGGAGGAAAGCAGTGCTGGTCTTCAAAGACTCAGGCTGCCAGCGCCGTCATGTAACTAACTCATAGCTGTCCTCCTGCCTCAGCCCCTCCAAGCTTGTAGGCCATGAGCTTGACCTTTAGCCGTCCCATCCCTCACATGGTCGTGCCTGGGTTTTTCACGCGAGTCCCAGGAATCGAGTTCAGGTCCGTGTGCTTGGTGAAGCAACTGAGCCAGCTCCACAGCCCCCTGGTCCTTCGAACTTAGCAAACTCATCCTGACCACAGGCCCTCGCGCTCACCTCTCTCCCCTTCTCCACTCAGGCTCCATCCCCTCCCTCCCTCCCTCCCTCCATCCATCCATCCATCCCCTCCCTCCCTCCCTCCATCCCCTCCCTCCCTCTGCATTCTCATCCCACCTGCCAACATATCATCTTTGTATCTGTTTATTCTTTCTCTCCTGTTTCAGAAGGCTGAGCTGGCCAGTGTCTGCTCTGGCCATGAGTTCTGATGAAACGTGGCCGTGAGAACTTAGGAGTTAGAACTTGCCTATGCGTGAGTCACAGCTCAGACTCGCTCCCTCCCCGGGTTGCCTCTCCCATGGGGGTGCTCCCATCAAGCAAATGACCCGGTTTCTACAACTCTAAGGACCGCAACTACTCAACAGCTGCTAGTTTCTTCTATCATTTATTCACTCAACAAAGCTTCACTGGGTCTCTATGAGATATTCTAGATAATAGAATGTATAGTCTAGAGCCGGGCGGTGGTGGCACAGGCCTTTAATCCCAGCACTTGAGAGGCAGAGGCAGGCGGATCTCTGTGAGTTTGAGGCCAGCCTGGGCTACAGAGTGAGTTCTACGAAAGGTTCTACACAGAGAAACCCTGTCTCAAACAAACAAACAAACAAACAAACAAAAAAGAATGTAGTGTCTGTTCTAGATATTCTTGACTCTGTGGCAAAGACATTGGAGCAGTCCCCTATGACCTTCTGCCTTTTACCCCAGGTCTCAACCCATAACATCTTTCCATGCCATCATGTGTCTTTGGCATAGGCAGAGCTTCATTCCTGGGAACCTCACACCCGACACCCGGGGAAGGTTGGGGCCTTCTCTCTGTGAAGGTAGTGGTGACCCCGAGAAAACTCTAGAAAGAGCAAAGCCTAAAGGTCTCGTATGTCGCTTCCTTTCTCGTTTACAGCCCCCTGCCTCAGGGAAACAGTCGCCTACCAAGAATGGCAGTCCTTCCAGGTGCCCCCGCTTCCTCAAGGTCAAGAACTGGGAGACAGACGTGGTCCTCACTGACACTCTGCACCTCAAGAGTACATTGGTGAGTGTTAGGACTGACCCACCTCACAACGGGGGGGGCTGTCTTGGGGAGGGTCCTGTGCGTGGCAATGTGATCAGCACTACCTGAAGCTCCCCCCATGAGAGGCCAGAATCCCCACACACATTGTGACAGCCAGAGGTCGGCAGGCATGGATTCACACCTCCCTGGATGCCCCACTGATGGGTTTTTATGTGTGAGCACCCTGCTCCCAGCAGATTTTAAGGATTCTTGCACATCCTTTGCCTCTTACAGTGTGATCACGGATGGGGTATCGAACCAACCCTTCCTTTGCTTCACACCGTGGCCTCTGTTCTTTACCACATTCTTAGTACTCAACACTCCATTGCCTTCCATTTTTGTTTTTTTTTTAAAAAAAAAATGAGCCTCTTGAAGGAGTGTTGTATCTGTCAGCTAGGGCAATGTAACAAGCAGGCCTCAAACTCAGTGGCTGAAAACAACTACTATGTATTACTTTTTAAAGTCCACAGTCTAGCCAGGTGGCTCTGCAGACCTGGTCAAGAAGTGGCTGATTTTGATGGGGTCTATCTCTTGCACCTTCAGTCCCTCGAGAAGACAGCTCAGGTCAGGCTGCTCTAGGAGAGCCCTGGCAGAATGTGACTGTGTTCTACATGGCCTCTCCTCTCCCAGCAAGCAACCTTGGGCTTACCCCCAGGGCTGCAGAAGATTGCAAGAGCTCTCTATTTTCCGTTAGCATACAAGACTCTTGAGACCTAGGCTGGTGCACGGCCCAGGGTCACTCCTACTGGATTCTATGGGTGCAAAGCAACTGGATCCAAGGGGTGAGGGGCCGACTGCATCTCGGGGGAGGTGTAGTAGAATCACATCACAGGGGATGCTGTGCACGGAAGGGAAGAGCAAGGCCATCTTCGACATCAATCTGCCATAGGATGTGTTCAGACACATTATTAGGAGCTGGGGGAGGGGAGCTTGATTAAAGTGCTTGCCTAGCACGCCCAAAGCCCTGGGTTTACACGCCAGCACACAAGTGGTGTGGTGGTGTGTGACTGTAATCTCTACACTCAGGAGGTGGAGGCAACAGAGTCAGAAATTCAAAGGTTATCTTTGGCCATGGCCATATGGGCTAGCCTGGACTATATGAGACCTTGTCTCAGTAGTAGTAAATAATAATAATAATAATATCAATGACACCAGATGATGAGATGAGGATGACAATGTCATTAGTTCTCTTTGATCAACATAGAATAAAAAAGTTTCTCTGGAAATGGGTGTAACGGCACACACGTGTACTTTTAGTACTTGAGAGGTAAAGGCAGAGAGTCAAGAACTTAAGGCCAACCTCAGGTACATAGTGAGCTCAAGGCCAGCCTCAGCTATATGAGACACTGTCTCAAAACAAAAAAAATAGAAGATAGATAGATAGATGGATAGATGATAGATAGATAATAGATAGATAGATAGTAGATAGGTAGATAGACAGACAGATAGATAGATGATAGTGAGAGAGATGTTCAATGATAAATAGATGAGTAAATAACTAATGGATGGGTTGATTATGAGTAGATATATAGTAGATACATAATAGAGTTAATAAATGATGGATGGATAGAGGGTAGGTAGACAGACATATAAATGATTATTGATAGGTTGATAATAGATGATAGGTGATAGGTAGATAATAGATGATTGACATATGATAAACGATAGATTAGTTCAAAAATTAAAAGTACATGATTGATACCTAGATGATAGATTAATAGATAGCTAATAGATGATAGATCATAGATAGATAATATATAGATGATAGAAAATATATAGATGACAGATGATAGATTGATAGAGGGTAGGTAGACAGACATATAGATAGATGGTTGATAGATTGTTGATAAGTTGATAATAGATGATAGATAGGTGATAGGTAGATAATAGATAATTGACATATGATAAATGATAGATTAGATATAAAATTAAAAATAGATGATTGATTGATACCTAGAAGATAGACTAATAGATAGATAATAGATGAATAGATATATAGATGATAGATCATAGATAGATAATATATAGATGATAGATTGATAGAGGATAGATAGATGATAATATATAGATGATAGGTAGATAGGTGATAGATGGGTACATGATTGACAGATAGAGGATTCAGGCAGAGATGTCAGAGGCAGACAGATACTAGGCTGTTGCACCGTGGCTGTGTGTTCCAGTGACAGGGTCCCTTCCCTAACTGACCAGTGCAAACACCTTGGGCAGTTCCTCGAGGGCTTCAACCAATCATGTCCAGCAATGATCTGAAGCTGGCTTGGGAGATCCCTTTGGAATAGAATGCCGAGTCAAGCTTTCTGTGAGTCTGGGCCCTGGTCCTCAGTCATGACACCTGCTAACCTTGGTGGCAAGAAGCCAGACACTCACTTACCTCCCTCTTGGCCCCCAGGAAACGGGGTGCACAGAGCACATCTGCATGGGCTCTATCATGCTGCCATCCCAGCACACTCGGAAGCCAGAAGACGTCCACACCAAGGACCAGCTCTTCCCACTAGCCAAAGAATTTCTCGACCAATACTACTCATCCATTAAAAGGCAAGTACAGGAGCCCGGGCAGTTGGACCAGTGGGAAAATGCTCACCGTTTAAGTGTGACGACCTGAGTTCAGATCCCCAGCACTCTTGTGAAAACAGAGCGTGTTGTTGTGTGTCTGCGACTCCACTGCGGGTGGAGTAGAGACAGGCAAATCCCTGGAACTCACTGGACTGCCAGCCTTGCAAAATTGATGAGCTCCTGGTTCAGTGAGAGACCCTGCCTGAAAAAGTAAGAAGGAGAGAGATTGAGAAAGACACCCCTGTTCCCCACCTCATAAAGGCTCCTTCACCTGTTAGTAGCACAGAGCTTTAACGCACACACACACTCATGCACACAGACATGCATATACACACATGCACACACACACACATGCATGCACACAGACACTCATGCACACAGACACTCATGCACACAGACACGCATATATACACATGCACACACATACACTCATGCACACAGACATGCATATACACACATGCACACACACATGCACGCGCACACACACTCATGCACACAGATATCCATATACACACATGCACACACACTCATGCACACAGACACACATATACACACATGCACACACGTGTACACACACACATACACACACATACACTCGTGCACACAGACACACACACACACACAAACACAAACACACACGGAACACTTCCAAGCCATCACATTGCGGCCCCCTCTCTGTCCCCGCTCCCTTAGGTTTGGCTCCAAGGCCCACATGGACAGGCTGGAGGAGGTGAATAAGGAGATCGAAAGCACCAGCACCTACCAGCTCAAGGACACCGAGCTCATCTACGGCGCCAAGCACGCTTGGCGGAATGCTGCTCGATGTGTGGGCAGGATCCAGTGGTCCAAGCTGCAGGTAGGTGGTGACACTCAGACTCCTGGGAGACCCTCTGGGAGGGAGGGAGCCGAGGGGGGAGAGGGAGCTTCAAAAGAGATCCAGTCTGGTGGAGGTCTACCGGAACACGGCTCTCCAGTGAATGACACTGCCATGCCTCCTGGTACGATCCAGGCTGTCCTGTTTGCCAAAGACCCCAACACTCCTTTTTTCTTGCACCTGCCTGATGGTGTTCACTTCTGCGTCCCTGGCATGAGTCTGTCCTAGAGAGTAGTTTAATGTTACAAGTAGATTGGTTTGTAGGATCAAGGCTTTCTGTGCAATGGGCTGTGTGAACCTATATTCTGCATCCTGATGATTTCATTATAGCATTTCATTTCTATAACGTATTTGGATCATGTTCACTCCCCACTACCTTCTCTAGGTGCCTTCACATTCCCAGCTGGTCCTCTTCTACGTCCATGTCTTATATTTTATTGTTATGTTCTGTGACCCACTGATTTGATTTGGGCTTCTGGCATGAGCTGGGGGTGGGGTGGGAGTTGGGGTTATTCACTGGGGTGTGGTCAGCTCTCCAGTGTGATGCCACCAAAGGAAGCAAGAAGCTATCAATTGCCACTAGCTCCTCAGGGCAGAGTGGGGTCTTGTGAGCCCCCACCTCCACCCTCTGTTCTAGATTATTTGATTTTTTTTTTTTGTGCTTGTTTTGAAATGCCTGGTGAGCCCACAGAAAATATAAACCAGCCCGCTACAGCTCACTCCTTTCTCCACCACCCTGCTTTCCTAGTCATTTGCCCTCTGTGCATATTTTTGGAGATATTTACTCAGTTATTAGCATACAAAAAAAGGGAATACAAAATTATACAGTCTGGACCTCGAGAATAGGGGCCTGGATATCTAAGATGGGGTGCAGCTGGAGTGTGTTCAGGTTACCTGAGAAAGGAAGCCCTCCCTGGGGCTGCCAGGGAGATGGGAGGCAGTCAGCAATCCCACCATGCACTTTTTGCAGCCAGCAATCCCACCATGCACTTTTTGCAGCCAGCAATCCCACCATGCACTTTTTGCAGCCAGCAATCCCACCATGCACTTTTTGCAGCCAGCAATCCCACCATGCCCTTTTGCAGCCAGCAATTCCACCATGCACTTTTTTTTGCAGGTATTTGATGCCAGAGACTGCACCACAGCCCACGGCATGTTCAACTACATCTGCAACCACGTGAAGTACGCCACCAACAAAGGGAACCTCAGGTGAGTTGTCCTGCTGGGTGGGGTGGGGCGGGGGCTGTCCCTGCAGCATGGAGTTCTGGTTCTGGATATGGCTCAGCTGCCGGGAGAGAAGGCTGTCCCCTCCTGGGGAGGCAGCCCAGATGGCAGAAATAGCCTGGCATTCTTCTCCCCTGCTCCTCCTCCTCTGCTGGAAAGAACAACAGAAAACTGAGCATCTCACTGGACTGTAGTTCCCTGCCACCCACGGAGAGGACGGGGAACTAGTTAGGATTCCTAGAAAGAAAAAAATAATAATAATAACAAACTCCCATTTCCAAGTAGAGCCAGTCCTCACAGCATCCCACCCTGCTGTCTGTGGCTGCCTCCCATTCCACAGGACACTATGCTTTCCAATTCTGCCCCATCTGACCCCACCTTGGACTCTTGGAGCAATACAAAGAGCATAGCCTACAGGAGCCAGCTGAGGCAGGGAGGCACCTTGGTCTGTGATTTCCACACTGGCCTCAGCTGCTCCCTCACAGATGAGACCCCATCCACAGCTGGCTGCACTTGTCAATCCTGCTGGTGACTTACTTCTGTTCCCCGCTGCTGAGAATCAGTCCCGCCTCAGAAACACCCAAGGCTTTTTCAGGGATATTCCCACAACACCCCCCCCAACCCTGGGGTGCCCTGAGCTCATACAGAGAAGGCTTGTCTGCCTCCAGCATGGATTTCCTCGCCGCCTAAGCCACCGGTAGAGACAGAAATAATTTGTATGCAAGGAATTCATGTTTAGGACTCTTTGCTAAATAACATCACCCTGAGAAAACATCAAAGAACGTTCTAGCGAGTGGGCTAGAGAGGATGCTCAGCTGGTGAGGTGTGCTCACCACACAGGCACTGGGGGGGGGGGGGTCTGAGTTCAAATTCAGAACCCAGGTTTCAAAAAGCCAGGTGTAGTGGTACGTGCTTGCCATTCCAGGGCTGCGGAAGTGGGGATGGATTCCTGAGCCTGTTCTCCAGCCAGCCTAGCACAGTCAGTGAGCTCCACGATGACTGAGAGACCTTGTCTCAAAAAGCATGATGGGCCTCTGGCCTCCGTGTACATGCACGTACACACACACACACATACACACACACACACACAGAGAGAGAGAGAGAGAGAGAGAGAGAAAGAGAGAGAGAGAGAGAGAGAGAACCTTCCAGCATATTCTAAACTCTGAATGATGGCGGGCCTTGCCAAGACTAAGCGCTCAAGTCGCTTAGGGTCTCTTCTGGTGGTTCTCAAGGGACACTGTGAGCTGGCAAGAGGAGGGGGGTCACCCCACACTCGGCAGCACCCCTCTGCTGTGTTCAATGATCTACTTTGGGGAGAGGAGCTTCGTGGAGAGCTTAATTAACATAATCACTTAGGGTTGTTTTCTTAAGATGTAAATCTCGGGTCTCAAAACTACGCCACAGACACAGGAGGAGGATGTACGACTGCGAGCCGAAATAGTTTATGCCTGAGCGGGTGACTCAACAGCACAGGCCTTCCAACTGCCCTCAGGTAGCTCCAGAAAGGCAGACGAGGAGGCGTGGCCGTGCTTCTGTCTCCCTCCAGCTCGGTTCCCGCGTGGAGAGCGAGTCTCACACCCCACTCGCTATGTGTGGCCCTCCTGTTTGTCAACAGGCTTCTTAAATGTATGTACACACAAACAGGCTCTGGCTGGTGGCCACGCACAGACATAGCCACGTGTCTTCATGCCAGAGGGAAGGCGGCTTGCCTGTCTCCCATGTGGTGCGGAGATTTTTCACTAAGAGATGTCGGAACCTCGTTTTTTTTTTTTTTTTTTTTTTTTTTTTTTTTTTTGCCTCCGTGAGTTGCCTTCAGCCCAGACTCTGTCCTCATTCTCTGGCGTCAGTGACATCGTGGCCTGCAGCAGCAAGTGCTGCATCCCCTGGCCCAGAGAGGAAGACCTACAAAACGCGCTCAAAAACGGGGTCCAGGGAGCTCCATCTCAAATGCTGTTTATGGAAATAGAACCTAGCTCAGCCTTGGCTGTGAGCCCGTGGCAGCAGAGAGGGATTTCAGACGAAGGATGGAACATGACATTCAGACAGGAGAGCATATGCCTTGCAGTGTGTGGTGGCACATCTCTTTCACGCCAGCCCTCAGGAGGCTGAGGTAGGAGGGTCACAACTTCAAGGCCAGGATGTGTGTTTCCCACCCTCCACCTTGCACACACTATGGGTTTTGTGGCAGGAGCTGGTAACTCAACTCCTTTCCCACCGCTAGGGACCCGAACATCCGATCCCCAGGCTTTGCCACTGTGTCCTCCAGAGGGCAAATCCCGCCCTAGTGACTCGTGTCCTTTCCCCTCTCCCAAGGTCGGCCATCACTATCTTCCCTCAGAGGACCGACGGTAAGCATGATTTCCGAGTGTGGAACTCACAGCTCATCCGCTACGCCGGTTACAAGCAGCCGGATGGCTCCACCTTGGGGGACCCCGCCAATGTGCAATTTACAGAGGTGAGCTGAGAGGCAGCACCAAGCCCGTCCCTGGCTGGGCTTTCGGTTCCCCCAGGCTTTTCCACTTGAACGTTTTTTATCCCAGAGGGGCCAGGCAGCAAGGAACAAAGGACCCACTCCTCAGACCTGCCCTGACACGTAACCGCCCACCACCTCATTCTCACAACACAGCCCCGTAGGGGAGCTTCCGCCCCCTTTCAGAGTTGGATAGACTGAGTCTTGCCAATGCCGAGGAATTTATCCTCAACTATTAGATGAATGAAGGAATGTCTAAGACTCTAGGGAAGGTCTTCCAGCTTCCCACCAGGAGAAATGTTGTCCAGTGAAGTCACATCCCTGGCCACCTTCCTGAGCTGACAGACGTAGCTCCTTCATGTGTTGATCAATAGTGTGAGCCAAGTGTGGTGGCGCACGCCTCTAATCCCAGCACTTGGGAAGCAGAGGTAGAGGGGTCTCTGTGAGTTGGAGGCCAGCCTGGTCTACAACAGTGAGTGCCAGGACAGCCAGGACTACACAGAGAAACTGTATCTTGAAGCAAAAAAAAGTTTGAGTTATCAATCCTTCCTGGAGCGAGCTTGACTCGCCCAGGCATCTGTATTCCACAATGCTGGGGACCAAAGTTGACAAATGCTACCAAGAGAACCAAAACTGCCCATCTCCCTTCCCAGGGTCCCTTCCATGTGGACACAGTGAGCCGCAGTTCAGGGAAGAGACGCTATCAAATAGGCTGTGCCCACTGGTTACACAGCAAACAGATGCCAATGTCGGGGTTCCCCCTTTATTCGACCCACACACACCCTGCTTTTCTCCCCACCCCTGTGTGCTGACTTCATATGCATAGGGCTTTTCTCATTGAAATGTGATAATCCTGAGAACTGACTGTAACCAGGGCAACCAGGAGCCGCACCTGTGCACTCAGAGCCTGGGCCAGATTCCCCAGACTCCGTTCTACTTGGCTGGGCGCTAACTGCCAAGCGTGTACTTGGCTGACCTTGGCTCCTGCTTAGCTGAACATAACCATGCGCCCCAATCTTTTTCCTTATCTGTGTCCAGAACCATCCCTGACCAGGATGTGTCCTCCTGAAGTCAAGATGTAGGACTTCTGTTTCCACTCATACTGCACACAGAAACATCCCAAACCTGGCCATGTTGTTATATGGAGCCCTTCATGTCCCCGATGGTGGCCTGTGCATGCATATGCTTGTAAGCATGCTACACAGCTGAGCTGACCCCAACCAAGAGATCTCCAAGACGACCACAGACAATCAGGGAAAGGGCTCATCAATAGTCTTATATTGAGTATATTTTGAAATTATAGTAGTAGAGTAGAGCAAATTAGCATATGGATAGATTAGGAAACCTCGTGGATTAAGTATATTTAATTTTACTACTAAATATCATAATTAAAATAGACTTACTTCTTTGTGCATCATGGTGGTGTACACCTGTACTTCCAGCACTCTGGAGACTAAGGTGGAAGGGTTGTGAGTTTGAGGCCAGCCTGAGCTACATAGTGAGACTGTGTCTCAAAACATAATAGAGCTGGCGAGGTGACTCAGTAAGCAAAGGGTTTGTTGCACAAGCTTGAGAGCCTGAACATGGATTCCCAGCACCCACAGAAAGCTCGACACAGAGACACATGCCTGTAATACCGGCACAGAGGAGCTACAGACAGGAGGATCCTGCCTGTCGGCTGCCGATCTAGCCACACCTGTGAGCTCCAGGTGCAGCCAGAGGCCATGTCTCAAAAAAGTTGGTAGAGCCCAGTGTGGTAGCACACACCTTGGGTCCAGCACTCTGGAGCCAGAGGCCTCCCTGGACTACTTAGTGAGTTCCAGGACAGTCAGGGCTACACAGTGAGACCCTCACGGCTGGAGAGATGGCTCTATGGTTAACAGCATTAGTGGTTCTTCCATAGGACCATGGTTCAGTTCCCAGCACCCACATGGTGATTCACAACTGTCTATAACTCCAGTTCAAGGAAATCTAACACCCTTTTCTAGCCTCCACAGGCACCAGGGATGCACTTTGTACATAGACATATACCCAAGCAAACCACCCACACACATAAAATAAAAACAATAAAGTTTTTTTTTTAAAAAAAAGACCCTCTCTAATAAAATAAGGTTGAAAGCCTACACACATAAGCACATACACAGTATGCACACACCTCAGAGAGAACACGTAAAACAAAAATCAAAGAATAAAAATGTATACAATTAGTAAATGGATATTGACATTTAATGCACTTTATTATATTCTATAAACATAGATTTTAATATATTTAGTAAATGAACAAATGTCTTACTTAATTTTGGTGTCAAATGTCTCATTAAAATCTTAATCCATTGTTAATGAATTATTATTCATATGAGGTACATAGTTGGATTTAAAATTCACAGTTTAATATGAGTATGCTAGTGAAGTGAGCCTCATTTCTTGGGTTTTTTCTTTTTAATGAGGCCTCCAGAACACTTGGACTCCTGTGTCTCTCTGTGTCTGTGGACAGCTGTGCGTTTTTCTACAGTGAGCCACAGCACTGGAGATCTCCTTTGTATCTTGCCGCACTTAACACCACACATAAAGCTAGCCTGTGGGGGATGCCACAGTTAGTCAGACTCAGCCCTCATCCCCTCTGTGTGCCCAGCCGGCCCAGGAGACCCTTTCTGGACAGTGCTGACCTGTGTCCCCTGGAGAAGTTGCCCTGGTTCTATGGTGAGGTCAGACTGAGCTTGTAAAGGAGGCTTTTATTTTATTTTATTTTTTAAGCTCCTCTCATGACTGAGAGGCCCCAGAGAGCTTGTGTGAGGACCTCTGCTTGCCCTGGCCCCCTGTGCCTGCTGTGCATGGAGGGGCAGGGGCAGAGATGTGACAGGGGGACTCTGTTTGTAGATCTGCATACAGCAGGGCTGGAAAGCCCCGAGAGGCCGCTTCGACGTCCTGCCGCTCCTGCTCCAGGCCAACGGCAACGACCCTGAGCTCTTCCAGATCCCCCCAGAGCTGGTGCTGGAAGTGCCCATCAGGCACCCCAAGTAAGAGGAACTGCCCTGGGAGTCGAGGTCCCCCCAAAAAACTCCTCTGTCCATCTCCTGCTCCACCCCCACCCCAGGTTCTCCCAACCCCAACAGACAGCAAGAGGGTCCTAGGTCCCATCCTGGCTATCAGGCTGGGAGACAAGGGGTCCTTCTGAACCAGCCTGAGCCATCAGACACGTCTACTCCTAGGCAACTCCATGACCTGCCCTTTGCCCAGCCATTGGGGTCACATGAGTAGACACACCTACTGTCTTACTATGGACATGGGCATTCCGTCGAGGAAGCTGCATACAGTGGCTGACTCTGAGTGAACCAAGTTCAGACAGAATCTAGAGCCCAGAAGTAGCGAGGAGATCAGGGTCAGAGAAGCAGGTGGCATGTGCCCTTTAAGAGTAAAGGACGTGCTAGGTCCGTGAGATGTTAGTTAGATGGCTCAGCTGGTAACGGAGCTTGCCGCCAAGACTAACTTCTTGAGTTGGATCTTCGAGCCCACACCAGGGAGGACAGAACTGACTCCTTCCTGTAAGCTGTCCTCGAGAGCACGCATGCGCGCACGCATGCGCGCATGCACACACACAAGTAAATAAATGTAATTATAAGATGAATGAAGGAAAGCCACACTGAGGTGCTAGACTGGAGCCTAACCTAAGGGAGGTTGCTAAGAAACTTAAGTAATGTGCCAAACAGACCTTAAAAACCAAGTTAATTATTTTTAATCTATGATGAACTATATCTCAACTTTTGAAATAAAAACAGGATTCAGCTCAGACCTGCCATGAGGGTGAGATGATAGGTGAGTCACACAAGAGGAAGCCTGTCTATGTAAAGAGTTTTTTTTTTTTAATGTTTATTTTTTTTTTTAAGTGTGGCTTCATTTAAAATATCCTGTATACAAATGACGGTGCTGACCTTGTTGGCTAAGCCTCTGGGGGAACCTGCAATGTTACAACCCGGCACTGGTACCCCACCTGCCTTGCCTGAGTCTTCCCTGGACAGGGAACACCTGTCCTGGGGCTCCTGATGCACTGGAACACACAACCAGATGCCGAGGCACACTTGGCTTCCCTTCATCTCTAGGTCCGTCCAACCAACTTCACAGTCCTTACTCTGTCCAGCCGTGGCACTAGCTTAGGGGCCCACTGTGTCCCTGCTTCTGTGGTTTGTGTCAAAGAGGAGAGAAGACTGTAGAAAAACAACTCCTAACACACTCGGTTCCAAAAGAGCACAGCAGAGGAGAAATAGGAGGTCCCCCCGGACCCAGCCGGACATTGGGAAGGTTTCCCAGAGAGAGAAACATTAAGCACAGATTTAAAAGTGAAAGGCAGAGGCAGGAGGAGATTGTGGGGAGGTGGAGATGTCAATGATCTGGTTCTGTGCATGGTCCCAGCGGGTACGGGGCGCCTGGAGCATCCCCAACCTGAGGATGCTGCCCCCATGTGCTTGGGAGACACTGCTCCGTGCTGAGCGGGGCGGGGTGGGGGGCCGTTTGCTCTCTGCAGGTTTGACTGGTTTAAAGACCTGGGCCTCAAATGGTACGGCCTTCCTGCTGTGTCCAACATGCTGCTCGAGATTGGCGGCCTGGAGTTCAGCGCCTGTCCCTTCAGCGGCTGGTACATGGGCACAGAGATCGGCGTCCGTGACTACTGTGACAACTCTCGATACAACATCCTGGAGGTGAGGTCCCTGGGTGGGGGAACAGTGGGCAACTGCTCAGCAGCTTTGGGGTTTGGGAGATGACGGGACAGAACTGCAGTCCTGGTGAATCTTCTAGACATGCCAGAAGCGCCTATGTCTTTCCTAGCGATGGTTGAAGTAGCAAGTAGCGCAGCCACCTCCACAGCGAATACCTACCGTGCAAGCACCTTGCACATGAAGTCCTCCCTTGACACATCCACGGAGGATTCCCTGGACCCTTCTAGCTACGACTATCTGCAGAGGGGCCGAGAGACGGCTCAGTTGGTGAAGGGCTTCCCACCCAACCTGAGTTTAATCCCCAGAACTCACATTTTAAAATCCAGGATTGGTAGTGGGTACCTATAACCCCGAGACCAGGGGAGTGGAGACAGATGGGTCTCTGGGACTCGCTGGACGGACAGCCTAGCCTTCTTGGTCAGTTCCAGGCCACTGTGAGAGCCTGCCTCAGAAGATGAGATAGATGCCCCCCAAAGAACAACACTGGTGCCTGAGGTGTCTCTCTGGCTTCTGCATGAACATATATAGCATGTGCACCCACACACATGTATGCGCATGTGTATACTCATGCATGCGCGCGCGCGCGCGCACACACACACACACACACACACACACACACACACACACACACACACTCCTACCTCAGATGCTCAAGTCCCATACATAAAATGCTGCCGTATTTACACTGAGCCTCCCGTATATTTGAACCTTCTGGAGCTGGCATATGATTCTAGACTCAGGGTAGGTACTATATAAAGGGCTGTCCCTCTACAGTCCAAGGAGCAGTGATGGGGGAATGGCTTCACATGCTTTGGACAGATGCAGTTCTTTCTAATATTTTGGTCCAGGGTGATCTGACCATGCAGTTGAGGAGTGCTCGGTGTAGAGGGCCAGCTGAAGAAGCTATGCAGGGTGTGTGTGTGTGTTCCTGGAGGACTGGGGCTCTTGGTTTATTAAGTTTGTTCGGGTTTGGTTTTCTGGTTGCCTCTGTGATGCTAGGGGTTGAACCAGGGTCCTTGAGCAAGCTCTCTACCATTGAGCTAGAGCCCTAGCTGGACTTTGTATTTTTTGTTGTATTTTGTTTGTCAACAAATGTCCTAACAACGATTTGCAACTGTTGACCTTGTTTTCAAAGCAGTTAGAGAGAAACTGAGAGGTCAATGCTGGGCTTGGATCACACAGTCTATCAGTTGAAGAGTTGAGATTAGAACTCAGAGCCAAGTGCTGGGTTTATGCTGTTAAAAACCCACTGGCGTCACCAGGCGTAGCCCATGCCTGTAATCCCATACTCGGGAGGTAGAATCTAGAGGATCAGGAGTTCAGGGCTGTCCTCTACTACACGGCAAGTTCCAAGCCAGCCTGGGCTACATGAGACCCTGTTTCAAAAACATGAAAAACAAAGTAATGTTCACTGGTGTCACTATAGAAAGTAGTTGTCAGAGTTTCTTGGTGGTAGGACCTCAGTCCATAGGACTTTTACACCGTTGGTCTGGGGTATGGCCTGGGTATCAGCATTTTTACAGCTCCCTAGAAGATTCTACTAGATGAACACCAGGATATACAAACCTCTGGCACCAAAGGAAGAAAAAACACATCAGTCCACATCCTAGTTTAAGCAACATCTGGAAGCGGTTTGGGCTTTTCTTCAAGTCAGAAAGGGCACTTTTTAACAAATTTGTATTCTTTAAATCAAAGTAATGCTGCCCAATGTCCCAGTTGTGTGTACCCTCCCCCATTTCAGAAATTTACCAGGGTGGTAAGCATATCACATAAAGCAGAAGCCATTCACTTTCTGCAGAGGTATCCCCCGATTCCGATCCAAGCTAAACTGAAAGCCTTCACCTCGGACAGTGAATTAATAAGTCTGCTCTCTGCTCTCCAAGTCACCTCAGGACTTTAAATGAGAGGCTCTGCCACCCCGGCCCTTCAATTCCAGCTGCTGGATATACAATGTCAGCCGGGGCTAAGAAGCAATTTACCCAGACTGAGGGATGGTGGCATCTGAGCGTAGTAATGAGACCTGGGCTCCCACCAGCGACCAGCCTTGACAAAGAGAAGGAAAGGCATGACTTTAATTAAGGAATTTGCCTCAGGCCTCTGCGTCCGGGCTGTTCATTCTGTTATGTCAAATACTAATGCCAGGACGTATTTCTTTCAAGTTATTTTGCTAGAGTGTTGTTGGCTGAGAAATCAGCTAGCTCCCGGCTCTCCAGGTCTCAAGTGTCAGGCATTAGCACAGTCTTCTCCATTGATTGGCACATGAGTTTTGGTGGCAAAAGGGCCAACCATGTCTCTTTGGTTACCACCTGGATTGTCAGCAGCAAATCTTTGGAACCTGTGGGCCAGTTAGCCCATGAATGGGTTCACTGATAATTAAAGAACTCCACCACTCACAACACAGCTGTCTTTGAAATCCAGAGTTAGCCAGCCCGTGAGTCTATGTTTCCTTCACCCTTCCAGGAAGTAGCCAAGAAGATGGACTTGGACACCAGGAAGACGTCCTCACTGTGGAAGGACCAGGCGCTGGTGGAGATCAACATTGCTGTTCTGTACAGCTTCCAGGTACCCTAAGGCTCAGCGCCATGCTCAAGCCTCAAAAGAGAGAGGGGGGAAAGAACTTTCTAGAAACTCCAAACAGAGGATCAAGGGTTCTGCCAACAAGATCCACCTTTGGGAGCTGGAGACGTGACTCTGTCAGTATATAGTAGAGTGCTGGCCTCACAAGCATGGGGTTCTAAAGTCAACCCCCGAACCCACACAGAGAGCCAGATGGAGGGGACAATGCTTGTAATCCCAGCGATGCTGATAGAGGAGGCAGAAACAGGCGAATCCCTGGCTCTTCACTGGCCATCCAGCCTAGCCCAGCTTGGTGAAGCTCTGGGCCAAGAGGAGACTCTGACTCAAACGGACATCTGAAGAAAGTTCCCCTCTGACCTCCATACACATACACACGTGCACCTTCCTACACACTTGAACACACACACACACACACACACACACACACACACACACACACACACACAATATCACCTTCAGGGGGCTCCCATCTGTCAATGTGACCTACTTCCTGCCCACATGCCTTCCTGTCTTGTGGGCCTTGGCAGGGTAGACATTTGCTGCCGAGAAGTGGGAGAGAACCCTGGACTTGATACTCCCCATTCTGCAGTTTGAGGGCAGTATCTCCATGCTTTGTCATCTCTTAGAGACTCTGGCATTCACATCCCAGGGACGTCACCCAACCTCACTCTCAGCCACATAGCTCCCTGCCCCCACCCCCACAAGGAGTTCTAGTAAGGTGGGTGGGAAGTATGCCACCTAGAAAGTGCCGCTTTTGAGCACAAGGTGGGCACTGGCAATTCTTCCGGTTGTCCAGACACTAACTGGGATCTCAGCCTCCGCTTTCAGGACTTGAGGTCAGCCCTGTCCTGGGAGCGCCAGAGGCCTCAGTCTGAGTAGACAGAGGACAAGCATGTTCATGCAGGCCTTGGGTAGATGTGAATAGAGCAAGCACCTCACAAAACATCATGGTGCAGAGATCTGTAGGGGTGGCGGGGCAAGAGGCCACCTCCCAGGGAGAATTAAGGAGCTGTGGAAATGATCAGAACTGAGCCCCTGGTGGAGACACTCAGGCCATAGGAGAGGTGGGGGAAGGAACGGAGTCAGGGCAGTGTCTCTCTTGACAACTTGGGAATCTATGCCCGCCAGCTCCAGCCTGTACCAGACACTGGTCCGCCCACCTCCACGCTGGCTCGCTCCTCTGATCTCCAGTCAGCTCGAACTCACTCCTTAAAACTAAGTTGAGAGGATTTCATTTCACTGGGATAAATAGTTACAGAAGATAAGTAAAGCATGAAATAAGTAAACAAATGTAAGAAAAACAAAACCAAAGCCCTGAGATTCTAGCTCCCGCCTGAGGCTCGCCCCCGGGGGTTAGAGAAAGGTGGGGGAGGGAAGATGGGCAAGATTGACAGGCAGGTCTTAGAAGCACACTAGCACCAAGCAGAAACTTTGTCCTGTACCGTTAGGCTTCAAGAACTCAGACTCATCCCAAGGCAGCCCCTTTGGCAGACTCTGTAAGGAGGGATCCCAAACATCCCACCTTCTCTCCATTCCTGACTCCTTGTCCCTTCTCCCGCAGAGTGACAAGGTGACCATCGTTGACCACCACTCTGCCACGGAGTCCTTCATCAAACACATGGAAAATGAATACCGCTGCAGAGGGGGCTGCCCCGCCGACTGGGTGTGGATTGTGCCCCCCATGTCCGGCAGCATCACCCCTGTCTTCCACCAGGAGATGCTCAACTATCGACTCACCCCATCCTTCGAATACCAGGTCCTGCCCCCACACTGCCCTGCACGCTCCCCCTCTGCCCCGAGATCTACCCTGCCCTGGGCCAAGTTTTCCCAACCCACAGGGGCCCGTCTCTACGGGGTCAGTGCTGTGGACTCACGTGCGCCCAGTAGCCCCAAGAGACTTACGGAGACGGGAAATGAGTATTCAGGAAGAGGATGTGCTTATCCAGGAAGAGTTTGGGTTGGAGGGGGTGTGCACACCTAGAACCTCAGCACTCAGGAGGCATTAAGATGTCGAGTTTGCAGCCAGCCTGGGCTACATAGCTAGATCCTATCTCAGAGTCTGAAGGGACCTGGGCTAAGCGGGAAGGGCTGGTAGGACCATGCGGGGAGGCTGTGCCCATCGCCTTGTATAGGGACATCTGTGGCCATCCCTGGCTGCATCCCTACTTTGTAGGGCTGAGAGCTGGGCAGCCCTAGCTGCCCTGGGCATCTCCAGGTGGGATGGAATTTCCTCAGGGCTATGACTGGTATCACTGCTTCTCTTCCCAGCCTGACCCATGGAACACCCATGTGTGGAAGGGCACCAACGGGACCCCCACGAAGCGGCGAGCGATTGGCTTCAAGAAATTGGCAGAGTGAGTGCCCTGCACCAGGGGATGGAGGGGTCTGTTCACAAGCTGGGGGTACCTGGAGCTAGGCAGGTGTTGTACTCTGTGCCAGCACAGTGGTGGGTATTTCCATTCTACCACCACCATCACACACACACACAAACAGGATGGGGGTATAGGTAAGGCAGGCTGAGCTACATAACAACACCCTGTCTTTTTTTTTTTTTTTTTTTTTTTCTCTCGAGACAGGGTTTCTCTGTGTAGCTCTAGCTATCATGGAACTTACTCTGTAGACCAGGCTAGTCTTAAACTCACAGATCTGCCTGCCTCTGCCTCCTGAGTGCTGGGATTAAAGGTGTGTGCCACCACTGCCTGGCAAGACCCTGTCTTTTTTAAAATTTAGTAATAATAATAACAATTATTATTATTAATTACTATCATTATAATAATAAGGTTTAACTGAGCCAAAAGGAAGATCAGAAGGCTATGGACCGAGGGCACTAAGGAATCACTTTTAACCCAGGGTCCAGCTGTCGTATGTGGTGTACACCACCAAGATGACTTAATGGAAATCAACAGCTGTCTGTCCCAAGAAAGAAAACCCCACTGACCCCTCAGCAGGAACCTCTGTTTGCAGAAGACACCGATACAAGCTAAGCTAGCTTGTGTTCATCCCCTAGGTTCTAGAACTCTCAGGTGTGGCATCCAGGTGTGCAGCAGGTACCATTTATACTAGGAACCCCAGAGGCAAGACTCCCGTCCACCTTGCAGTACCTGATCCCATGAACCTGGACCTAGTAGATATTCTCATTCTCCCTCCATCCATTCCTTCTTCCCTCCTTTCTCTTCTTTGTTCCTCCCCGGCCCCAACCCCCGGCCACTAAGAGCCCACCAGCAGCCTCCTCCAGAGCACCCCAAATGGTCTCCAGAGAGCCTTTGTCTACAGTTCTGCAGGAGCCAGGAGAGAAAAGCAGTTGGAAGAAACACTGTTATTAAAGTTCAGGGTGGAGACCCTGTGGGTTAATTATCCACGCTCTCCGTGCTCCCAGCCTTCCAGGGGGAGCCCTCCAGGGCACTTTTATTCCTCTCCTTCCTCCCCCTGAGCTCAGAGGCTTCCTGCAGTGTGGGTGGTTTCCCCAATTCTATAAAATGATGAACTCCCTGCCAATATGCCTCAGGTGGGAGTTGTCTAGGAATTTGTCTCCCAGGAGATTCCTAGTAAGAACAGGGAGGGGAGTTTCAGGTTCAGCAAGGTAGAGCCAAGTCTGTGGTAGGCAGCCACTCCTGCCCTTCCCTCTTCCTCTCCATCTCCCCCTGGGCCTGCTCCTCCCCTGCCATTCCCACACTCCTAGCTTCGAGTTCTCAAACTTGATGTCAAACTCCTCCCAGCTTAGGCACAGGGTCTTTAAAAATTCACAGTGTCTTTCAAGAGATATTTGCTATCTATCTTGCTGCCTGCTAGGCACCAAGCTCCATGCAGAAGCTTGGCCGGATGTATGTTTGTAAATAAAGCAGTCTTGTTCTTCCTTCGTGGATGTTAAAAAAGTATTAATAACAACAGCAATAAAACCACTGAAGTTAGACCAGCGAGATGGTTCAGGGGGTAAAGGCACTTGCTGCCAAGCCTAAGGATCTGAATCGGAATCCCAGGATCCACACGATGGAAGGAGAGGATCAATTCGGTAGGCTGACCTCTGACCTCCGTGCCTGGGCTAAGGCAGAAGCACATGACTACCCATGCACACTAAATACGGGAATGAGAACAATTCTTATCTCGGAATCTCTAAAGCCCCTCTGATTCAGGGCTGGGAGATTATTGGTGACAAGGTTCTCAGGACTCAGGACTAGAAACAACCAGCCAACAGCAGCCATGTTGCCAACCTTGGACCTCGGAACTTGTTGCTCTGGGGAAATAATGCACAGGTCAATATGGCCTCCAAACTCTGGGGTGCTGTGTGTCTCTAGGGGTCCCTAAGTCTCATCCTAGCCTCCTGTGTCCCTTCCCTGTTCCCCATGTTTCTCTCCACCTGCTCCCTCGCAGAGCCGTCAAGTTCTCAGCCAAGCTGATGGGGCAAGCCATGGCCAAGAGGGTCAAAGCAACCATTCTCTATGCCACGGAGACAGGCAAATCACAAGCCTACGCCAAGACCCTGTGCGAGATCTTCAAGCACGCCTTTGATGCCAAGGTGAGCAAGGCTAGTGTAAGCTACTGGGCCCTCATAGGAAATAATGCACGTATTTGTATACATATCAGACATAGATAGGTCGCCCATGGATCCTCCAAGAGTCTAGTTCACAGGAAACCTCCATCTGTACAGCAAAATGTTAATGGATTGATGACAACCCATTCTGCTAGGATCAGTGTGAGAAACCTCAATAGCTACAGCTCCATGGATATACCAGAACTTTTCAGAACTTTTAATCTATGAACACCCATTATAATTTGGGAAATTACAAACTATACATATTTCCCAGGCATATCTGACCCAAACAAGATCCCTGGTTCTCATGGAGCATCTGGGGAAGCTGGGGTTCCTCAGAAAGTCCTTTGAGAAGTGTGCAAGTGATGCTAAGGTGCAGGTGACAGTCTCTCCCTATGGTGGGCACCTCAGCCTCGAGGGGCTCAGGGCCTTTGGGGTACTGGAGGCAGGATTAGAGAAAATACTGGGCAAACCTGGTCAGGTGTTGCCAGACCACGCCTAACCTAACTGTGGTCGGGATTCCAAGATCATGAAGTACCTGGGGACATGGGGTTGGGGGCATGACTCAGCCAGAAAAGCACTTGTAATCTAAGCATGACAATTGGAGTTTGGATGCCCAGCACCCAAATGTAAATGCCAGGTAGTACCCTGCCTGTATTCCCAGAACATGCACAGTGAGACAGGGGAGCTCTCCAGAGCAAGCTGGCTGGCTAGCCTAGACAAATCAGTGACCTCTGGGCTCAACTAAGAGACCCTGTCTCAGGAAATGAAGTAGAGAGCAGTGGAGGAAGATGCCCAATGTTAATCTCTGACTGTCACATGAACACACACACACACACACACACACACACACACACACACACCCCACACACATTCACACCACACACATGCACACCACACACACACATTCACACCACACACACATATGCACACCACACACACACATATGCACACCACACACACACACATTCACACCACACACACATATGCACACATACACATTCACATCATACACATGTGCACACACACACACACACACACACACACACACACACACACTTCACACCACACATATACATATGCAAGCAAAGAAAACATAGTCCAGGGGTCTTCATAAAGATACAATCTCCTACAAACTACTTCATTGGACCAGGGCCCAGGTTCCCATAACCCTTCAGGACACAGTGGCCATAGCAAGATGTCAAGCCAGCAAACGTCATTAGTGAACCCACTGAATAGTAGGAACATTGGCCCCGAGCACAAAGGCAGCTCAGACTAGCTCACCTTCTTGCTCCTTGTATCCCTTGTCCCCTTTTCATCCCTCCCTGTCACCACTCACTTCTCCCCTCTCCCATGTCCCCGCCCACCTAGGCAATGTCCATGGAGGAGTATGACATTGTGCACCTGGAGCACGAAGCCCTGGTCTTGGTGGTCACCAGCACCTTTGGCAATGGAGACCCCCCTGAGAACGGGGAGGTGAGAGGGAATGCCCCTGCCCTAGCGTGGGGTTCCATCCCCCCAGAGGAAATAGCCACAGCTGGGATCCTTCCCCACAACTGCCCCTCAGAAGCAAGCCCTCCCTCCCCGGGCCCCAAAGCCGGGATTTGATTTGATCCAACTTGGGCAAATGGGACAATACCAGGTTTTGTCTATCAGTGTCTCCTGGCTAAACACAGTGAGCTGTGTGTTTGAGTTACTCCAATTCTGAGCATGGGGTAGTACTTTCATACAATAAAGACCACAACACTTAGTCGTACACTGGGGTGGAGAGTTCACACCTGTTGGGTGTGAACCACCCCATCCCCATACATACACTGAACCTGCAGCTGGGCCATTGGCTGCCCATCTCAGCCCCTGGCTGTCCCTGATACCTATTCATCGGGCTTCAGGCTCTGCTTTTACCAGCTAAGGGCCCAGACTCTGTGCCCATCCACTAATACGTTCTTCACATTCTGCTCATTTGTTGTGACTTCTAGAAATTTGGCTGTGCTTTGATGGAGATGAGGCACCCGAACTCTGTGCAGGAGGAAAGGAAGTAAGTGAATGTCCCCTCTGATGTCACATGCTGCTCTTGGTAACCATTGAACAATATGTCTTGACACCTTTGGAGATGGGTTTTAGCTGGTGGTCTGGGCTTCACTGAGGCTGCTGTTATGGCCTCCAACTCAACACCCCTCTCCTCTGTGCCCCCAATTTTGTTATCAAGCAAAGATTGTAATATCTACCTTGACCTTTTGATTGGTGGGAACCAAATGAGGGAAAAACAAAAAGATGGAGAGTCTCGGGAAAGACGAGATGCACTGTGCAAACCTCGGTTCTCTGGAACTCTCTGCCTTTGGAACTCACGCTGGAAATCAGTGGGAACCACTTTCTCCTTAGAACCTCCCATCCGAGACTCACAAAGTGCTGGGTTGTGCAGCTAATGTCCAAGTCAAGTTGAAAGAGTAGATAAGATATTTCGTGAGGCAACGCCCGTGGTTTCACACTCGTTTCTTGGAGGAGTTACATCTCCCACGGGGCTCTCGAGGTTCTAAAGGCATTTTACAGGACTGGCAAGATGGCTCAGTGGGGTGGGGGTTGCGTGCCACCAACCTTGATCACTAAGTTCGATCACCAGGACCCACATGTGGAAGGGCAAAACAGACTCCCCGTCAGAGCGTTTTACAAGGTGGAAGTATCTGTGTGCCAAACCACCTTTGGAAATCTCCAGAACCTTCTTTGAGGTGCTGAACACAGGGCACACGCACACTGAACCCCCCTCGAGGAGATAATTATAGGGTTGCCTCCAAAGAGCAGGCCCTGTGACTTGAGAATGTGTGTGTGAGCTGGGAGGTGGTGGCACACACCTTTGATCCCAGCACTTGGGAGGCAAAGGCAGGTGGATCTCTGTGAGTTCAAGGCCTGCCTGGTCTACAGAGTGAGTTCCAAGACTACACAGAGAAACCTGTCTCGTAAAATCAAAAACAGAAAAATTAACAAACAAGGAAGAATTGTGTGTGATGCATAACTGGCTGGACTTTAGAAATGTTTGGAGACGATCTCTCCGGGTCTCCCTCCTGAAAGCACAGGACCAAACTCAGGTTCTGGGTACCCAGGGAGCAGAACCATAAGCACCTTCTAGTCAGCACTTGCTCCAGCATCTTGGCCTCAACCTCCCCATCCCTCTCCTTTCCATCCACAGCAGCTCCCCTCTCCCCACCTCCTTCAGGGAGAGATAGGGCACCATCCATTCTCCCCTCTAGGTACCCGGAACCCTTGCGTTTCTTTCCCCGTAAAGGGCCTTCCCTCTCCCAGGCTGACTCTGGAGCCCACAGTCTGGTTGCTGTCCGTGACAGCCAGCGCAGGTAGAGAGCATCTGTGTGCGTGTGCATGTGTGTGTGCTGCTGCTGCTGTGTGTGTGTGTGTATGTGTGTGCAGGCATGGCGTACATTAGACAATGCATGCCCAATGTTGGAACATCCCTGGCCACCTTTGAATCTCAAAGAGACCTGACTTCTCACCCAGGCTGTGCTACTAACGCAAGGACCTTAAGCAAATCTCTGAACCTCTGGTCTTTCTCGTTAACCGAATGGGGAGAAATCTCGGCCCCTGCCAGTCTCTAGAGGCTGCTGCCGGGGCTGGAAGGAATTGTCAACAACAGAGAGAGCAATGGCAGAAACCTCCAGCCTCATACGGTACACGTGCTGGTATTTTTACCCCACAACCATCCACCCATCGTGCCTCCCCCGCTAACGACATGGCCACCCCCCTGGTATGCTGCGTGACGGATTTGGAGAAGTGACTCAATGTGAGTCTATTTTGGGGGCAGAAAATACACATCCGTGTATTTAGAACCTTGTTAGAACAAAAACTTTGAAAAGCATCCAGCCTAGAAATGCTCTGCCAGAATGTGCATGTTCCTTTTTTTGTTTCTCTCTCTCTCTCTCTCTCTCTCTCTCTCTCTCTCTCTCTCTCTCTCTCTCTCTCTCTCTTTCCTTTTGCATTCTAATGTGTTTCTTGAAATTCTATCCTCGTTTAGGGGATTTGGGAAGGGAAGGGCTGTTTGTTTGTTGAGTATTGGGAATTTTGTTTTAGTTTGGGTTTTTTGAGATCTATTTTATTATGTGAGTATGTGTAATGCCCACAGAAGCCAGAAGGGGGAGTTACATCCCTTGGAGTTACAGGTAGTTTTATGCCCATGTGGGTGCTGGGAACTGAATTCAGATCCTCTGCCAGAGCAGCAACTGCCAGCCCTCATTTTTGTTGTGTCTAAAAGCAAAAGGTCTTGATGGAAATGGATTTTTCTTTCAGTCTCGGGTTCCTGAGCCTCTTGGGCTGAGGCCCGGGTCCCAGACATCCTCCCTGGCTGGGAAAACTATGGGGAGATGCTGGACCTGTAAAGTGAGAACCTGAGCTCCATCCTCTGAACATACGTTTTAAAAAGTCATGGGCCAGGCATGGTGGGACCAGGTGTGGTGGCGCACACCTTTAATCTCTTCACTCGGAAGACAGAGGCAGGGGACAGTTATGGGTTCAAGGCCAGCTGTGGCTTCATATTGAGACCCTGTCTCCAGAAATTCAAAAGGGGAGGGAGGGAGGGAGGGAGGGAGGGAGGGAGGGAGAGAGAGAGAGAGAGAGAGGGGGAGGGAGGGAGGGAGGGAGGGAGAGAGAGAGAGAGAGAGAGAGAGAGAGAGAGAGAGAGAGAGAGAGAGAGAGAACAAGCCACGAAGGCAGGTATAATTATTCCTGTCCTGGGGAGGCAGGGATAGACAGGTTCCGGAGACTAGCTAACCTATTTGGTGAGTTCTAGACCAATGAGAGACTCTGTCTCAAAACACAAGATAGAGCCTAAGGAAGACTCCCAAAGACCTCTGGTCTCCACACACAAGTAAGTACACATACACCCCACAAATGTGACCACCAAGCTTACATGCATGCACACGTGTACCCATGTGCACATATACATATATACACACACATGCACACACATTCACCCACACACAGTGTCCATGCGTGCTTCAGATCAGTGCTAAAAACAGTTTCCATCTTTCCTGGAAATGTGGCTCCTCGTGACCCTAAGATGTCTAAGAATGTCACTCCACAGCAGGGGAGTGTTGGCAGGGACGGGCCAGCCTTGCGGGACTTTCTACAATGATCTCATCTGTCGATCCTGGCTGTCAAGCAGCCACCAGCAACATATGGCCACTGAGCACCTGGACCAGAAAGTGACTAGTGCAGGCGAGGAACCGACGTTTGAAAATTTTCATACACATACACATTGTAGGTTGAGCAGATTTCCCATACATCCCTAACCCCCCTCCTCACCCTTCCCATGTCCCCTAAACAGCCTCATTTGTACGTTCAGGCTGTTTATACGTATATGACGTCAGGTACCGCCATAAATTTAGGAACTACAAATGAGAGAAAATGTGGAATATTTTTCTGGGGCTGGCTTACATAACCATCACCCAGCCCCCACTTTCTGCAAATGATGGGACGACTTCTTTTTTTTTTTTTTTTTTTTTTTTTTTTTTTTTTTTTTTTTTTTTTGGTGTTTTGGTTTTCTGAGACAGGCTTTCTCTGTGTACCCTTGGCTGCCCTGGAACTCTATAAACCAGGCTGGCCTCGAACTCACAGAGATCCACCTGCCTCTGCCTCCCAAGTGTTGGGATTAAAGGTGTGTGCCACCACCACCCAGGTGACTTCCTTCTTCTTTATGGCTGAAAAGTCTCCTCTGGATAGCTACTCTAAGCATCCCACATTTAGCCAAGTCCCCTCTTCTTGGTCATCTAGTTTTTCATTTGTAGTTCATTATAATTATCTTTGGGTTTATATGGCTGCAGGGAGATAAATGGCTACCATATTGGAGAGCACCAATAAAGCACTTGTTTCCAGCCCCTCCGTGAAGTCTGGGGACAGAAACGTTGGCTCTCGGGCCCCGCCCCATCCCTACTGAACCAGTACCCTCACTTTAGCAGAGTTCCGCATGCTAAAACTTGAGAGGCCAGGAGACCTGGTCTCACAGTCACAGGGTCCCTCCCTCCCCCTCTCCGTACTGATGAGACCATCTGAACTCTGTGGGTCTCAATCCTCCCAACTTAAACGGGGCCGGGAAACATTTAAGTCTGAGAGGTCGGCTGTCATTGTGGTGATTGTGGGTAAGTCCATGCATTCTCCAAGAGCCCGGAGGAGTGGTATAGCTTGACCCAGTACTGCAGAGAAGGTTCTAGAACCAGGACCAACAGGTTGAAGATCCAGAGTGGGAGCGTGTCTCGGGAGGGGGCTCCAGGGCAGAACTCACAGCCACGTGTTGGTCTGCCATAGGAGCTACAAGGTCCGATTCAACAGCGTCTCCTCCTACTCTGACTCCCGCAAGTCATCAGGCGACGGACCCGACCTCAGGGACAACTTTGAAAGTACTGGACCCCTGGCCAACGTGAGGTGAGCATGGGTACAGGGGACTGAGGCTGACGAAGGCCCTAAGGGAGCAGGGCTCAGCTGCAAAGCGGCTCTTTGTTCAGGAGGAGAATTCTCACCCAGTGTCCCTCCATTCCTCCAGGGTCCCTCCCTCTCTGACTTACATTACCTGGTCTCCCACGTGTGGGGACATTTGTACCTGATGACCTCTGACCTCTAACCCTGCCTCCCCCCAGATCCCATCCCCAAGGTTCATCCACCATCTGTGCTGTTGGGTACTAGTCTCCGGATGCCACTGTCTACGCCATTTTTCCAAGGAGACAAATTTTACACAGAGTGAACCTTAGGTGCCAGGATGACCCAGTGGTTCCCAACCCTAGGTGCACGGTAGGATCACCTGGAGGTGACCCGTGCTTGGCTGTGCCATAGTCCCGACCCTTGAGAAGCTGAGGCAAAAGGATGGCAAGTTCAAGGCCAGCCTGGGCTACATTAGGAGACTCAGTCTCAAACCAAAACAAAAATAACCTGGGGAGGCTTGTGATCTAGCAGTGTGATGCCTGTGTAAGCCCAGCCTGAAGAGATCCTGGAGCTGGTTTAGGATTGGGCCTGCACCATCTCTCCACCTCTTCTCTTCTAAACCTTGCCGGTGGCCTCTACTGTGAGGCCCGATTTGAAAACTGCTCCCCAAACCCACGTCTTCCTAAGCAGAGTCACCCTCCATGAAGTAATTTGGGAGAGGAGGTAGCCAAAGACGTGCATTTGAAGAGTCGATGTGTGTTCGGTTTAATACATATTTGGAAAAAAAAAATGGGGAGTGTCAAGACATGCTGTCCTGGATAAAGGCCAAGACAGACTGATGCACTGTCTGGATGTCCATCATCCAGACCTAGTCATGAACGTCTCCCACCTTGGCCAGACAAGCCTTCTCAGTGCCTGCTCAGAGCCAGGCTCATAGACAGCACAGGACACAGGGCTCCTAAAATGGGGAAGAATCATGTCTACTGCAACATTTTTACACTCTTTTCTATTTTGTATGTGGTGGGGAGGGGTCCCTCATAATGTGGGACAGCTCTTAGCTTTTGATATCAGAACATTATTGTAGCATTACTTTCATAATCCAGTCAGGAAAAAAAGGCAATCCCCACCCTAATCCTCCCTGCCCTCCCCCTCCAAAAAGCCTCCCTTCTTCTCATTGGCAGACTTGTATTTAAAGAACTGCACTCAAGAGTGTGGAGAGTTGGCTCCGTCTGTAAAGTTCTTGTCACACTAGCCTGAGGACCCGAGTTCGATCCCTAACACCTGGATGAAATCCAGGCATGGTAGCACGCATCGAGGTGTGCAGCTGTAATCTCAGCCCTGAGGAGGAGAGACAGGGTCCTTAGGTCCCAGTGAGCATCCTGTTTCCAAAAAAAAAAAAAGCTATTCTGAGACACAGCACCTAAAGTTGACATCTGTCCTCCATACCCGTGCACACACCAAAAGTACTTGTACTTGATTATTATGGTGATATTTTAATTTCACCAATTAAAAATATGCAGGCTTTTGTTGTTGGTTTTTTTTGGTGGGGTGTTGTTTTCTTGTCTAATGGCCCACAAGGCACCTTCAACTTTGAAATCTTAAATATCTTTGCTATCTGGCCCTGCAGATGAGGACTTAAGTCAACTGTTGGTTTCGAGGTTTAAAATAGGAGCTTTGGACTCCTAAGTAGCGATTGTCATGGAAACGTGAGTCTCCCAGTGACTGTGGTGTGGGCCCCTCAGCCCATCCAGAAGTGTGTTGTCATGAGTCAGCCACCTGATCCTTGTGAGCTGGTGAGCTGGTGGCGGTCACGTGTCTGAGTCTGTTGTCCATGCTCTAGCAAAAGGCTGACAGACATCAATTGTTCTCAGGTCTGGGGTCCGGGGAGTCCGAGGCCAGTGTCCCATGAGAGCTCACTCCTAATCATACACTGCTCCTTATAGGCGTGTCCTCGTGGTAGAAGGGATGAAGTCTGGTTTCTTCAGCCCCTTAGATGGGCACTAATTTTATTCTAAGGAGCCCCACCCTGATGACCTAATCACCTCCCAGAAGCCCTTTCCCTTCATCCCTCACAATAGGCTTCCCGATGTGAGTCAGGGGGGATTCAAATACTTGAACCGCAGGATGTGGTCTGCCAAGCCAGTGAGTAAAAAATCAAAAGGAAGTTACACGAAACAGGCACCCCACACATGCCTGCAACCCCATGTCTGAGGAGAGCGCAGACAGGAGAGTTGCTGGGACTTGCTGACTTAGACAATGTAAGCTCCACATTCAAGGAGAGACCCTGCCTCAAATGAACAGGCAGAGGGAGAGGAGAATATTCAACGCCCTCTTCTGGCCTCTGCCTGTGCACAGGCATGCACATCTGTAAACATGTGTGCAGACCCTCACAGACACATCTAAATAATTTTTTAAAGCAATTCAAAGAGCATGAAAAGTCATTAACAGTATCAAGCATGCTCAAATGTGGCCGACATTACACACCCACATAACAGGGGTGTTGGGCGTAGGTGTATCTGTATTGGGCTAAGGCGAAGATGGATGGCATGAGGCAGAAGAACCCTTTTCTCTCACCCCTCGGATCTGCCCACACTGGTTACTACACCTATGTGCAGGCTGCTTCCCTGTGAGGAGTGGTACCCAGACCCAGCAAAACTGTGGGGCATGATGGGAAAGACCCTGCCTCATGCACAGGCCACACTTGGGAAGGTTCAGGAGCCATTGGAACAGAAGGCTGTGAGAGAAGAGAACGTTACGATATAACCATGTAGGTGTGGGTCTGCGGAGGACATAGGGTCCTGTGGTAACTTTTGCTCCACCAGTGAGACCCCTGGATCCATCCCAGTTCATGTTGTAATGATTCAGGGTCTCGTCCCAATGTCCCTCCTTCCTCCTCCATCTCCATCGTCTTCTCTTCCCCATCAGCCTCGAGCCATTCAGGGACAGCGGATGACAGGGCTCCACTCCCTGGCTTATCTGGGGTGACTGTCTTCAGCAGCGTACCTTCCTTGGAGATGAGAGAGTGACTTTTGTCCCCTTTTGGAACCCATCAATGTAGTCTTATTGGCTGAGAACACCAACCAGGACCACTCTCCAGAAATGAGCTGTATAATATCTATAAGACTGTAAAGTAACTGGATGTAGTACTACACACCTCAAATCCCAGTACTCAGGAGATGGGAGCAAGAGAATCAGAGTTCAAGGCCAGCCTGGGCAACATGAAACCTTGCCTCAAACAAACAAACAAAAATCCTGTTAACAAGGTCCATCCCACTGCTATACTTTGATCCCTACCTCAGCAAGGAGAAAACTCATATTAACTTGACCCCTACTGACTCAAGTATCAGCGTTCTCTTGGTGGAGAGAGCTTGTGAAACTTCAGTTTCAGACATTAGAAAGGGTACAGTGTGCATGACTAAGGTTCTATTTTAACCCCATGGAGGAAATCCTACCTCTAGACCAACATGTGTTATATTCAAAAGTCCTCCTAGTCACTTTGCTAGTCCTGCTCCCCAAAGGCAACCACATTAGAATTCTCATAGCCCTCCTTCTTAAGACAAATTGATCTGTGGCAAACAGAAGCATCCCTGCTGAGATTCTTTTCTGTGGATGGTCTGGCTAACACAGAAGCGTGCATCCAACAGCTAGTGTTTCCCGCTCATTGCCCTCCCCGACTCTCCTTCCTCAGAAACCACTGGAACTTTCTCTTGAGGACAGTAATCACTACTAGAGACCAAGAGGAAGAAGGGTCTGAAGAGCTCTTGGGATTAAAGCCATCTTTCCACTGAAATGTGTTTCTTCATAGTTCTGAAAGTTAGGACCTCAGCAAGGGGCGGATCCCAGCTGGCTTCTCTTACTGGCTTGTTAAAAACTACCTTCTATCTGGAGAGGATGAGGAAGAAGAGGAGGAGGAGGAGGAGGAGGAGGAGGAGGAGGAGGAGGAAGAGGACGAGGATGAGGAGGGAGAGGAGAAAGAGAGGAAATTGACTTTATAAGGATCTTACTAACCTTGGTCACTTTCTTAAAGCTATTTCAACATACAGTCCCATAGGGGTTCAGGACTCAAGCCCGTGAATTTCGAGGTCACACTAATCAGCCCATGGTACCAGATACCCTATACCTCCTATGCCCCACAGCCCCCATCACAGACCTTCTGTTTTTTCCTGGACAGGTTCTCAGTATTCGGCCTGGGCTCTCGGGCGTACCCCCACTTCTGCGCCTTCGGGCACGCAGTGGACACCCTCCTGGAGGAGCTGGGAGGGGAGAGGATTCTGAAGATGAGGGAGGGGGATGAGCTCTGCGGGCAGGAAGAGGCCTTCAGGACCTGGGCCAAGAAGGTCTTCAAGGTAGGAGACCCCCAGACAATGCCAAGCGGTCCGTGGTGGTGTGACTCAATGGTAGGATTGCTCAGTGGTAGGGTGCTTGCCTAGCATGCTGGAGGCGCAGGGTTCTAACCCCAGCATGGGAAAGGGAAGGAGGTGTGGGTAGAAACATAAAGTGAGGAAGAGAAGGGCAAGGAAGGAAGGAGAAACATTAGGAAGGGAAGGAAGGAGAGAGAGGATAGGCAAGGGAGAGCCCTCCCCCAGTGTCCTCAGCCAGGATACAGCTCCGCACACGTTTTCCGCTCAGAGTCCTCCCGGTCACCAAAGCCAACACTGTGGCTTTATCCTCTCTGTCCACTGCCCCGGAATTGGTTCCTCATCAGCAACCCCAGAAGGAAGGGTCCTGGGCAGCTTCGGACATGGCACTTGTGCAGAAGGCAAAAGGGGAAACTGAGGCCCAAGGCTCTATGAGTTATTAGAGGGAGCTGTGTCTATAAGCCTCTTCCTGGATTTCCACCCAGACATTGAGACCTGAGATGATTCAGGGCCATTCATATCCGAGATAACTGTGTTTCCTCATCTCGGCAGCCAACCTTAACTGAGCATCCCAGAGGCCAGGCCCCTGAAAAGCCTCTAGAGCTGTGGTTCTCAACCTTCCTAATGCTACGACCTTTTAATACAGTTCCTCATGCTGTGATGACCCCCCCCCACCATAGAATTATTTTAATTGCTACTTCATAACTAATTTTGCTACTCTTATGAATCATAATGTAAATTTTTTGGAGATAGGGGTTTGGAGATAGGCAATGGGGTCATGACTCACAGGTTGAAAACCATTGCTCTAACCGTTTGTTGGCATCCTGGTCTCCCATCCCACCCCCAGCTCACTCATGTCTGTGTCTGCAGACATTCCTTCTTGTCCATGAGAAGTGAAATCCAAAACCAGGTGACCTTTCATGACTGGCTTCTTTCCCTTATTATAAATTTTTTTTAAGATTTATTTATTATGTATACAGTGTTCTGTCTGTATGTATGCCTACACAGCAGAAGGCATCAGATCTCATTACAGATGGCTGTGAGCCACCATGTAGTTGCTGGGAATTGAACTCAGGACCTCTGGAAGAGCAGCCAGTGCTCTTTATCTCTGAGCCATCTCTCCAGCCCCTCTTATTATAAAGATTTTCAGGTTCATCCACACTATAGCATATAGTCAGTACTTTATCCTTTCTTGTAGCCAAACAATATTCCACAGTATGATATCTTACTTTTCTATTTTTATGTTGATGAACATGTCAACTGTTTTTAAATAGGCACACAGCCAGATAATAATAAAACCTATGTTTGAAAACCTTACATTTCACTGAAAAAAAATATTTCTATGGTTGTATATGCCTCAGTCTCAGTTATTTGAGAGGCTGCGGCAGGGGCATCACTTGGACCTGCGTGTTCAAGACTTGCCTGGACCTGTCTCAGAAAAAGTTTACTAATCATTCTGGGCAGTAATCTTAGGATCATTAATGTTTGCTGATAAAGGAGCTTTGACCAAAAAGGAAACAAATAAAAAAAATGTGTATTCAGACAGCTTTTCCTGGCTTTGTATAATTTTTTTAAATCTTTTGAAGAAGATGAAAGTTCTATGGTATTTATTTTCATTTTAATGTTAAGCCTCTGGGCACATGGGATTTAGTAATAAAGGTCATCATAGATGTGTCTTTAGTAGAAGTGAAGACCTCAATCACTGTTCAAAATATTGGGTGATGGTGAGCACATGGATGGATGGGTGAGGGTAGATGAATGGGTATATGAAACAGTGAGTAGGTGAATAAATATTAGGTGAAGACAGACAAATAGATGGGTGAGTAGAAAGGTAGATGAGTGGGTGGGTCAGTGGATGGATAGGAATGTTTGGATGATGGATGGATGCCTGGATTGATGTTTGGATGTTTGGATGGATGGATGGATGGATGGATGGATGGATGGATGGATGGATGGATGGATGGATGGGTGGGTGGATGGTTGGTTGGATGGATGGATGGATGGATGAATGGATGGATGGTTGGATGGATCGATAGCTGATGGATGGATGGATGGATGGATGGATGGATGGATGGTTGGCTGGATGAATGGATGATGGATGGTGGGTGGGTGGATGTATAGATGGATGGTTAGTTGAATGGATGGAAAAAAGGATCAATAAGGCAGATGGACAGACAGCTAGGTAGATGAAAGTGTGGGTAGATCAATGGATGGGTGAGTGGGTTGGTGGATAGATGGTAGAAGGAAGAACGGGTATATGGATTAATAGGTGGAGACAGGGAGGGAGAGAAAGGGGGAGAGAGGAGAGAAAAAGAGGGATGGGGAGAGACATCCATGTCATGCCTTGGAGCCTCCTGTGGAGGCACCATCTAGGATAACTGAGGTCACCAAAAACTCTCTGTGGGCCACAGGCAGCCTGTGATGTGTTCTGCGTCGGGGATGACGTCAACATCGAGAAGGCGAACAATTCCCTCATCAGCAATGACCGCAGCTGGAAGAGGAACAAGTTCCGCCTCACCTACGTGGCTGAGGCTCCAGAGCTGACACAAGGTATTGACACTGTCCTCCTAGGAGGCCCTCATCACCTTAGGGAGGGTTGGGCTGGAGAACTCCCTTCAAGGGTGTGTGGGGATGGTGGCTTTATCACTCTGGTCCCCCTTTCAGAGAAGCCCTTGCACACACACAGACCACACTTCTGTCCCCACATGCAGGGGACTGTACCACTGGGGAGCCTCTCTCCAGCTGCACAGCCCGCCCTATGAACCATCCCACCTCCATTCCATTCACCTTGGCATAATTTGGTTCAGTGTCTGCAACCACCTCACTCAGCCCCGCTGATACCTGGCCCCGCCCTCATCCTTTCCACTCCAGAGGAAGAGCTGGGGAGGGGTCTGAGGGGACGGCTCACTTGGTAAAGTACAGGCTTTCCAGACACGAGGACCTGAGTTTGATTCCCCAGAACCCATGAAAGGCCAGGCATGGTGCTACATGCTTGCAGTCCTAGGGCGGGGAAAGAGGAAACCAGAGAACCTTAGGGCTCACTAGCCAGCCTAGCCTAACTGGCCAGCTCCAGGCCAGTGAGAGACCCTCTCTCAAAAGATAAATTTATAAACTACCTACAATGATAACTCAGGCTGGCTTACACACACACACACACACACACACACACACACACACACACACACACATCCTCCTGCACACATGCTATTACACCTACACATATATGTACATGTTGATGTAACTAACCGTCTTATTAAATAAGAAACACAGAAACAATGTAAAGGAGAAAGCCGAGAGGTCAGAGCTCAGAGCTAAAATCTCACCCTTCCTCCTGCTGTCCCAGCTTCGCGAAAAGAGACCTACTTCCTGTCGGTTCGTTTTTTTATAGTATGTTGTTCTGCCTTCTCATTGGTTGTAAACCCAAACACGTGACTGCCTCGTCACTGTCTGAATGTACAGCCCCCTAGGTCTTAAAGGCATATGTCTCCAATGCTGGCTGTATCCCTGAACACATAGAGATCTATGGGATTAAAGGCGTGTGCCACCACAGCCACACTCTTGCTATGGCTCTAATAGCTCTGACCCCCGGACAACTTTATTTATAACATACAATCAAAATAATAATTCAGTACAATTAGATTACCACCACATGTACATATACATACTCAAAGTTGGGGAGGTTTTTTGGACCATTGTTTAACCCTCTCTCGTGGTGACCTTTATTTCTCTCCTCACAGGTCTTTCCAACGTCCACAAAAAGCGAGTCTCGGCCGCTCGGTTCCTCAGCCGTCAAAACCTGCAGAGCCCTAAATCCAGGTAGGAGCCCCCACCCAGGTTTGCTCAGCAGCAGTCCCCTCTGCTCCCAGCTGCCACCCACAGCCCGGAGGGAGAGCTCAGATTCCAGAGGCTACCGAGAGCTTCAGTAGTCCCCTCACACCAGGTCTCTCAGACTTCTGCCTTCACATTCTGTCCCCAACTAGAGACAGGAACAAAGGAGAAGTGTCAACATACGACATCAAGAAAGAAATGGGCCTCAGGATGACCTTCGCGGGGAGTCCCCTTGTGAAATAGCTGGGTGTTCTCTGTAGGTAGCATCTCCACCAGAAAGTGCTGAATCAAATTATCTATTCTGTTGTTGTTGTTTGGGGGTTTTTGTTGTTGTTGTTGTTTGTTTTTCAAGACAGGGTTTCTCTGTGTAGCTTTGCGCCTTTCCTGGAACTTGCTTTGGAGACCAGGATGGCCTCGAACTCACAGAGATCCGCCTGGCTCTGCCTCCCGAGTGCTGGGATTAAAGGCGTGCGCTGCCACCACCCGGCCTAATCAAATTATCTTACTGTGAGTGATTTTTCTCAATAGCAGTGTTTCTCAACCTGTGGGTCACACGACCCCTCTAGGGATTGAATGACCTTTCCACAGGGGTCACCTAAGACCATTGGAAAACACAGATTTACAGTTAATAACCTTAGCAAAAATACTCTTAAGGCTGGGGGTGGGGTCACCACAACTTGGGGAACTGTATTAAAGGGCCACAGCATTTGGAAGGCTGAGAACCGCCGTTCTCAAGCGCTGCAGAGATAGCTACCTGCTATATGGAGTGATGAAAGGTGCACCCCAAAACAACTTACTCTTTGATTTGAAACCCTAACTATAACATATCATCTGTGGGGGGTGACTTGGTGCCACCCCGTGCCTAGGGAGATCAGAGGACAACCTTTGGGTGTCCATCCTTACCTTCCACCTTCTTTGAGACAGGGACTCTTCGCTGCTGCATAAGCCAAATCTGGTCTATGGAGCTTCTGTGGATCCTCCTGTCCCTTCCTAAGGGCTGCTGGGCTTTTCAGGAACGTGTCCTCTGCATTTGGCTTTTTGTTGTTGTTTATTTTATTTGTGTGTGTGTGTGTGTGTGTGTTATGCTTGCTAAGGCCAGGAGAGTGTCAGATCCCCTCAAACTGGAGTTACAGGTGACTATGAACCACTATGTGGATGCTGTGAACTAAACTGGGGTCCTCTGCCATGGCCACCTGTTGTAGGATGTCCTTCTGTACGCTGTGAATATGTGTTGCTTTTATTGATTGATGAATAAAGCTGCTTTGGCCTATGGAAAAGCAGAATATAGCTAGACTAGAAAGCCAAACTGAATACAGGGAGAAAGAAGGGTAGAGTCAAGGAGACACCAGCCAGCTGCCCGGTAATGCCACAGCCACATGGCAATGCATACATTAATAGAAATGGATTAATTTAAGATGTAAGAGCTAGCTAGTAATAAGCCTGAGCCACTGGACAAACATTTATAACTAATATAAGCATCTGAGTAGTTATTCGGAAACAGGCAGGAAGGGGAGATTTATCCGTTTAAAGCCTTAATTACAATTCTTAATTGCTGCATCATCTGTCCAGCCCTATGCACCCAGCCTTTTATGTGGGCTGTAGGGATCTGAACTCAGGTCATTAGGTTTGTGCAGTAAATGCTTTTTTACTGGATGAGATACCCTAGCCCTAGAAGTTATCTTACTACCCAACATAACCAAATAACTTACTATCTACTGTAGCCAACCTTGCTATCTGATACAGAGTGTGTTTGTCTTAGCACTTGGGGCAGGGTGTGGCTTTTGTTTTATGCAATGCTGGGGCTTGAACCTGGAATCTTATACACACTCGGCAAGTGCTGGACCACTGAACTACATTTTAAGTCTCAGCACTTGACTTAAAACTCGGTTAGCCTCTTCAACGACACCCAGAACAAACTCATTTCTTCCTAGTAAGAGACTTAGGCGACCCAGGGCACTGACTCCATATCCTCTGAGTCCCTTTACCTCCAAGCTGTTCTCCCCAGACCTGGCTTCCCTAGCTTCAGACTTTAATTACACGGCTCTTACTCCTCCACTGGGAATACCACTCCCAGCTCCAGCAGCAGAAGTCACATGACCACCAACAACAACTGTGTCGGGTCGGTTGCTGCGGTCACCAGCCTGAACAGGATATATTAATATCACCTGCCCTGCGACACTGTCTTCCAAACCAACCCACTCACCCATTAAGCCTGTGTCCTCACTGAACCCAGGCATCTCTCTTTTCAAAATGATCACACCCAGACTGGCAACCTCTCTGCATCTATAATAATTGTTTAAGTCTTTGCACTGATCCCTCTTGGGATTTTTTTTTCACTTTTCAATTAAAACTCAGCTATGTCTTTTAAATTATTTATTCTTTACAGCCCTAGGCACTGACCCCAGCTCTCCCACACACAAACTGGGTCTGTGTGGCCTTGGAAAAGTCACAGGGTATGGAATTGAGAGCTAGAGAGATGGTTCAGTGACTAAAAGTACCGGCTACTTGGGCTGGAGGGCTGGCTCTGTGGTTAAGAGCACTGGCCGTTCTTCCAGAGGTCCTGAGTTCAATTCCCAGCAACCACATGGTGGCTCACAACCATCTATAATGAGATCTGGTGCCCTCTTCTGGCCTGAAGGCATACATGCCCCCAGAACACCGTGTGCATTATATATGTGTATATGTATATGTATGTATATGTATATATACTGACTACTCTTTCAGAGGACCCTGGTTCAGTTCCCAGCACCCACCACATGGTTGCTCACAACCATCTATCACTCCAGTTCCAGGGTATGTGGTTCCCTCTTCTGGCCTCCATGGGTAGAAGTGAACATACATACATTCAAAGCATTCATAGACAAAATAAATGTTTTTCTATAAAAGTCACTTTCATGCTCTGAGGACCCTTCCCCTTCATTGTAGCATGCAAATGCTGGCAGAAAGCTGGCTCACTTGTATCTAATACACTCTGTCTTCCATGCACCGAGCAGAGCTCTCTGAACGCTATTTCTCACTTACACCCGCCCAGGAAATCAAGGCCACAATTGCTCACATTAGATATGAGAAGGGACCGTGAGAAAATGCAAGCATCTTTTTCAAGGTCACATTGACCTGGTTCTCTGGCCGCCACGCCAAATGACTCCACAGATGGCCTCTGCTGTGACCATTGACAACGGTCCTCCCCAAGCGGCTGGCATGGTACAGGATCCATGCACATTCCTTGTTCCTCCCAGCTTCCTCGTGTTACCTGCATAGTTAGCATGCATGCTTTCTGCGTGCCCTTCCAAGCCTTTGATTAAAGAGGTTCACAGGACAGAGCCCCCCAAGCCTCTTGAACTCTTTCTCAAATATTCTCACACATTAATAGAATATATTAGGCACTTAATACCTTTGAACAATTAGTTAAATGCAGCATTAGGTGCATAGGGACATCTGAGGGAGAGGAGCTGCGTGTTGGAAAGCCGTAGCTGATGTCTCAATTCAATCCCGGGGAAAGTAACGAGCGTGATACAATGTTGCAAGCGCATTGAAAAGCCAGTGTGTGGTGAGTCCTCCCTAGAGCATGGTTCTTAGGCAGCAAGAAAAAACAGGCAAATGACCTTGGAATTGGCCCTGTCCACCACCCAAAGGGAACTGACTCTGGCAGTTTCCACAACAATTAACAGAGGAATATGCCAAGCAAGGTTAGGAACTGGAATTGAGTTAAAATAGTTGTAACCTATCAGAGAAAAGACCAAATTGTGCCTGAAGGATTTGGGGACTGGAACAAGAGGCCAGTGGTTAAGAGCACTGGATGCTCTTCTAGAGAACTTGAGTTCCATGCCCAGCACCCACATGGTGGCTCACAACCACTTATAATTCCAGTTCTAGGAGATCTGATGCCCTCTTCTGGCCTCTGTGGGCCCAGACAAGCATGTGGTGCACAAACGTTCATGCAGGCAAAACACCCATACACACACACACATAAAATGAAAAATTACCAAATATGTTTTTAAAAGATAATGCTTTATAGAATTTTTTTAAGTATAATTGAGTGGAATAGCAGAACTCACCCAGTGGGGGCTCTCTGGCCTTGTAAACCATAAACAAGATATCACAAATCATTCCCACTAGCAATCCTTAATTATAGGTCCAGTACCGACCCAAGAGGAAGTCAGTGGCCCCTGAAGGGTGACCCGTGCTGAGCGACAGCACTCAGCATCCTGCCTGGAAACGAATTTTGTGATGCAGGCACAGTAATTTGGAAAAACAATGTGTAAGAGAGTGCGCCATAGGGTGAGTGTGGGCAGGACAGAAACGGAAAATTCTAGAAGTCGAGGGGCGGAAAGAGAACGAAGGACTGAGATTGCTTGGTTAGGAGAGTGGACTCCAGAGAGGAAAAGGGAGAAGCTGTCTAGAAAGGGAGAGTGATGGGCAAGGTGAGCGGGCAGGCTGTCTTATTCTCACTGAGAAGTCACTTAAAGATCCCACAGAAGTTAGGGGATGGCTAGGTGGCAGTGGTGGACAGAGTGGTGTAAAGGAGACAGTGGTCGCTCTGTGGTCTAATTTTTTTTTTTTTTTTTTCAAGACAGGGTTTCTCTGTGTAGTTTTGGTGCCTGTCCTGGAACTCACTGTGTAGCCCAGGCTGGCCTCGAACTCACAGAGATCCGCCTGCCTCTGCCTCCCGAGTGCTGGGATTCAAGGCGTGCGCCACTGCCACCCAGCTCTTGCTTGCTAAAATTAAAGATGTGTGCCAACATGCCTGGCCATGACTGCAGAGTTTGAGGGAGGTGATGGGTGGATCCCAGGGATCTCTTCGTGACCTGTGTGACCCCAGGGACCTCTTTGTGACCCATCAGACAAAGGTTTCAGAGTCGCCTTTGCTCTGCAGGAAGCACCTGTAGGCTGTGATGCGGAGAGTGCATCTGCTTCAATTCACATTTTAAAGATTTCTTGGACTGCCTTAACAAAACAAAACAAAACCACAAGGTTCTCAGGCTGGGGAAATACTCTGTAGTAAGTGTTCCTGCCACACAAGCAGAGGACCTGCCTTCAGATTCCCACTCGCACGTAGAAAGCTGAGTGAGGTGCCATGCATCTCCAATCCTGTAGCTGGAGAGGAGTACGCCTGGGCCTCACAGATCAACAGTCTAGTGGAAGCAGTGATTTCCAGGTTCAGGAAGGGCCTATCTCAAACACCAAGATTGAGAGTGATGCAGGGGGATCCCGTCTGTCACCTAGCCTGTCCCTTCCTTTACTGTCCAATCACCTGCAGGGTAGAGAGGCCTTGGGGGAAGCCAGTGAGCATCCGCCAGCTCAGGAGGTTTGGGCCCTTGGTCTTCCTGTTGGGAAGAAAGTGGGAGTTGATTTGAAAGCCTTTCCAAGACTTCCGCTGCTTGAGCAACGGGCTCCTGAATTAAAGGCCTTGCAGCGCCCCCTGCTGGCTAGTGGCTTCTGCCAATCTCTTCCTGTCAACAGGGAAAACAATGGTGGTGATTTCTTTGCTCCCAGGAACTAAAAGGCTGATGTGAGCTAGGGAGGAAAACCAGTCACATGAGTTGCGGTAACTGACAAGCTCAGCATCCTAGAGAGGGCAAGACCCTCTTGGGAGAGGAGGGGGCCGTCCCAAACCCTAGGAACACACAGTTAGGCCTCCCAAGTTCCCCACCACACCACAAACAGGCCGCCAGGCTTCAAGAAAAGCCTTCACACTCACCCCCACCCCCCATACACACAAGGACACGTGCCAGCTTAGCTATTTTTAATAACGGTGGCTATTCGCGGCACAAAGGGGCTCTTGGTTGTGCCAAAAGCATCCCTAAATAGCAAGTGCTCTTGATCTATTCAAGTGTGATTTACATGTGGGGAACGTGAGTCTCTCCCTCCTCTGAGACCAGTTGGCAAGGAGGAAAGAGCAATGTTTGGAGTTGGAGAAGGCTGTGAGCCTCCCCGTGTGGGTGCTGGGAACCAAAGCTAGGTCCTTAGCAAGCACAGCCGAGCCAGCTCTCCAGCCCCAAGAATTCGTTCTTTTTTTTTTTTTTAACACTTTTTAAAATAGATTTATTTATTTATTATGTATACAGTGTTCTGCCTGCATGTACCCCTGTAGGCCAGAAGAGGGCACCAGATCTCATTCTAGATGGGTGTGAGCCACCATGTGATTGCTGGAAATGGAACTCAGGTCCTCTGGAAGAGCAGCCAGTGCTCTTAACCTCTGAACCATCTCTCCAGCCATCTTTTGGGTTGTTTTGTTTTGTTTTGTTTTTAGTTTTATTTCATTTTGTGTGTGTGGATGTTTTGTCTGCATGAGTATCTGTGTACCATGGACACATATACCCAGAAGAGAGAATCCTATTCCCTTGGAACTAGAGTTATGCGTGGTTGTGAACTGCCACATGAGTGCTGGGAATTAAACTTGGGGCCTCTGCAAGAGCTCTTAATCACAGAGCCATCTCTCCAGCCCCAAGAATTCATTCTTTTTTTTTTTTTTTTTTTTTTAATTTTCCAGACAGTTTCTCTGTGTAGTTTTAGTACCCGCCCTGGATCTCGCTCTGTAGACCAGGCTGGGCTCGAACTCACGGAGAAGAACTCATTCTTGAAATACCTGGCTAATGTGGGCTTTCTGAACTGCAAACACACAAACCCATGTGGGTAGATTCTTCCCAGAGCCCCACACTCTCACACACTGATGCATCTACGCAGGAGAGGCCCTGAGCCTCTACAATATGGACCTTGCTTGCAAAAGAGAGTAGAGGGCCAGCAGGAGGGCTCAGTGGGTAAAGGTGCTTGCTGCCAAGCCTGACAACCTGAGTTCAATTCCTGAGACCTACAGATCAGAAGGAGAGAACCAAGTCCCTTAAACTATCCTCTGACCTCCACATGTGTGCCATGGCAAGCACATGCCACCACCACCACTACCACGTACGCGCGCGCGCGCGCGCGCACACACACACACACACACACACACACACCTAGAGAGAGAGAGCATAGAATTCTATGAGAAATAAGAAATGGAACTTCATAAATCAGACACACCCTATGTGTGGCTACAATGAGGTACTGATCCCTAGGAGAACCCTGATGGGCACTAAGGACATGGCTAACAGCTAGTTAACCCTGGATGCCTGAAGTTCCTTCATTCAGCAAGGACTCTGAGCACATACTATGTGCTAGCCACTGTCATGGGAATAAAGCCACAGCCAAAATAGACAAATGTCCTGTGTCATAGTGTTCCTATCATCCTAGCATAGATCACCAGCCACAGAAAGAAGTAAATGCTACCATAATTGAGGAAAATGAGGCAAGAGTGGGAAGATACAGGAAACATACATCTCAGACAAAATAGTAGGTTGTAGCAGGTGTCAGAGCTTAAAGGATAAGATGGGACAGCATGGAAAACTGAGCTGGAAACACCAGTGAGGCCATGAGAGCTTGGGGACTGGCCCTAAGAACAGAGTTGAGACAGAGGTGAGCCATCACATGGGTGATGTCCCTGGTCCAGAACCTGTCTGTTGTCTCTGTGATGGAGAGCTGAGTAGAGAACTTGGAAAACTCTGAGATGAGTGCTGGGCATGTACCTTACCAGTCCAGAACCAGGGAACATGGAAGGAAGGGATCTGCCACCAACAGTGACAGACCAGGGGCAAAGCAGGGACAGGGTGGTGGTCTTTGTCCCACGATTCCCCCTCATTCCCTGCAGCCGATCAACCATCTTCGTGCGTCTCCACACCAATGGGAATCAGGAGCTGCAGTACCAGCCAGGGGACCACCTAGGTGTCTTCCCTGGCAACCACGAGGACCTCGTGAATGCACTCATTGAGCGCCTGGAGGATGCACCACCTGCCAATCACATGGTGAAGGTGGAGATGCTGGAGGAGAGGAACACCGCTCTGGGTGAGGGTCCCGGCTGCACCTGCCAGAAGGGCTGGGAGGGCCTCGGCCCCAAGTGGGCAGAGCAGCGGCCAGGGCTTAGTCGGCCTATCAGTGGGGGCTCCCTACCTCACTCCAGCTGATGGATGTCTCATCAGGAGCCTCCTTCCCTTCTTCACATCCTTCCTTCTCTTCCTCCCTCCCCTTCCTCCTTTTTTCTGTTCTTTCTCTCCCTCCCTCCTTCCCTTCTTCACATCCTTCCTTCTCTTCCTCCCCCCTTCCTCCTTTTTCCTGTTCTTTCTCTCCCTCCTTCCCTTCCTTTCCCCATTTTCTCTTCTTCTTCCTCCCTCCTCCCTTATTTTCCTTTTTTTCTATGTAGACCAGGCTGACTCCCAACTTCCCATCCCTCCTGCTTCAGCCTCCCAAGTGCTAGGACCACAGACCCAAACCACCACACCTGGCTTGAAGAACCTTCAAAGCCGATGATGGGTCTCCAAGCTTTACCCTCACCTCATAGATCGGGGTGGGCTCCAGACCCCGGTACAAGGAGTTGTGGTGGCCATACCTGATAGCCCGTGACCCCATGACTGTCACCTTTACAGGGGGAGCTAATTAGAGGGTGAAAATGGTATGCCGTCCGTTAGAGCCTTCCTGCAAATCCTCTTGGAAAGAGCCACACTCCCCTTAATGAATCCAATCCCATGTGGCTCTCTGTGTTAGACCAGAATTTCCATCATGTCTTGAATTCACACTGAGGTAGGGGATCATGTTTGGAAGGTACACAGAGGCAAACTAGTCCTCCCATCATGGAGGAAGGGTTCCAGGACCCCTAGAAGATACCAGAATCCATCCATGCCCAAGTCCCTTATAGAAAAGGTGTTGTGTTTACATAACATCTATGCACATTGTCATATTTACATACCACTTATGTGTGTCTTCCTGCATACTTTAAGCCCTCTCTAGATGGCTTACCCAGGGTAATGTAAATGCTATATAAATGGTCGCTACACTATGGTGTCTAGGGATAATGACAAGGAAAAAGAGTCTGGACATTTCGGTACAGATGAGATTGCTCTCTCTCTTCACTGCTTTCATTCCTCTGCCAAATGCACTGAATGCAGAAGCCATGGACATGGGGAGCCAGGGGTCCAGCGTAGTGAGAGCAAGGTGTGAGGCCAGAACACCTGCCTTCGCACCTGAAAGCTGTGTGGCCCTTAGACAGATTCCTTAACTTCTCTGTGCTTCCTTTTCCACACCTGGAGTGATGAGTGTGGCGAGGATTCAGGGACCAGAGCCTCATTCCCGCTGTGCCTTCCCAGGTGTCATCAGTAACTGGAAGGATGAGCCTCGCCTCCCACCCTGCACCATCTTCCAGGCCTTTAAGTACTACCTGGATATCACCACGCCGCCCACGCCCCTGCAGCTGCAGCAGTTCGCCTCCCTGGCCACCAGCGAGAAAGAGAAGCAGCAGCTGCTGGTCCTCAGCAAGGTGGGTCCTGGGTTTTGCAAAGCAATGCATACTGTGCTCTTCCAACTGTTCTCGGCAGATGGCAGTCTCGAGCGAGGGGGCGTGTCCTCATTTGCATACAGGCGCCATATTGGCTTGTCCCATCTGACTCTTCCTGCCTCTAAGGCCTGATAAGTCAAGGGTGACCCCCTCCCGAACCTCAGCAGGCATGGCTCTAAATATCTCTTACCACCTTCCTTTGTGATTTTCGAGCTCCCGTCAGCACCATCTTAACCCATGCATGGAAGAAAAGGTAGCAGAGATCTCACAGTGGGTTTACAGACAGGGGTTCCGTTCTGGTGGTGGTAACAATGGTGCTTTCTGATGCAGAATAGCTACAAAAATATATATACTGCTAGAAAAGAGACCTCTGGTGATCAGATGAGCCCAAAAGCTTTACCACCCTTGCCTAGAAGGTGCCTACCCAAGCTGCTCTCTGGCCTTGCTCAGCAGGGCACCTAAGGCTGGGGGTGTGGCTCAGTGGGTAGGGATCTTGCCTAGCACATAGGAAGACCTGGATTTAATCCCCAGTGCCACATAAACTAGGCTTGGTGGTGCATCCCTGTTATTTCAGCAGTTAGGATGTGGAGGCAGGAGGATCAGGAGTTCAAGGTCATCTTCAACTACATAGAGAACTCAGTGTCAGCCTGGAATGCATGAGTCACTGTCTGAAAAAAAGGGGTGGGGCGAGATGGCTCAGTGTGTAAAGTCCCCTGCTGGCAACCTGAGTTCAATTCAATCCCTAGGGCCCACATGGTGGAGGAGAGCCTGCTCCTGAAAATTGTCCTTTGAACTCCACTTGTATGCATGTGTGCATATACACACACACACACACACACCACACACACACACATACACACATACACAGTCACACACTGACTCTCACACACGAACACACACTCATACAGTCATACATACTGACTCACACACTCACATACACAGTCACACTCACAAACACACATACCTGTGCACAAAAAAGAAAAGATGTAGGGTTTTAGATGGAGAGATGTCTCGTTGGTTTAGAGCACGGGCTTCTCTTTGCAGAGGACCAAGGTTTTATTCCTAGAACCCACACGGCAGCTCATAACTCCAGTTACAGTGGATCAGATGACCTCTTCTGACCTATGGGATCTCCAGGCACACTTACAGTATACACACACACACACACACACACACACACACACTCAGGAAAAACATTCAGATACATAAAATAAATCTAAAATTTAAAAGCTAATATAATTTAAAATAAAGTCACAGACCTACTCAGGTGGAGCACCCAATCCAGTGTTTCCAGGAATTGGGGGTCTCCTTCCAAGGAAGCAAGCCCCGAGCTGAGGCCATTTCTTATGCTATCCAAGAAAGGGGACCGGGCGGTGAGTAGCAAGGGGGAGGCTCATTAGCAAGAGCGTATTATCGAGAAATGTGAAAATAAACACCAGAAGGCAGCGAGGACTCTGAAGTGGGGAGCTGGAGACAGATGGCCGTCATTGTGCATCCTAAGCTGAGCAGGATTTTAGAACTTTTAGAATATGTATAATGTAGACTCAAAACTTATGATTAATGGTGGGTGGCGGGGGTGAGTATGACGAGGGAACAATTTACATAGTATCCTTTGAGAGAGAATTTCATATGAAGTCCATTTCTCCCGGAAAGCACAGTCTCCAAGACAAGTGAGCCGAATGTTATTATTATTGTTGTTGTTATTGTCAGAAATAACTGTGAGAGAGAAAATTGGGCCGGGAGGTAGTGGGGGGGGGGTGAGGGGGGGGGCTGGGAGGGAATGGTCAGGCTGCAAAACAAAGCTGGCCAAAGAGAAGGAGAAAAGGAGCGAGGTCGGGTAGAAGTATCCCGCTCGCAATGTGGTTTCTGAACAATGCCCAAGGTCCTTGGGGGTTCCTAGAGCCAAAGTCATGGTTCCCTAGAAGGGGTCACCTTGACATGTATCATGAGCTTGAACATCCTGCAGGAATCCATGCCCAGCAGCAGCACAGCTGCCGGATGCCAGTTTCAGATAGCGGTCACTGGCAGGGGGACGTCAGTTTTAAGTGAATGCCCGTGTTTTGAACGTGAAACATGGGGCTGGAGAGTTTGTTCAGCTGTTCAGAGAACTTGCGGCTCTTTTGGAGGACCCAAGTTTGGTTCCCAGCACCCACATCAGGCAGCTTGCAGTTATATGTTAACTCCAGTTCCAGGAGATTTGGGCCTCTGGCTTCTGCTGGCGCCTGCACTCAAGTGCAATACTCACATGCAGACACACACACCTGTATATAATTAAAACCAATAAAAATAAATCTTTGAATGTGTGGTGTCCCCCCACAGGCTCCTCCTTGGCCCATCGCTGGTAGCACCGTTTGGAAAGGTCATGGAACTTTTAGTGGGCAGGGCCTCCCTAGAAGAAGTGAGTCATCAGGGGTGAGCCTTGGGGTCTTACACCCCAGCTCCATGTCCCTGTTCATTCTCTGCTTCCTTCCGGCTGCGTGTGTGCAGTAGGATGGCTGCCTCGTGTCCCTGCAGCCGCTTGTCCACCATGATTGGCTGTATCTCCTTGAATCGTAGAATAAAACAAATCCGCCTTCCTTTAGGTTGCTTCTTGTCAGGGATTCAGACGCAGCAGTTAGAGAAGTGAGTAATGCAGCCTTGAGCAGCTGGAGGCTGAGCCAGTGAGGCTCAGTGTTGGAAACAGATACCTTTGAAAACACTGTGCTCCGGGCTGGAGAGACGGCTCAGCAGTTAAAGAACGTGCTGTCCTCGCAAAGACTGGTTTAGTTCTCAGAGTCCACATCAGGTGGGCTACAACTGTCTGTGATTCCAGCTCCAGGGAACCTGACGCCCTCTTCCGGCCTCTGCGAGCACTCACGTGCACACACACATACACGCGGACACACGCATACATGCATGCACACACACGTACACGCAGACACAGAGACACATACACCTAAGTAAGAAATCTAAAGTAAAGCTTTTAAAATGTAAAAACTATTCTTGCCTCACAGGCCACACAAACAGGTGGCGGTCAGGGATTGGTGTGCTGGCTAAAGGTTGCCTTTCCCGGCTCAGACACAAAGCCAGAACTCTGTGTCTCCATAGCCGCATCTGTGAAATGGGATGATGGTAAACCACTGCTGCGGGGTGAGGGTTTATGGCCCCTAGAGTTCTCACGTCAACATTAGACTTCCTCAGAGTTGGTGTGTCACTTAACAGGGGGAAGATATCAAGAGGTAGGGATTGGGCTGGGGGTGCAGCCTGATGGCTGGAAGCCACAGTGTCGTGCACAAGGCTCTGAATTCAACGACAAGGACTGGTACTATAGGAGGAGGCAGAGGGAGGAGGGAGGGAGGGAAAGAAGAAAGAAAGAGAGAGGCAGACAGACAGGGAGGGAGGGAGGGAAGGAAGGAAGGAAGGAGAGAGAGAGGGAGGGAGGGAAAGAGAGAGAGAGAGAGAGAGAGAGAGAGAGAGAGAGAGTTAGTTAGTTAGTTAGTTAGTTAGTTAGTTAGTTAGTCAGTTAGTTAGTTTTGTAAGGCTATTGAGGCAAGGACTCTGCCCTCATAGGCCAGACAGACATTTTTATAAAAAGAACCCAGGAAATCTGCTTCTCCCCTTCCGCCATGTGAGGACATGTAGGCACCACCAGGATCTACATGGTCACCAGGATCTACACCAAAGTAGATTCTCCCCAGACACCCAATCTGCTGGCGCCCTAATCACAAGTCACCAGGATGTGAGTGATAGATTTCTACCGAGCCAATTAACCAGCCTTGGGTATTTCGGAATAGCTATGGCCATCTCTGTGACCAAATGCCCAATAATAATGGGCAGCAGCTTAAGGGAAGAAAGGTCACAGGGTGCAGCCATCAGGACAGGGGAGGATGAGCCTCAGTCACACGAGGCAGCTGGTCCCATTGCATCTGCAGTCAGGGAAGAAGAGCGTCAACAGGAAGTGGACTGGGCTATAAAACCTGAAGGCCCGCCCCCAATGACTCACTTCCTCCAGCTAGGCTCCACCTCCTAAAGATTGGACAACCTCCCAAAACAGCACCACCAACTGAAAGCCAAGTGTCCAAACACGTTAGCCTCTGGGGAACCAGTTCACACGCAAACCACAACCCTAAGAGTCGATCCATTTCAAAGCCAGAGCTGCATAGCCCCACTGTAGGTAGTGAATATCGTCAGGACGGTTCACCTCTGCCTTGGCCTTCCTCCAGGCCCCGCCAGAAGTCTGGGACCCGGACTCAAGTTCCTCTCTGTCCTCTCTTGCCACAGGGGCTGCAGGAATACGAGGAGTGGAAATGGGGTAAGAACCCCACTATGGTGGAGGTGCTGGAGGAGTTCCCGTCCATCCAGATGCCGGCCACACTTCTCCTCACCCAGCTCTCGCTGCTGCAGCCTCGTTACTATTCCATCAGCTCCTCTCCGGACATGTACCCCGACGAGGTGCACCTCACCGTGGCCATTGTCTCCTACCACACCCGAGGTGCGCATGCGGGAAAGTGCCAGCTGGGAGATCCTTGCGTCTGCGTTTCCCCCTCAAGGTGTCTGGAGGTCTCTCTCCCTGAACTGCCTGTGGAGCTGATCCCAAATTCTTACAGGACACTGCCAGCCCGAGTCCGGGGAATGGAGTGCGTCCCCATAGCTGAGCTACCCCTGAGTATGGTTAGAAGTAGGGAAGGTGTGTGTTTGGGAACGGCACCTAAGACAGGCCTCCCCGGGCACCCTGTCCACCCTGCCGGGCAGCACTTACCAGGGGCATCACGAAAGCCTGGCTGGTACTAAATAACACAAGCCTCACTGTGATGTTTTTCCCTTGTGATCAAGCCACTGAAATGCTCAGTGCCTAGAGGCTCTGAGACCTGGGTGAACAAGCCATTCAGAGCACCTGACCCAGGCCCTCAAGTGGGCAGGATCTTAGTATTCGCCTCCAGACCTATCCAAACCCAGTGCCCGTGCACAAGGAAGCCTACTCTGAGGGTGCCAGCTCCTCCTCCCTTTCAGAGGCAGGGGTCCAGATCTGGAACTCGGAAGCACTTGGCATTGAGCTGGGAGATACTTCCCTGGGGGTGAGGGGTGGGGCTGGGACTGGAAAAGGGAGACAGTGCATGACGTGATGAGATAGACCACCTGCTCCTTCTGTTAGATGGGGAAGGACCAATTCACCATGGCGTGTGCTCCTCCTGGCTCAACCGGATACAGGCTGATGATGTGGTCCCCTGCTTCGTGAGAGGGTGAGTGACAGATATCGGGGAGATGCATGGCCATCTCCTATCAGCGCGATGATGGTGTGCATTGGAGTGTATGAAGGACCAGCCTGAAGGGCTCTAGATAGAGGCAGGGGTAACGCCAATATCCTGCATCATTTCGAGTTGTTAGGGAGACAGGATCAAGGGACACACAGCCAGTGGGGTATCCGGGTAATAAATACTTATACAAGACCGTAAAAAGGTGGCCTCAACCTTCATGAGTTTTACAGACCTGTGGGCTTTCTATCCTTGAAGATGTAACAACCCAAAATGTCTTCAGACATCCTCAGATATCCCTGAGGTGGTAGGCAGAAGGCGAAAGACACGCCAGGTTGATTTTATTTTTTTTAATTTTACCAGTGTGTGTGATGTGTGAGTGCAGGCACACACGTGGAGGTCACAGCACAACCTCAGTGAGTCAGTTCTCCCCTCCTACCTTTACATAGGATCCGGGGATCGAACTCAGATCGGCAGGCTTGCACAGCACGTGTTTTATCTGCTGAGCCATCTCAATGGCTCCTCATTTATATTTTTCTTTCTGGTTTTCACTCCAGTTTCTCAGAGATTGGGGATGTATTAAACACCCCCATCAATAGAAGATTTCCCCATTTTAAGGATGGTCCTGAGCTGGGACCCTCACCTCATAAACAGCTGCTTCCTCAATGGAAACTCTGCTCCGACACTGGCTGGGCCCACCATGCTTTTCTCCTGTGGAGGGTAGAATGTTGGTGGTATGGACCGCCTACTGTCCACATCAGAGTCTCATAGAGTTGGTCCTAAAACAAGAGTCCTAAGCCCAGCCTAACCACATAGCCTGGGAACATACATGTTAGCATCCCCAGGTAGCTCATTTGGGCCCCAATGTCTGTGACTCCGCTGATTAAAGACCTCACGGGTGACTAAAGACTGGTTCTTAAGAAATCAGGACATGGGGCAGTGTGGCTCAGTGGGTAAGGTGCCTGTTTGACAGGTGTACAGATCTGAACTCAAATCCTCAGCACCCACTTAAAAGCAAGGCAGGGTACTCATGTCTGTAAGCCCAGCGCTGGCATCGGGAAGCAGATAGGTGGGTTAATGGAGCTTAGAGGCAGCTAGCCACTGAATCAGGGAGCTCCAGGTTCCGTGGGAAAACCTGGCTTGAAAAATAAAGTGGAAAATGATAGAAAGACATCTGATGTTGACTTCTGACCTCCACATGCACACACATGTACAGACAAACATACACACATGCATGTGCACACATACACAGATAGATAGATAGATAGATAGATAGATAGATAGATAGATAGATAGACAGATAAATAGATACAGGTAGATAGATATACTCACACACACAATTGAAATTTTTTTTTTTTTTTTTGGTTTTTCGAGACAGGGTTTCTCTGTGTAGCTTTGCGCCTTTCCTGGAACTCACTTGGTAGACCAGGCTGGCCTCGAACTCACAGAGATCCGCCTGCCTCTGCCTCCCGAGTGCTGGGATTAAAGGCGTGTGCCACCACCGCCCGGCTTAAAGTTTTTTTTTTTTTTTTTTTTTTTTTTTTTTTTTGTTTTTTTGTTTTTTTTTTTTGCACAATTGAAATTTTTTAAAGTTAAAATTCAAGCCAGGGTGATCTCCCACTCTGGAGACATTTGATGATGTCTAAAGTCATTTTTGATTGTCATGACTCTGGAGTTAGTTACTCCTGTTATCAAGTTGGTAGGAGCCCAGGGTGGCATTTGAACTCCCACAATGCATACAATAGTTCCCCCAACAAAAGGGTCCCCATTCCCAAAGCCAGAACACAGAGTAAGCCCAGGTTAGCTCAGGTTTATTGTTCGTGGGACTTAGCCTGATGACAAGTGATGGGGGATGGAGAAAGAGCCAAACTCCAGCAAACTGACTTTTAAATTCCTCTAATCTGTGAATTCTCACTCGAAAAGGGAGCCCATGGTCTCACTAAAGAACAGTACATCTCTCTAAGATGGATGCCTGGGCTACCCTTGGCTACCCTGGGCTCCAACATGGAGCAGCGCACAGTGATGCTTCTCTCTTTTCTGTCCAGTGCCCCCAGCTTCCACCTGCCTCGAAACCCCCAGGTCCCTTGCATCCTGGTTGGCCCAGGCACTGGCATCGCGCCCTTCCGAAGCTTCTGGCAACAGCGACAATTTGACATCCAACACAAAGGTACATACAGTCCAGGGGCCACTGAGCTCTGACCCAGAGAAAGATGGGGGGCCCCTGCTTCACCTCACTGCCTGGGGAGGGGAGAGGAGGGGTTGCCATACCGATGTAGCCACAGGGTGCAGTTTGAGCAGCCCACTCAAACAGACCTGCTACATAGCCTGTTCCAGGGGCCTGAAATCTCATCCTCAGAGAGCATCTCCTTGACTTAAGAGTTGGTCCTAAAAGTCCAATATGCCACCAAGGATAGGCACGCATCCTTCCCGAATGGATTTGTGCATGTGACTGCCCCGTGAACCATCACAAGGACAGGCCTTGCTGTGTGAGATAAAGTTCAGGTCTGGAAAAAGGAGAGAAAAGATCCCCAGTTGCAGACTTGTCAAATAAGGAGTCTAGTAGTATCAGAGAGAAGGACAGCGCAAATTCACATTTAAAACCTAGACTGGCTGTGTTAGACCAGGACTCAGAGGCCAGTCTGGTCTACATAGTTCTGGGCCAGGGAATATTAATAAAAAGAAAGAAGGAAGGGAGGGAGGGAGGGAGGCAGGGAAGGAGAGAGAGAAAGAGAAAGAAAGTTCCACACACAGCTGTGTTTCCGACAGAACAGTGACCCCAGGAGGTGGTTGGTGGTATTACCATCAGCCCACACACGGGGTTCTGAATCTGATTATCCAACTGCCCATCAAACAACTGAAGAAAAATATGGAGTCTGGAGTGAACATCTACAGACTCTTCCCCTTAAACAGTGCAGTATAACAGTTATTTTAGAGTGTCTACATCGCACCCACTGTTATAAGTAGAGAGGTAACCGAAGGTGCAAAGGTAGATGTGTAGGAGTTCTAGAAAATGCTGTGCTAGTTTACATGAGCTGGTGCAGCTGCAGATTTTCACACCGGGGGGTGGGGGGGTGGGGGGGGAGATCCCCTGGAATCACCCTTTCCCTTGCATCCTGGGAGATAGTCTGTGCTTCCATTTTCACATGGGGAAACTGAGGCTGTGAGAGAGAAATGACTTGCTCAGGGTCATACAGAACTAGGACTCGGAACCGGGCCATCAGGCTCCAGTCTGGACTCAGCATTTCCCAAGAGCAGGCTAGTAAGGAGTCAGGGCCGGGCATCTGGAAGGAGTGAGATCAGGAAAGGAATGCCCCCTGTTCCCCCACAGGCTGTGCTCGTCTGTGTGCGTGGATGAAAATGTGTGGGTGCCCCCAAGTGTGTGAGCTCTCCTCTGCATGTTACACCTGAGATCCTGGCACCCCAGTTCCTGTAGTTCAACCGCTGCCCCTACTTGGGCATCAAAGCCATCTGTGATGTGAGGTCTTCCCACCCCCCAGGAATGAATCCCTGCCCCATGGTCCTGGTCTTCGGGTGCCGACAATCCAAAATAGATCATATCTACAGAGAAGAGACCCTGCAGGCCAAGAACAAGGGTGTCTTCAGGGAGCTGTATACCGCCTACTCCCGGGAACCTGACAGGCCAAAGGTAAACCAGCCCACACCTAGCCATACTCAGTGGGCATGCGTGGGATTGCTTGTGCATGTCAATGTGGTGATATTGTGTTCCCAAAAATATTGTGATAAACTTATCTGGGGCCAGAAGACAGAACAGCCACTAGATATAGAGGCTAGAAAATGGTGGCACTCACACCTTTAATCCTAGCCTTCTGGAGGCATGGATCTCTGTGAGTTCAAGGCCACACTGGAAATAGCCAGGCATGGTGACTCATGCCTTTAATCCCAGGAAGTGATGGCAGAAAGCAGAAAGGTATATAAGGTGTGAAGACCAGAAACTAGAAGCTTTTAGCCTGGTTAAGCTTTTAGGCTTTTGAGCAGCAGTTCAGCTGAGATCCATTCCGGATAAGGACTCAGAGGCTTCCTGTCTGAGGAAACAAGACCAGCTGAGGGATTGGTGAAGTGAGGTGGCTGTGGCTTGTTCTGCTTCTCTGATCTTCCAGCATTCACCCCTACACCTTGCTCCAGGTTTATTTTTATTAATAAGACTCTTTAAGATTCCTGCTACACTAGCGAGCACCCCACCCCCACCCCAGCTCCCCAGAAGGTCCAGCAAACAAGCTTGAGCTGCCCGAGGTTGGAATCAGCTCGCTTGCACACCATGGTCTGGTCCCCTGTTGCACTTTCTGGTCCCTTGTCCCATTTCCCCGAGGTTACCTCACAAACTATCTTACAAACTACCCTACCCACAAGCCCCTGCATCACACTCTGCTTCCTCTGGGATTGGGGAACGGGAGCCTCTCACAGTGACCCCCCCCCCCTTCATCATCCTCTTCTGTAGAAATATGTCCAGGACGTGCTGCAGGAGCAGCTAGCCGAGTCTGTCTACCGCGCCCTGAAGGAGCAAGGAGGCCACATTTACGTCTGTGGGGATGTCACCATGGCCGCCGATGTCCTCAAAGCCATCCAGCGCATCATGACCCAGCAGGGGAAGTTGTCAGAGGAGGATGCTGGTGTGTTCCTCAGCAGACTGAGGGTGAGTGACGGCTGGCAACCAGGGTCCAGGAGTTTCCCCTGTCACGCGATCGGTGCCCATAATTCAGGGAGCTCTTTCTGCCCTTTACGACTGGGGTTGTACCTAGCCACGGCTGAGAGGAGATGAAGAGCCAGGCATGCAGGCGCGCGCACGCAGGCACACACACACACACACACACACACACACACACACACAGAGTCAGTATGGTTTGAGGCTCTAGCATACAAAAACAACAAGTGTGTGAACCTGTGGGTAGTTAAACAGACGTCCTCCTGACTCGACACGTCCTGACCCCCAAGCCGAGCTGTCCCTCAGCCCCATGCCATTGCTTATGGCTCGCACTGCACAAAAAGGCTCATCAAAGCGGGTAGGTGGACTGGAGGTCCAGATGCTCCATCTCTAACCCGCTCACCTGGCATGGAGTATGACTGCCCTAAAGGAAGGGCCTGACTTAACGCATCCAAAGGCTTAGGTTATGGGCTGCGACAGTTTCCTCAGCAGAGTCTCAACTATGTGAGCGCTACCCCACAAATGGAAATTGAATCCCACACCACCACTGCTTTGTTAAATGAGAAACAAGTTTTTTTAGTGTGTGTAGCGGGGGGAGGGGGGGGGGATGGGAGAGCTTGTGGTACGCTCGTGAAAGTCAGAGGATGCCATGCGGAGTGATCTTTCCTTCTATCGTGTGGGTCCTAGGGATTCAACTCACATCATCAGGCTTGGCGGCGAGTGCCTTTACCTGCCGAGCCTCCTCACTGGCCCCAAGCAGTAACCAAGCATTGGTTTTTAGAAACTCTTCTCTAAACTTCATTCTAAATCCCAGGGAGGGGAAAGAGATTTCGGCTAGAAATTGGCCAGGATCTGTGGACAGGGTTCAGCAGGTAAAGTGCTCGCCGTATAAACATGAAGGCCTGGGTTCGAATCCCCGGCACTCACATAACTGCCAGATGGACATGACAGCCTGCCTGTGGTCCCAGCACACACAGAAGGAAGAGCCAGAGGGGCGGGGGAGGGGGGTGCCGGATGGACGGACAGACTTCCAAAGCAATCTGGCTGTGAGACTAGCTGGATCGGTGAGCTCTAGGTTCAGGTGAGAGACCCAGGGGAGAGTGATCCAGAAAGACATCTAATGTCATCCTCCGGCCTTCATATGTGTGCATGCATACGTGTACCCACATGGATAGACATACACGGGGGGGCTGTGGGGGAGACATGCCAGGTAGGGAGGGATGCTGTGGAGCCCACCACTCCCTTGGTGTCTTTGACACGGTCCCCTGGGAACACTTGCATAGCTTCCCGGGAACTTTGCAGACTAGGACAGAGAAACCCCGCTCATGCTGGAAATGAACCACTCTCTCCAGATGTGGGGCCTGCTGCAGAAGAAGGGTGCTCGAGCTGAGTACATCATGGACTCTGCTAGCCAAGCCAAGCTCCTGGCCACTGCCCTCATCAGCACTGAGATCAATATCTCCTCCCAACCACAAAGATGTCGCTCTTAAAGAATCATCTTCTTCTTTCTTCTTCTTCTTCTTCTTCTTCTTCTTCTTCTTCTTCTTCTTCTTCTTCTTCTTCTTCTTCTTCTTCGGGCTGGGGGGATGGCTCAGTGGTTAAGAGCACTGGCTGCTCTTCCAGAGGACCCGGGTTCCATTCCCAGCACCCACATGGTGGCTCACAACTGTCTGTAACTCCAGTCCCAGGGGATCTGACTGACACCTTCACTCCAATGCACATAAAATTAAATTAAATTTAAAAAAAAAAAAGAATATTCTTCTTAACTCCCCAGCCCACCCCTCACTTCTGCCAAGGGAGCTTCCATTACTTCTGAATATGTACACACGCGCACACACACACACACACACACACACACACACACACACACACACCCGCTTTCTTCCTCCTGTGCTGGAGATGAAACCCAGGGTCGTGTGCATGCTGAGGAAGCTCTGTGCCACTTAGCTATATCCCCCCCCCCCCAGCTACTTTCTTTTTCCTCTCCCATCTGCTGGTACCAATAACCTGGGGGCCTTTCACACTTAATTCAGCCTTGCTGGGATCTGAACCTTCAGGGGCAGAATTGGAAGAAGGAGAGAGAGAAATCGAGACTTCCTTCAGGCTTTGTTGCTTCTTCTAGGCTCAGAACCCTCAAAGCAGCCACCCTCTCTTTATCTAATTGCTCACCCCACTGATTCTTTGCCACCCAGCCCGGAGGAGAGGCACAAAAGGGTAGAAAGTAACTGCTAACACACAGCCTCAGAGACCAAAGATACCCCAGGACCTTCGGCTCGGCCTTTGTCTTGTCTGTACCTGCTATTCCATGTGTCACTCTGGCTGGCCCTCTCCAACCCCTTACCCGCCGTATGATCTGTGCCCTGGCTGTTTCTGTCCATAGGATGACAACCGGTACCACGAGGACATCTTCGGAGTCACCCTGAGAACATACGAAGTGACCAACCGCCTTAGATCTGAGTCCATTGCCTTCATTGAAGAGAGCAAAAAAGATAATGATGAGTAAGTTTTCTCCAGCCCTGGGCAGAGGGGCTGCAACTGGGCGTTTGCCTGATTTTCCTGTGTGTGCTGGGGGAGGGCGGCGGCGGTCCCAGACCCAAATGCATGGCTGTGATCCTGCTGCTACCTGGGCAAATGGTTGCCCATTTGAGGCCGGTTTGAGCTACACAGGAAGACCTCGTCTCCATAAAACAAGAGTGCACATTCCCCGGGGTGACCCCAGTCCTGCTGAGTCTGGTATTCAAAAGTTAGGGCACAGTGTGGGTAGCAAGCCCTCTGGGGACCCTCTGGATATACTGACACCTGTCTAGGGTGCCCCCCAGCGGAACCATGATCTCCCCAACCAACTACTGTAGCTCTTGACGCTCCCCACCCCAACCCCCATCCCTATCCCAGAAGTCACTGGGAACATTCTCATGGGTCCAGATGAAAACAGAGTATCTTGATGGTTTCACTCAGCCTCTAGAAGTTGCTGGAAACAGCCTGAAGCGTCATGAGAGCGGGATGGAGTCTCCCTATGTAAACCTTGCCTCCCAGGGTACAGCAAGAGGACCCATCCTCATCCCCTCCCCCCAGCCCTTCCCTTTAAAGCAGGTGGGAGTCTTTCCCAGTCAGAATGGCTGTTTCCTGAACCTTCTCACGGTTTCTCCTTCAGACAGCTTGGCTGCCTCCAAACACTCTGTCCACTCAGCTTACATTACCATTGCATGTGTATACATTCACACCCGTGTGTCAGGTGCCTGCAGAGGCCGGAAGGTAGCGTTGGTTGGACCTGGAGTTAGAAACAGTTAATTGCAAACTGCCACACATAGGTGCTGGGAACCGAACTTGGGTTCTCTGGAAGAGCCGCAAGAACTTTTTAACCACTAGGACATCTCTCCCACCCTTTTGGGGGGTTGCCTTTTTGAGACAGAGTCTGTGTATAGCCCAGGCTAGCCTGAACTTGCTCTCCTCCTGCCTCTCTGTCTCCTAAGTGCTGGGATGACCGGTGCGCCCAAGTCATGCCCAGGTCATCTGAAGGAAGCTCAGGAGCCTGGCTTCCTTGCCGCTAATACCCTCCCTCTCTCCTCCAACAGGGTTTTCAGCTCCTAACTGGATCCTCCTGCCCCATGGGATGGTGGGGTGGCCGCCCCAAGTGCCCAAGCGAGGGGGCGGCCGCAGGTTGACTAAACGCGGACACACATGGCTGAACCTTCCCCCCCCCCACAGGACCCCAAGTGGCCCCTCCCTGCCTTTTGTCCTGTTGCTACGTCCTGGTCCTTCTTCCCGCTCCGGGCTGGGCTCTCTCTCCAGCCCCCCAACCCTGGGTTTTCTCCTTGACTCTTGAGCTGCGGCGCATCGCCCTTGTACCCCGGCTCTGACAAAACTGCATCCTCCCTACCTGCTTGCTGCCGAGGGCAGGTTGCGGCGCATGAAACCACCGGGGCGTGGTCGCCACTTTCTGTTGGGGTCTGGAGGCAACTGGCACTGGGCTTCAGAGTCCCCCTGAGCCAGTCCCTTGACCCCTCCGTCCTTTTTTTTATGGTGTGTGTGTGCGTGCGTGCGCGCGTCCGAGCGTGCACGCGAGCGTCAGGCCTAAGTCACCTCTATCCTCTTGCCCGAGTCCACTGCCTTCGTGAAAGATGTCCAGTGCCATGAGACGTGTTCCTAGCTATTGTTAATCCCTCCCACGTCCGTCAGATCTGTGCCAGCCTCTCTGAAACGCATCAAGCCCCCTTGCTCATCTGGGTGAACCCATCATAGAAGGAGATAGGCAGAGTGATGGAGAGGAAGGTGTCCCGGTGAAGAAGCCAATCACAGAGTCCGAGGTGTTCCGGAGAGTCTGACCCCATCCATGAGCAGAGGTCTGTCTGCGAAATTTACCCGGACAGTGGATTGCGCAAGCGCCTCCCCATTCCCACCCACCCCAGCTGGGGCCACCAGATGTTGAGCTTACCCCCACCCCCAGGCAAACGCAGCCATGGGCCCAGGGGCCAAGGTGTTGTGCAGTGAAGCATGCTGGGAGTAAGGACTTCGCCGTCAAGGAAACGGTGTTGGCCCTTATTAAATGAACGGGCCTCCTTTAGTGCTTTGGCGCCGGGAGGCAAATGCCAAGGAAGAAGGAGATAGTTGCCTGTTATTCTTCCAGATGAGCTTGCCTCCTGCTTGAGAATAATCCCCTCCCTTCCCACCACCACCACCACCACCACCACCAAAGTCAGCCGTACTGGCAACAGTGAGAAGTTTAGCCCGGGCACATCGGCAGCGGCAACCATCTTCGGAGTCAGCCGAGTGGCCCCTTAGCTGAATGAATAAATAAATAAAAGCTACATCAGGCAGCGTGGACAGGCAAGAACCCCGCCTCCGCCCCCCAGGTTCAAGAGATCAGCCCTGGGTCCCATGTTCTGTGCTCCTCCGGTTTGGTTTTATGAGTCAGAAAAGCAAAAACAACAAAAATTCCTCTGTGTCCTGAGCCGGGGCCTGGTTCTCCTGATGGAGGCTGAGTGTGGGGGCTGCCAAGTAGGAAGTGCCAAGGACTTTACAGTTGTGGGGCCCAAACCCAAGGCCTTCAATCCTGCCTTCCTTTCTCCTTTCCTTCTTCCTTCCTCCCTCCCTCCCTCCCTCCCTCCCTCCCTCCCTCCCTCCCTCCCTCCCTCCCTCCCTCTCTCTCTCTCTCTCTCTCTCTCTCTCTCTCTCTCTCTCTTCCTCTCTTCCTTCTTTCTTTTCTTTTTTTCCCCCCAGACAGGGTCTCCTGTTGCCCAGGCTGGCTTTGAACTCATGACCTTGAATCCCAAATCCTCTTGCCTCTATTTCCCTAGTGCTAGGATCACAGGCATGCACTATCACATCCAGTTTATGCTGTGCTGGGGGGTCGGGGGGTGGGGTCAAACCCACAACCTCCTGCACGCTGCACACCAGGCAAGCACTTGTATTAAGCTCCATCCCTGGCCTTCAGCTCCCCCCCACCCCACCCCCGCCTGAAACTCAGAGACAGTTCTCGGGTTGCCCTGGACACCCCCACCGTGTTCCATCACTAGCATGTGGACTTTGTCCCAGTTATCACCTTACCCACCCTCCTTTAGTAGCAACGGTTCCTATTCAGTCTTCCCTGACTATGGGGACTAAGCTCCCAGTACCTCATCGCTAACTTCTGTAGCCTGGAGGCAAGGGGGCGGTGACCTCCTACTGCCCCTCCCACCCAGTTCCCACCGCTTTCTCCCCAGGGACTCCCTTCTCAATCTTTCAAACCTCTGAGGACACTTCCTAAAATGCAGCTGATTCTCCAGGTCGAAACTGCGATGTCCCACCTCCATCCAAGAGCCCTCTCTCTGCACGCCAAGCTGCATGCAAGCATGCATGAGTGATTTTTCCACCTCCGCGTAAGGAGCGCTGACTGAGCGGCAAGCTCCTCCCCCTCCCCCCCCCCACCCCAGTGCTCCCAGGAGCGGGTGGACAGACGGAAGCTTCATGTCACTTGCCAGAGAGTCCAAAGATGATAAACATAACTGGGTTCAAGAAGGACTTTGCTTTTAAAGTGCCAGGGATGAGACCCCCGGCCCCACACGGGCCAGGCTGAACTACATCCCCAAGCCCCAAGAGAGAATGTTTTTAAAAAGACCTCTGAACTCTTAACACAGGCAGCTTCCTTAGCGCCTGGCTAGAAGGGCAGAGACTGATTGGATGCCCTTCTCTCCTTTTCCAAAAAGCCTTCTTAAGTCGCTTATCCAAAGGCTGAGCGAGGTGAGCATCAATGGTGGGTCAATACTGCCCTCTGCTGGCGGTTTTTAGTTCAGTCCCACAGCCAGCAGCAACAAGTGCAAAGTACAGCTCAGAATTAAAGAGATCAGGGTGGGTGAGCATTTTCGGAGAGCCGGTTTGTAGCTGGTTTGCCTCGCCTTCTACCTTGGCAGTAGCTCCAACCTCACTTCACAAAAAAAGCAGGTTTGACCAGGAGGAAGAAGATGACCCCTCAAAACAGGAGGGCTGGAGACTTACATTCCCTGGCATCCCTGTGACTTCTGTTCCCAACAAGTTCAGCTTGTGGAAGGGGAGAGGGTTTCCTTGCATGTCCTTAGGGAAGAAAGCAGGTGACTTTGAGGGGGGAGATGCTTAGATTTCCCCCTATGAAGTTTCTCAAGCCGACCTGACCCACAGACTCCTTTTGCCTTGTTTATGCAGAAGACCTGGTTCCTTGGCATTTCTTAGAATCCACACTCTACCTGAGCAAGGTGACTTTAATGAGATAATGCTCCACGACAGTGCCATCTCAAGCTCTAATGAGCTTCCATTTCCCCTTTATGGCTGATGGCTGATTATCGCCATCACTCGCTTGAGTAAGGGGATTGGCAGGCGAAGTCGCAGATTCTTAAGCTAAGTCAACAATATTTGCCACCTGTCTGTCATAGAGAGAATAGAGAGATCCTGCCCTGCCCCCATGGACAAGAAAGATGAGTTAGGCCTCAGGACAAAGGAAGAAAGTGAATCAGCCAGAAGACACAGGACCAAGGGGGTGGATTTCCCTGGCAAAGACCTGCTTTGGGATACAAGAGTTCAGGACAAAATGGAATGGTTACAGACCCTGATATCTGAGCCGCCATCCCTACAGCATCACACACACACACACACACACACACACACACACACTACACACCACACACCACACACCACACACCACCACACACAGCCTTTTATTGTGCCCTAAGAAAGTTCTGGGCTTCTAGGTTGAGTTCAGCCAAGGTTTAATCTTATTTTCTTTCCACCTCGGGCTCTGCTTCCTCAGGACCCAACCTTGAGAGGTTCAGGCTGCCCTGGTTTTTTCTCTTTTCTTATTCACTGCCAGATCCCACCTAGAGGGAAAGGCACCCAAGAGGACACATTGACCATGTCTTGAACATGAGGATCCAGGTTGGACATCTTAATCCCCAAAACCAAAATGCTCCAAAACCTAAAATGCTTTGGTACAGCCAAGTGAATGCTTTAATTTAGCCACAAAATGATTTAAAAAGAATGGGGACACTGGGTGTGAACTCAAAGGTAGAGTCTGCCTAGCATGCCCAGAGTCCTTGGTTTCATCCCAGCACTATAAACAAATTGCCTCAGGCTACATAGGTAAGGTGTATCTATGAAACAAATGAATTTCATGTTTAGAGGTGGGTCCCAGCTACCGAATATCCCATTATGAATATGCAAACATAATTTTTTTTAAAAAAAAATCCAAAATCAGAAATACTTCTTGTCAAGGTATTTTAGCAAAATACAGTCGACCAATCAGAGTCAAGGGAGATAGTGGGGTGAGCATGCACCACCTAGGTTTATGTTTGTTTGGATCTGGATGTATCTCAGTGGCTCTGGAGAATCAGGCATCTCTGACCCGAGGCAGTCAGTTCCTAAGGAAGTGTCCCTGGAAGGCAGAGCAACGGTGACTTTACCCACTGATAACCTCCATCTCCCAGACCAGTCAGGACATGGAAGTGGCCAGGTGTGATCATGACCTCTAGGAGATTGTAGCCAGGAGCCCACTAACCTTGGCCGCCTTGTTTGGAGTTAAATGAGTCTTCCTAGCATGGGCTGTCTTGGGTACTGTAGGACGCTGAATACCATCTGGGACTTTTCCTACTAAATGCCTCTAGCAGCCTCCCGCCATCTGTGACAGCCACGAAGGTCACCAGAAAGTCCTGAGTGCCCCTGAGAGGGCAGAACCTCCAGCCACTGGACCAAGAACCCATGGCTTTTGGATCTCGGGGGTGGGGGGCGTGGAACTGTCTACCTGCTACTGCAGGCCTTCTGGTTACAGATCTGGAGGGAGCCAGCAGCCTGCCTCTGATCAATGGCTGCTTCTCCTCTAACCTGCTTCACACCGAGACCCAAAAGCTTTGTGGACGATGATATAGCCAAGTCTCCAACTCCCAAGCCAGAGGGTGGCCAAGAAGCGTTTGAAAGACAGACAGATGGCCCTGAGGAGCCATCCCTCAAGTAGGGTCTGAGGCTATCCCCTGTCCCCATCCCCACCTCTGTGCCCCGAGCTCTGTTCCCACACTTTTGTTGCTCTGTTGTCTGTGTGACTGTGTGACTCACTCCAGGTTCAGCAGTGGCTTGCCCGAAGTCCCACATGGGATCAGGTGACACCCGGAATGTTCACTGTGGGGTTATAGGGAGTGGGGGGGGGGCGGGGGCCGGGGAGGCATGGGCAGAGCCTGGGTTCCATCTCACCACACACAAGCTGTCAGAAACTCGGCGGCCCCCACCCACCTCTGACATCCCGATGCTGCTAATCTCTGCCAAGTGTCCCGTGTGCTCCAGCACCGCCACCTGCCCCCCACGCCCTCCGCGAGGTTGTCCAGGCTGTGGTCTCGCATGCTTCTCTTCTATATAATCTTCACCTTCTCATTTTATGGGATTCAACACAGAGTCTACTTATGCTTGTTTGCATTATGGTTAAACTATTAAAAAAAAAAAAGTGGACCGACTCTAGCGGCTGGTGTCTTTTGTCAAATTGGGTTGGAATGTCACACACACACATCCCCTTACCACAGTCACGGGTTGGGTATCCAGAAAGCATGTATTGAGACACTAGGAAGCTGACAAGGGAGTACTGTTGGGAAAAAGAAGCCTCTTGGGTGTCTTGATTTGTGACCAGAAGACTAGATTTTATCCATCGATACCCTCTTGGGCCATTTCATTCTTGAACCAATTGACCACTGACACTCCTGGACTGAGGGAGGCACGAGGTCTCCATTCCCCATTCAGGCGCCCTCCTCCACGACACCCCTCCTCCCCATCACAGCCACATCCATTGGAGGGGCCCCAGAGAGGCAACTCCATTGCTCAGTCCTTCCCCACATATATCATCCCTGAAGACCCCAGAGCTCAAACCTAGCTGGTTTCAGGCCCAGCTCGAAAAATAAAGGAGATCTCCAAAGCCCTTACAAGGAGGCTGGAGAGATGGTTCAGTGGTTAAGAGCATCGGCTGCCCTTGCAGAGGTCCCAGGTTCGGTTCCCAGCATACACATGGTGGCTCACAGCCATCTGTAACTCCAGTTCTAGGGGATTTAAGGACCTCATCTGGTCTCCACAGGCGCCAGGTGTACGTGTGGTGCACAGACAGACACACATGCAGGCAAAACATTCATATGCTGTGGGATGTTGTGTATGTCCTGTGGGAGCCCGTTCTCGGGTTCCTCATGGCTTTACCCAGCAGGTCCGAATAGAGGATGATTAGAACCACGGGCCTGAGTGCAGGTGTCTGAGATGGTCTGCACTTGGCTAGGCTGGGGGATGGTCTATATGGCAAATGTGTTGCTCTGATTGGTCAATAAATAAAACCTGATTGGCTGTGGCTAGGCAGGAAGTATAGGCGGGACAAACAGAGAGGAGAAATAAAAGAACAGGAAGGCAGGAGACTGCCTGCAGCAGCCGCCAGGACAAGTAAGATGTAAAGTACCGGTAAGCCACAAGCCACGTGGCAAGGTATAGATTTATAGAAATGGACTAATTTAAGATATAAGAACAGTTAACAAGAAGCCTGCCACGGCCATACAGTTTGTAAGCAATATAAGTCTCTGTGTTTACTTGGTTGGGTCTGAGCGGCTGTGGGACTGGCAGGTGACAAAGATTTGTCCTGACTGTGGGCCAGGCAGGAAAACTCTAGCTACACTCATATGCATAAAATATTTTTTAATGTAAAGCCCCCGCCAGAGCTGATGAGATGCTTGTCTTAGATACCAGGATGGATTGGTTACTATAAAGGGCTGCATGGGTGTAGACAAAAGTTTCTTGGTCCTGCCCAGTCCCACCTGGGCATCAGTCATTTTTTATATAACCACTCAGAGGCTTAATATTAATTACAAACTGTTTGGTCTATGGCTCAAGCTTATTGCTAACTAGCTCTTTTATCTTAAATTAACCCATTTCTATTAGTCTATGTACTGCCACATGGCCGTGGCTTTACCGGTCTGCTGGCATCTTGCTCCTTGGGCAGCTGGATGGCATCTCTCCTGACTCCGCCCTTCTTCTCCCTGTCTCTCTGCTCAGGTTCCCCGCCTGGCTCTTCTCCTGCCTCACCATTGGCCAAAGCAGCTTTATTTATTAACCAATTGGGGGCAACACATATTCACAGCATACAGAAAGACTGTCCCACAACACATGGGTGAGGCAGGGCAGGGGGATGTGTCTTCACATGCCCTTCAGGACACAGCCAGGAGGACAGTCACACCAATCTCCTGTGCTCTGCAGTACAAAATGACATACTTGCTGCTTGCCGGGTGGTGGTGACGCACGCCTTTAATCCCAGCACTCGGGAGGCAGAGCCAGGCGGATCTCTGTGAGTTCGAGGCCAGCCTGGGCTACAGAGTGAGATCTAGGAAAGGCGCAAAGCTACACAGAGAAACCCTGTCTCGAAAAACCAAAAAAAAAAAAAGGACTTGCTGCTAAATCTGATGATCAGTCCCTGGGTGGGGGGGAAAGGAGGGAGCTGACTCCCGAAAGTTGTCCTCTGAGCTTCACGTGCACCTTCTTCACACAGGATGGGCATGTGGACCCCAACCCCAACCCCTCCCTCTCCATCTCTCTATTCCTCACTCTTGAGCCCCGACCCTGAGCCTCACATCCAAGGTCCAGTGTAAGATGAAAGGCAGAGATGGAGCGGGAACCAGGCAAGGCCACTCATGCCCTGCTCCTCGCGGGACTACAAAATTGATTAGCCAGTTAACGCAATGGCTCGTGGTGATGAAAAGCCAGGCTTCACGGGGTGCTTTGGCAGGTCACCTACAGTCAGTCACACAGCACGTAAGGACAGGACACATCCTGAGGAACTCGGGATAAATTGATAGACGTGTGTCAGTATGCAGCCCGTGACCCTCTCTAATTCAAAACTTGGGTAACTGAGGCACAGGGGGACCAGGCAGCTTGTAGAATGTCAACAGCTAATAAATGACAAGGGTAGGGCTATCCATCCTAAGAACCCACATTCTGATCCACCATGTTGGGTATTTGCTGAGATACCCAATCTTGGTTCGAATCCCAGCTCCTCCACTTCCTAGCTGTGTGACTTTGGACAAGTTACTCAACTTCTCTGTGCCTTCACTTCTCTGCCATAAAAATAGGCTGGTGGTTGTAATTTGTTGGATTGTGATAAGGTTAAATGAGTTTGCATGTGCAATACATGGGATGGAATGGGCTGGGATAGGGTAAGGTGAGGTGGGATGGGGTGAGGTGGGGTGGGATGGATTTGATAGGAAAATAAACAGGCCTGAATTCTGCCTCTTCCAATTTCCTCAGTTTATTTCTCTTCTGGGTGTGCGCAGTCTGAAGCTCCATGACACCCAACCCTGGTCTTCTCTGGCCTCTCAGGCCCTGTAAAGAGTCCGTTTCTGAAAGCTCCCGGACACGCCCAGGAGCGTTGTCTCTGGAGCTGGCCTCCACATCTGTGTGTTTACCCAGCTTCCCACCTGACGTCTACTCAGGCTGGCGTTGTGACAGGTCCCACCTGAGAGTTAGCTGGGGACAACTTCACCGTATGGGCCTCCCAACTGTATAGCTGGGGTTGCCTAGCAACCAGGTGAGTGGTTTTTTTTTTTTTTTTTTTTTTAAGTTTACACCAAAACAGAACCTTCACAGGAACAAATCAAAGAAGAAAAAGGTGGTAAAGGCATATGGTTTGCGTGGGTGGAGGGAGGGGAATAAGAATATTGTTAAGTCTTTGGAGATCAATCTAGAGTATGGACTTCCCTGGGGTGGTCAGATGACCCGCTGGATGATGGTGCTTGCCACCAAGACGCGTGACCTGAGTTTGACCCCTGGAACACCCCCCCCCCCCCCCGGGAAGGAGTGAGCTCACTTCACAGAGTTGTCCTCTGCCCACCACACATGTCTCATGTCGCACACACACTCACACACTCACACATTCACACACACACACATTTTCCAAATACAGGCACAGGCTTCCAGGTATGGGCACACGCCCATAATCCCAGCGACTTGGGTGTTGGAGGCAGGAGAATCAGATTTTCAGTGTCATCCTCTGCTACACTGGAAGTCTGAAGCCAGCCTGAGATACAGGAGGCCCTGTCTCAAAAAAAGAAGATAAACCAGGCGGTAGTGGTGACACTCGCCTTCAATCCCAGCACTTGGGAGGCAGAGGCAGGCAGGATCTCTGAGTTCAAGGCCAGCCTGGTCTACAGAGCGAGTTCCAGGACAGCCAGGGCTACACAGAGAAATCCTGTCTTGAAAAAACAAAGAAGAAAAGAAGAAACGTCCATTTCCCCCCCTCACTTTACCCTTTGCAAAGTCAACAAAAGGGTAAAACCAAGGACCAGGGCTGTGAAGCTGGCTCCAGGGTTAAGAGCATTGGCTGCACAACCTTCAGGGCCTGAACTCGCATCCCAGCCCTCAGGAAACAAGCCGGGTGTATTTTCATTCTCCCCCCGTAAAGCCAGTGCTGTAGAGGCAGGCTGGAGGGTGGGGGCTTGCTGCCCCCAACCTATCTGAAAAACATGAGCTCTGGGTTCAGGAGAGAGACTGCCTCAAAGGAATAATAACTCCCTGGCCTCGGAACACACAGGTACATGCAACCACATACACAGGTGTGCAGACACACACACACACACACACACACACACACACACACATCAAGGAGCATATTTATAATTGGTTGAACTATAGTATTTAGCCTGTGACCTGAGGGTCACTGTCTCAGCTCTTCCTTAATTTGCTGTCTGCAAGATCTGAAGACCCTCCAGGGTGGTTCTCTCCCTTTGTGGGGTGGGGGCGTGAGAGTGTCAAACGACCCCTTCACAGACGTCAGATATCAGATATCCTGCATGCCAGATATTTACGTTACGATCCATAACAGTAGCAAAATTACAGTTATGAAGCGGCAATGAAAATAATCTTATGGCCGGGGGTCCCCACGACATGAGGAACTGCATTGAAGGGTCGCAGCCTTAGGAAGGGTGGGCCCAGTGTGGTGCGGGACTAACTTCCAAGCCAAACGGCTGCCATCTCCAGGCGTTCAGGTGATCGTCACAGCTGGGCTGGTTAACTACTGGCATTCCCTGACCCAAGGGGGGGATGGGGAGACTCATGGGGCTCTCACCTGAGTCGCCAGCCACCCCTCCCAACCAGTTGTAGTTGGAAGCAGCCCGGGGGCCGGGGGCGGGGCTAGGGTGTGTGTAGGTGGAGGAGGAGGTGGGGGCAGGGTTCCACCTAGGCAGCGGTGAGCTCAGGCTTCACTGTCCATGCTTGGGTGCCAGGTACAGGCCACGTGGCTGCTTTGAGGTCCCCTGCGGCTCCTGCCTGCAACCCCTCACTGGTGCACTGATCTGTAAGTCAGCCTCAAACACTCCCCTGCAGCAGAACCTTGGTTTGTCATCGGGCCCTTGGGGGAAGAGGCAGATGTTATTTAGTTCTCTGCCCCTAGGGAGAGAATTCTCACGACACCCAAGGCTGTAGGTGTCCCTCTACAGTCCCAACACTCCAGAAGGAGCATGGTTTATCAGTACCCATTCTTTTAGTCCCGTAAGTCTCACTAGGGACTTCCAGCTTCTAGAGCTGGGTAATCAGTTTGAACGGGATTTTTGTTTGTTTCCTTGGTTTTTGAGATAAAGTCTCTTGACATGGCCGTGGCTGGTCAGGAACTCACTCCGTAGACCAGGCTGGTCTCGAACTCACAGAGATCCCCTTGCCTCTGCCTCCCGAGTGCTGGGAGTAAAGGTGTGCGCCGCCGCCACCCCACCCCCATCCCCCCCATTCCCCACCCCCGGCTACTTTACATTGTTTTAAGCCTCTACGTCAGGGCTAATTCTCAAAAGCAGCATCAGAAAGCTAAAACAAAAGGCTAGTGATGTAGCCTGGTGACCGAGTGCTTGTCAAGCATGCATAAGGCCCTGGGTTCCATAGAAGACCTTAAAGGGAATGGAGAGGGAGGAAGAAGGAGAAGGAGGAGGCGGGAGGCGACTGGGTTAGTTTGTTATTGTTGAAGTGTTTCCTTACTGTCTCTAGCTTCTGGAAGCATCATAGATTCCTTGGCCTATGGCCCAGCTTCCCTCAAGCTGGTGTTTCTCAACACCGGGCTATTCTCTGACCTTTGCCCTCCTGCCCCCTTCTCCTGAAGGCCTGTGTAATGACACCAGCCCCAGGTCACTCAGCATAAGGTCTGTCTCAAGCTTCCACGAACTTCAGCATACCCGAGAAGTCTCTTTCACCATTCCAAAACCATTACTATCCGTCAGTTTCTGGAGATCAGCCTGGGGACATGTTTGGGGACTATGATCCTGACTGCCACAGCCCGACCCTGACTCCCAAGGACTCTAGTTCCTCCCCATGTGTAATAAACACAGCCCAACTTGTCACTTTCAGAATTCATCCATTCAGTCAGAATCCAATGAGGGGACAATGGCCGGCAGAGAGGAGGGGAAAAATAATGGAGAAGACAGACAGGGCAGTTAAAGAGGATGGTGGAGGAAGATGCCAGGAATGAGGTGACTCCAGGAACACCCAAGGAAGGAAAGAGGGTCAGACAAGCCATAAAGGGAAAGTGAGGCTGGCCGGACCAACCATGTATCTCTCTAAATCCAGAGAGACCCTCGAATACCCCAGCAGAACATTCCGCCAACTTTTTTTTCCCCCTGAGACAGTGTTATCTGTGTAGTTTTGCACCTTTCCTGGAACTCTCTTTGGAGACCAGGCTGGCCTCGAACTCACAGAGTGCCGGGATTAAAGGTGTGCGCCACCACCGCCCGGCCCATCTGCCAACTTTTTAAAAGATGTTCATTTTAGTTATGTGTGTACGAGTGTGTTGTACAGGACTACCCTGGGAGTCAAACAACCACCATCATCATGAGTTCAGCTGTGTGTGCTCTCCTACCAAAAATCATCCCACGTGGACTTGTTGATTCTTAACCTTCTCCCATAGGTCTCAGGGGAAGCCAGGTGGCCTGGGACTCGTACCTGCTCCTCCCAACCAAGTGTATTCAGCTCTGCCCTAAGTGCAGGGGGTCTAAGCAGGGGGCTAGAGTATACAGTCTAGGGACCCTAGGGAAGGGGCTTCATCGACTTGGCCATGGGGAAGTCATCAGCCACGCTGGGTACACACCCTCCAGCGTGACTGCTCTAAGTCGGCGCATGCTCCTTCCCATAATGCCTTGCTTTACTCTATAGGTAAGCCTCATAAACCCATCAGCTCCCCATTCGGTAGAATTATACCTCTGTTTGTCATTGGAACCTTAGGAGGAGGGATAGATGATGTTTACATCTCCGCCAGAGGAGGGATTTTAGCAACAGAGTGTGTGCTATCAAATCCCCCAGTGCTGGAGTTACAGGTGCTTGTGCGCCATCTGCCATGGGTGCTGGGAACCAAACTCGGGTCCTTTGCCAGAGAAGCCCGTGCTCTTGACCTCTGAGCCATCCCTCCAGCCCCTCAGTTGATTTTTTTTGATGGGACACACCGTCTTGTACATGCTGGGTGGGGATTATACCACTGAATGATATCCCTAGCCTCTGATTTGGTGGTGGTCATGTTTCGTGTGTGGTGTGTGTGTGTGTGTGTGTGTGTGTGTGTGTGTGAGAGCTCAACCGTAGTTCACATTCCCCAGGGACCATCCACCTCATTTTTTGAGATATGCTTTCTTACTAGCGTGGAACACCCTGCCTTCAGGCTGGCTGGCCTGAGAGTCCCAGGGACTCCCTTGTCTCCACCTCCCGAGTGCTAGGATGACAAGCGCTCAACGCCATACTTGACATTTCTTTCCTTCTTTATTTTTATTATTATTTTAATAATAATAATTGTTTTCATTTTTATTCCTAAGTATGTCCATGCCACAGGCTTGCAGATACCGGAAGGTGTCCGATCTCCCGGAGCTGGAATCACAGGCAGTAGCTCCTAGCTAGCTGCCTGGTGTGGGTGCTGGGGACCGAACTCAGGTCCTCTGGAAAAGCAAGCATCGGTGCTCCTAACTGCTGAGACGTCTCTCCAGCTTCTTCTCCTTTTCTCTCATTATTAACGTGAGTTCTGGGGATCAAACCCAGGTCCTTATCCTTGCAAGCATGTTACATACCGGGCTGTCTCCCCAGCGCCCTCAACCCTTGATTTTTTTTTTTTTTTTTTTTTGAGACAGACTATCACTAGATAGCCCAGGCTGGCCTCAAACTCTCAATCCTCTTGTCTCAGCTTCCAACACCCAGGATCACAGGGTTGTGACACCACCCCTGGCCTTGATAACTATCTGAGCCTCGCTAAGTGGCCGTCCTCCTTTCCTGCACATGCCCACCTCACAGGAAGGGCTGTGTGCAGCGTGGAGCTAATGAATGAGACTACGCTGTGGGGGGGTGTCCCTCCCAAGGCCCCCTTTTCTCCTCCTTGGGAAGCACTGACCAACTCCTCTGTAAGTATTCCCTTCCTCAGATGAGACTACCAAACAGGATGAATCCCAGACCTTCAAACTCCAGGGTCTGCCTGGGCCAGCGGGAGAGTTCAGCAGTCACGGTCCATTCTGTCCGGTCCAGAGAATGATCTGTGGCAGCCATGATTTGGGTTATTTATTTATTTATTTATTTTATGTATATGGGCATTTTGTCTGCATGTAAATCTGCACCCCAGAAGAGGGCATCGGAGCCCATAGGACTACGGCCATAGACAGGTGTGAGTCACCATGTAGGTGCTGGGAATTGAACCCAGGTCCTCTGGATGAGCAGCCAGTGTGCTTAACTGCTGAGCCATCCTTCCAGCTCTGATTGATTGATTGACTGATTGATTGATTGATTGATTGATTATGTATCCGGGCAGTGATTGGGTTTTGACTAGGTAAACAGCCAAAATAAAAGAATGAGGGAGAGGAAACATATTATCATCAGATCGGGCTCTCAAACCATCAAGCTGAAATGAACTGGGTAAGTTGAGGCTGTGAGCCGGAGTGTCCGTCAGAATTTCCCTTCCTTCCACAGATGAGCTTCCAGCCTCTCTCCATTGCAGGCATTTTTATATCATGAGATAAGTGATAATAACCTCTGTGAAATGCTTTGCTCCTGGTGCTGCCTCAAGGGCGCTGTGTTACTTTTGCCCTGTTTTGCTGTCATAGAGTTAGGGAGGGCGAGCCTGTCCCTAGACAAGGGGCCTTGGAGGACACTGGACAAAGACACACTTGAGGTAGAGGAGGGGACCCTGCTTCCAGAGCCAGCTTCCTCAGCGGGCTCAAACAGCACACGACAGCGTCCCAACATAATGTACCTTACACAGACTCCTAGATGTATGGGCAGGTGAAAAGCAGGGCCTGGGAGGCAGAAGGGCTCATCCAGTCTGAGATCAGGGACGTGTGTCCCTGCATTCTAGGCAGGCTCTGCTAGAAAACAGAATTGCCAGCAAAGGTCTCATGCAGGAGAGGAGCTGGACTCAGAAAAAAAAAAGAAGAAGCGCGCTCGTGTGTATGTGTGTGTGTGTGTGTGTGTGTGTGTGTGTGTGTGTGTGTGTATGCACATGTGCGCATGTAGTTGTCTCTCAGTATGGGAGAGGAGGATGGCAGGGGAGGCTCCCTGAGACACCCCAAGTCTATGGTTTCTCATAAAATGGAGGAAACACCCGGATGTGCCCCCAAGCTCTGTGGGCTATGAAGTCACTTGCTTTCAGCTAACTTGAAAAGTCACTGGGTTAGAAGGTCACACAGCTGAACTATGTGTCATTAGTCTCCCGGACTGGCTCTTCTCACAGCAACAGCTCAGATCACGGTCGTTTAGGTGACGTTTTGAAAGACAGGAAAGCCGTCTGTTTTCAGAATCGCTGACTCCTGTTTGGAGGCAAGCACTCACAAATCACTTAGGCTCAGCATTTTGGCCAGTCACAAGTCCTCTCTTGGACGGTCTGTTGTACGCTGCCAAAAGAGGCCAAAAGCCTGGCTCGTTTATGATATGAACACAAATATTTAGAAGGCGGTTTAACCACATGTCCGTTGGACAAAACATGGGTGGCAGATTTCCCTAACCTAAGGCCTCCCCAACATAGGCAGCTTTCGGCCAGTGCTGTGGTGTCAGGAATGTATTTCCTCCCATAGAGCAGGCCTCAAGTCCAGCTGGGATCAGAGGGTGGGAATGAGTACCGTGGGCCACTGTCTTCTGGATGGGACATGGCCGTTGCCATGGTGAACACACAGCGGCTGTGACTGCCTGCGTGAGGCTTGGAGGAGAAAAGGAAAGGAAAAGGATGGAAGGGCACAGTGTAGGGGAAGGACAGAACTACGTGGTAAGAAGGGGTCAGCAAGAGTTGGGGAGGCAAAGGGGTGAGTTGGGGGTAAACATGATCACATGCCTCCTACACAAGTATAATACTGCCCCAAATTTTTAAGCTTTATTTTGCTTTTAAGTGTGTGTGTACGAGAGGTGGTGGGTGTGGGTGGGCGGGTATGAGCCTGTGAGTGCAGGTGCTTAAGGAGGCCAGAGGAGGGCGCCCCAGATTCCCGGACCTAGAAATAACAGTTGTAAGCCTCCTAACATGGGTGCTGGGCTCAATCGTCTCTAAGGGCAGTGCACGCTCTTAACCACTGAGCTGTCTTTCAAACCCTCAGAGCCTGCCCTGCACGAGATATTTCAACGAAGTCATCAACTCTTCCCCTGACCCAAGCAAGTAAATGATAAGAAGGAGCCTTTGGATATCGAGGCCAAAATAACCACCCTCGGATCACACTAATTCTACAACCTTTCGACACCTCTCCCACCGAGAACCGTGAACATTAATTACCACTGCCCAGACCCAGGAGAGTCTCATGTCCAGTCACGGCCCTAGCCCTTCAACCTCTTTCCTTTTTTAAAAACATTTTTTTTAACTTCTGTCTATCTATGTCTGTGTATATATATGTGCAGGTGCCCCTGAAAACCAGAAGAGAGGGCATCGGATCCCCTGGAGCTGGGGTGACAGGCAGTTGTGAGCACTCTGATATGAGTTCTGGGAACCGAACTTGGGTCTGTGATGGAGCTGCAGACTCTTAACCACTGGGCCATCTCTCCGGTCCTCATCCCTACTTCGTTATGTCCTAAATAGCAACGTCTGGTTCTTGGAGAGGCTCGAGGCCCCCATATCCGGATGCTCAACCACTTTGCAAATACACTGTCCCTTGTAAAACTCTTTACTCTAGTGGCTGTCAGATTGCGGTGGCCAAACAGCCCTGGTCCTACCAGGCTCAGGTCCCTTCTACAAAGTGACATTGCATTTGCACATAACCTGCACACAACCTCCATGGACCCAGGTCACCTGTAGGCAACCTATAATACACAATACAGACCAAATGCTGGATAGGTATTTACTGTATGCTCTGGGGGTTATAATGAAAGTCTATACATATGCAATACAGATGCAGGTTGTTTTTTTTTTTTTTTTTCGAGACAGAGTTTCTCTGTGTAGCTTTGCGCCTTTCCTGGGACTCACTTGGTAGCCCAGGCTGGCCTCGAACTCACAGAGATCCGCCTGCCTCTGCCTCCCGAGTGCTGGGATTAAAGGCGTGCGCCACCACCGCCCGGCTCAGATGCAGGTTTTAAATGTCCTATTTTGTTCTTCAAACAGGGTCTTGTGTAGCGTAGGCTGGCCTCAAACTCACCATGTAGCCAAGGATGACCTTGAACTCCTGATCCTCCTGCCTCCACCTCCCAAGTGCTAAGGTTAGAGGTCAGCACCATTACAGCAGTTTATTCACTGCAGAGGGTAGAACCTGGGGACTGGTGCATGCTAGGAAAGCGCTCTATCCACTGCGCCACATCCCAAGCCCATCTGTTGTTGGTATTATTGTTTTTAAATGAGTTCTTATATCCAGGCTTGACCTCAAACTCTCTGTGGTCCTCCCTCTGCCCCTATGAGTTTCTGGGATTACAGGCATGGCCACCGCCACTTCTGACTTTTTTAAGTATTTTTGATTCCCAGTTGTTTGGTTGGTTGGTTGGATCCACGGTGTAGAGGCCACCGAGGGCCAACTGTGTTTATCCTGAGAGCAAGGGACCCTGATGAAGGTTTTGTGGTGGGTTCCAAGCCTCTCTCTACCCGTATTATGGAGATTGTTGTGTACAAGACAAGATTGTGTACAAAGCCCACAGCTGGAGATAACGAGAAGCATTCCCGCATACAGTCCCAAGCCCACAGCTAAAGATAACGGAAGCACTCCCACATACAGTCCCAAGCCCACAGTGGAAGATAGCCAGAAACATTCCCACGTACAGTCCCAAGCCCACAGCAGAAGATAACCAGAAACGTTCCCACATACAGTCCGGTGAAATATGTTCCCTTTCTTTAACAACAACGGGGCACTGGGGAGCCAACGGGATGGAGAAGGCAGGATGGGGCCTGAGATTTCTAGCTTGTGTGGGTGCCTTTATCAACCTGGGGGGTGGGAACTATTAGCTTATTACCGGAGCTTTACAGGTCAAGGCTTGGATCTTAGCAATCTTTACATGCTAGACTCATCCACTTGACTCAAACACCACCAACTGAAAAGACAAGCTATGAAAACACACAGAAAAGGGGGCTGGAGAGGTGGCTCAGCGGTTAGCAGCACTGGCTGCTCTTCCAGAGGTCCTGAGTTCAATTCCCAGCAACCACATAGCGGCTCACAACCATCTATAATGGGATCCAATGCCCTCTTCTGTCACGTAGGCATACATGCAAGTAGAACACTCATATACATAAAATATATGGGGAAAAAATAGAAAAGAGGCTTATTCGGTGTAGACACATGGGGAAGAGGAAAAAGAAATATGCCAGTGACTGACCCCCAAGGCAGTCTTGGTAAACTGACATGGTGGTTAAGATAGATTACCTATTTTTTTTTTTTAATTTAGTCTCTAAGTGCATGCCTGTGTGTGCATGTGTGCAGAGGAGGACAGATCTAGAACTGGAGCTACAACCTACTGTGAACTGCCAAGATGGGCCCAACCTGTCCCCACAAGGGGTCTGTTAAGCTGTCAGAACTTTGTGAAATCCCTTCCTATGGATTCAGTTCCCTCTATGGCTGGCTCCAGGGCTTCAACCTTTCCCTTTCTCTGGACAAGGGAGTCATTTAAATTAATTAAGGTCCATTGTTTCAAAGGCCTACAAGTGTTTTGTGTTTTTTTTTTTAGAACATCCCCTCCCCCACTAGGGTGGGTGATGCTCTCAGGACACAGTCATGGATCTGGGCAATTTAGCTAGAGCACAAGTATGTGGCACTGATTGGTGATTGATTGGTTTTGAGATTGATTGAGTCTATGTAGTCCTGACTGTGCTGGAACTCACTCTGTAGACCAGAATGGCCTCCAACTTACAGAGATACTCCTGTTTCTGCGTCCCTAGTGCTGGGATTAAACGTGTGCGGTGTGCATCATCAAGCTTGTCGTGTGTATGTGTGTGTGTGTGTGTGTGTGTGTGTGTGTGAGAGAGAGAGAGAGAGAGAGAGAGAGAGAGAGAGAGAGAGAGAGAGAGAGGGAGGGAATTTCTTATTTCTTTTTTTTCCGGTATTGAACTTCTCATATGCTAAACTACTTCCCTACCACAGCTTTACTTCTTAAAGCATTTTCTTGTGAAATGTGTCTCTACATATATTCTCTGTCCCTTTGATAGGCAAAGCTTGTATGAGTGCTTTTGTCTTTGTTTTTGTTCTATCTAGGTAAGGTGAGCAGACTAGACAGTGTCCCTCTTAGCCCCTGCAGTTCAGTGACATTAAAAACATCCCCTGCCTGGATTTTCTTATTGCCTCGGAAGGTCAGCATTCATTAGGTAACCCAAAGGTTGGAAGAGATGGCTCCACAGTGAAGAGCACAGGCGGCTCTTCCAGAGGACCCGGGTTCAATTCCCCTCACCCACCATGGAGCTCACGCCATCTGTAAGTCCAGTTCCAGATCCGCCACCTCTTCTGGCCTCTCTGGGTACGAGGCACACATGTGGTGCACAGACAGATGTGCAGACAGGCACGACACCCATATATAAAAAATAACAATTTAATTTTTCAAAAATAAAAGTAACCCCCATTTTCCTCCTTCCGCTTGACCTTAATAACCTCAGTCCTAATTCTGTTTGATAAATTCATCTTTCCTAGCAGTTTTCTATGAGGGGATCATGTAGAATTTGTCCTCTTGTGTTGACTTTTCCGGGCATGCTACCCTCAGGGGTCACCTTGAAGTAGCAGCAGCAGACTTTACATTTTATTTGTGATTTGGAGGTATTCTGTCAATCTATTTTTTTTTTCAAGGTCTAAATAAGTTTCTGGCCAGAATCATTACCCAGAATTTTTTTTTTTTTTTCAATTTTTTACGGGCCTGGGAAACATCTCCTTGAAAATGTAAATATCAAGGGAGACCCTGTCCCTGCCTCCCTGTCCCCAGGGGGAGTTTAGCTGGGCTCTTTGTTCCCAACTGTAACCACCTGTGTGATAAAGAGTTGAAACGTTTTATTATTTCTTGATGCACAGGGCAGCTGGCCAGCTTGATGGGTCCCGGACAACTAAGCCAGTTTAGGAGGAAGGAGGCAAGAATGTGTCTCAAAGAAGGAGGTCATGTCTTCTACCCAAGGACAAGTTATGGTGAGCCTTGGGAATTGGCAAACGAAGCCTATGCTCTGTGGCTAGCGCTTCCCGGGTACAGAGTGGGGTTGCCACGCTGACATCTCCTTATCACCTTCTCTGTGATGGCGGCTCACTCCGTTTGAAGCTTGTTTGATAACAAAACCGGTTTCTTCATTTGTATAGAGCATTTTGACTACCAGATTTTTTTGGGGGGGCAGGGTTCCTATCTCCCCAGTGACTGTCTTTGATTATCTTTGGCCAACTAAGAGCTGGTGGCAGGCTGCACAATGAAGGGACAGTCACTCCTGATAAGCTCACTGATCAGCAGCTCCCGGCTGCAGGATGGATGGCTGGAAACGGTTTATCCAGGTCTGAGCAACACCAAGGATGATTTGCAACAGCTTAGCGTGGGGGGGGGGGGCAAAGCTGGGGGAACAGTCCAGGGCCACAGCGGGAACCAGGCAGGGGCTGAGGACAGAGAGGCTTGTGGTCTGTGGAAGCCAGGTTTCGAGGGTCCAGGCTAAAGCCAAGTATCTCCAGCTCTATCTAAGTGCATCATGACTGTCCAGCTGGCTTCTGTTCCACCAGTGTGGGGCCTGCAGTGAGGTCCTCTGTCCTAACTCAAATGCAAGCACCTGAAGCCGGCACAAACCACTCTAGGTTGGACGCAGTACTGCACAACCCACGTGCATCTACTCACTTAACACCCGGAGCTGCCCTAGTCAGTAGGTAGGTTATTCTTCCCATTTTACAGATGGGAAAAACTGAGCCTCACATAGGCTGGGTCACTTTTTCTAGCCCAACAACTGGTTAGACCTGTGCAGTCTGCACTAGCTTCATTTCTGTGCTTTCGATAAAATTCTGTGATAAGAAGCAACTTAGGGGATAAAGGGTTTATTTTAGCTCCCATTTCCAGGTGATAAGGAAGTCATAGCAGTGGGGATCTGAGACAGCTGGTCACATCACCTCTGTGGTCAAGAGCAGAGAGAAATGGATGCATGCATGCATGCTTGCTTGTGCTCAGCTAGTTTTCTCCACTCTTGCACAGTTCAGGAGCCCCCCCCCCCTTGCCTAGGGACGGCGCCGCCCACAGTGGGCTGGGTCTTCTCACACCAGTTAACTTAATTAAGGCAAACCCTCCTCCATTCACAACGTGCCACAGGTCACCCTCGTGTAGACAACCCTTCACAGAGACTTCTGGTCCTGAAGAGGGAGGGGGCTTCAGACCAGAGAGGAGACACATGCTGAAGAAATGGTTCTATAGGAAAGGATTATGGGAAGCAAGGAGAGGAAGACAGCCATTGGAGAAGCCAGGCTGGAGGGTCAGCAACTGGGAAAGGGGGGGGGGGGCTTGGCTGAAAGTGCATCCCAAACAATGAGAGGCACCCAGGAGAAGGATACCAGTGGGAGGAAGGAGATAACGGCCATCTGGGCTCTGCTCGGGCTGGAGGAGGAGGAGGAGAAGGGCCTCAGCCACGGACAGGCGACGTTTGTCCCTTTGTAACAATGTTAGGGATTTCAGATTATTTCTAAGGACCATAGAGAGCCATGGATGGCTTGTGGGGGACCTGCTGAGATGTTCCAGCAGGTTCTGACCCAGAACATCTGACATAAGGGGAGTTCTTTACTGTGGCCTTTGTAAACCCTAGTCAGGAGCCACAGTCTTGAGATTCAAGGACTCCGGTTTTATGCTATCTGTGTTCCCGGAGACAGGCTCTAATGATGAACTGAACTTGGTTTTGTTCACTTGTTTTTCTTAAAGGAGAGATGGAGATTGCCCGGCAGGTAAAGGTGCTTGATGCTAAGCCAGATGGCCTGGGTTCCATCCCTGAGGCCCAGGTGTTGGGAGGACAGGACCAACTCCTCCTCTAAGTTGTTCTCTGTAGGGCGTTTACCCACCAACCCCACAGCAACCCAGAGTTTTCTTGAGTGTGAGCAGCAGGAAATATTAGATAGAAAGATTTATATTGCAGAGAATATTACGGAGATAAACAGATAGAAAATAAAGGATAGCCTCGAGAGGGCCTGGAACCTTTTCCAACGGGCCCCGACTATCTCTGTCCCAGGGTATTTATAGAGATGCCATGGGGTGGAGCAAAAGACCTCTCCCCAGCACAGCCAAGTGCAGACCATCTCAGACCCCTGCACTCAGGCTCGTGGTCCTAGTCATCCTCTATGCGGACCTGCTGGGTAAAGCCACGAGGGACCCGAAAATGGGCTCCCACAATTCTCTGACTTCCATATTCATGCACCACCCACAGAGGAGCACAGGAAATAAATTAAAATGTGAATAATGGTGCTACTAAAGATGCGACCCAAGGTTCTCCTCTGCCCTTCACATACATGTGCACACATATACACATGCATTAAGAAAATAATAGAGCGGAGGCTAATATTGAAAATACCCACTACACCTGTTGACAACATCTGCTTTAGAGGTTCAGATCCAGATCTTTGTTCCTCATGATTCAACCAGTGGCTCATGTTTATAAGCCTTGGTTTTCTTAACTGCAGAATGGGTATGCACATGGTAATTATTGTATTGCCAGTGAGGGCATATGCATCCCCAAATATGAAGGATTGTTGAGTGGAAGACCATTGAAAATGGACACCATAAACACTTCTAATGCCACACCCAGCACTTGGGAGGCAGAGTCCAAAGGATCAGTGGCTTGAGGTCATTCTGGACCCGGTCACATACAGGAGTGCTCCTCACCATTCTTTGATTTGCCTAAAAGCAGGACATAGATCCGGGGATTAATATTATTTCCCACATCATCAGAGGGCTAAATAGGAGTTCCCAAAAAGCAAATAGTATGCTTGGCCCAGCACCCACTTGAAAACAAGTTAGTCCTGGGGAAGGCCAAATTACTTCCAGAAAGTGCTTGGCACAAGAGAATAGATAACCATTTTTGACAACTTAATTTGGGGACTAGGGATGTCGCTCAGTAGAGTGCATGCCTAACCTGCACAGAACACTGAGTTCCGATACCCCGCCCCCCCACCCCCACGCCGCCTCCTCTGAAATATATCTTGGTGGTACGTGCCTATAATACAAGCTCTTGGGAGATGGAGGCAGATGGAAGTTCAAGGTCGCAATGCAATTCATCATTCAAGACCAGGGTGGACTAAGTGAGACTCTGTCTCAGACTGTCATATAGCCCAACTCTTTATCCTCCTGCCTCAGTCTCCTCAGCTGGAATTACTGAGTAAGCTACCGTGGCCGGCTTTAAGTTTTATTTAGTTACTGTGTGTGTTTGTACACTCATGTCGTTATGCGAAGGTGGAAACCAGAGGACAACTTAACATGAGTCAGTTTCCAGTCTTACTATGCAGTTTCCGGGATTGGAACTCCGGCTGTCAAGCTTTCCTGCTGAATCATCTCACCGGCTCCCCACTCCCAACTTTAATTCCCACCCCACCCCCAAACAAGGTTTCTCTGTGTAGCCCTGGCTGTCCCGGTACTCGCTCTATAGACCCAGGCTGGCCTCAAACTCACAGAGATCCACCTGCCTCTGCCTCCCTGGGTGTGCTGGGATTAGAGGCGTGCGCCGCCACTGACCATCCAGCAACACTTCACCAATTTGCGTGTTATTCTTGGGCAGGAGCCACGCTAATCCTCTCCCTATCATTCCAGTTTTAATATATGTGCTGCGGAAGTGAGCACCCAGCTTTAAAAAAAAAAAAAATATTTAATGCTGTTGGTATAATCAGGACCAGGGGGGCCATCTCGGCAGCCCGGGTCTCTTCCCCAGCTTGTTCTAGGCCCGGTGGGCGGGGCGCGGAGGGGCGGGGCGCCAGCCGGCCCCGCCCCGGGATGGGCGTGGCGGGAGCCTCTGTGGGCTCTCCTATCGCGCCCGTGCGCCCCCGCGCGCGCCCGCGCCCGCGCGTGCCCGCGCCGCAGCGGCCCCTCAGGTACGCGGACAAGATGGCGGCGGCAGCGGGGGACAGCGCCATGGAGGTGGTGCCGGCGCTGGCCGAGGAGGCCGCAGGCGAGGCGGCGGGGCCCAGCTGCCTGGTGCAGCTGCCGGGCGAGGTGCTGGAGTACATCCTGTGCAGCGGCTCCCTCACGGCGCTCGACATCGGCCGCGTGTCCAGCACCTGCCGCCGGCTGCGCGAGGTGTGCCAGAGCAGCGGCCAGGTGTGGAAGGAGCAGTTCCGGGTGAGGTGAGCCCGCCGCGCTCCGTGCTTCCCCCGCAGCGCCGCGGGGAGCGGCGGCCCGGGGGCCTCGCGGGGGGCCCCACCCCACCCCACCCCACTCCGCCGCCACCCTCGGCCCGCGCGCGCCGCCTCCCCGGCCAGGCCCGCTTCCCGCGGGCCGGCCGCAGACAAAGGCCTGGGCCCGGGGGCGGGGGGGGGCGCCGTCCCCGGAGTCGCGCACCGCCCCCCCCCCCGGTAGGGTCGCCTCCGCCAGCCCGCGGCCCAGGCCTCCCCGCTCGCCCGGCCCCGCCGCTGCGGCCCTCCCGCGCCTCCCTCCCTCCCTCCCGGCCGGACCCGACCCACCCGCCGCGCCGCGCATCTTTTGTGGCCCCGGCCCGGCGGTGGCGGCGGCGGCGGCTCCTCGGTGCAGGAGGGATGTTTACGTGCGGGCAGCGGCGTTGCGTGCCTTTCCCGGCTGCCTGGCTGCCTGGCTGGGAGGAGGCCGGATGGGAGGCCGGGATGGGACCTGCCATCCCCATCTCGTGACCTTGCGGGGTGCGGTGGGGCGGAGGGGGGGTGATGTCCACCTTCCGTTCTCGACAGCCTGGGTGTGTAGGGGGGGGGTCTTCTTGCCATTCCGGGATCGGGCGACTCCCTCCCCCACCCTACCCCCCCCACGTCCCCGTTTTGCAGCGTGTTGGGGGGGAGCAAGGACTCCAACGGAGATGCGGGGCCCCGGGTTGCGGGGGGGGGGGGCGGGGAGGCCTGGTGGGTGCTGAGGAGGCGCGCCATCTGGGCGAACCGTTAGCATCATCCCTGCCGTTGAGTGTGGCCACCGCGGAGATGATGAGGGGGGGCTGGCTGTGTGTGTGTGTGTGTGTGTGTGTGTGTGTGTTGTGAACACTGCCTTCGTGTCGCCAGGCCAAGGTCACTGTATTGAGTAGTGAGGGAGGGGAGTGCGTGGATGCCCGATGGGGATTGCAGCCAGAGCCGCTGCCAGCCGCCGCCCCCCCACCCCAAACCCCCCCTCCTCCCCGCTGTCACCGGGTTCGCGGCCTCCGAGCTGAGCTGAGGAGGGTGTTTTCTCCCCTTTTCTAGGTGGCCCTCCCTGATGAAGCATTACAGTCCCACCGACTACGTCAATTGGTTAGAGGAGTATAAAGTTCGGCAGAAAGCTGGGTTAGAGGCCCGGAAGATTGTAGCCTCCTTCTCCAAACGGTTCTTCTCAGAGCACGTAAGCACCTGTTATATTATGGGGTGGGGGCCGTGTGTGTGTGTGTGTGTGTGTGTGTACACGCGCCTTGGCTGCTCCGCTCTTACTGCTGTGTCCCTTTTCAGTGCTCACACAATCCCTCCCTCACATGGCTACAAGAGTCATTGTGCCCTCTCTCCTCTCCCCTCCCCTCCTGCAACAACACGGAGACATTTGTCCCTGCCAGCCCTACTTTTCTAAAGCCAGAGAGAGTGGGGTGTCGAGGAGCGAGCCAGCGGGGCAGGGATACCCAGGGCGGTGTCCACGGGGTCCAGATAAGCGTTGTTTCTCTTCGAGATTGTTACACACGCTTCCCCTCGTGATGTGGGAGGAGGCATCGATGATTGGATCCTCCAAAGCTCTTGGACTGGCGTTCCCAGGGAGGCTGCCGAAGTCAATGGCGCCCTGCTCAGTAGCGAACTGGCGTTATTAGTTGAGGGAGCGGGGTTAAACGCTGCCTGTGGGGTCAGTTCCATTGCTGCCCCGTGGCAAACTGGCTGGCATCCGTTGCTCCTGGCAGGTCAGGATTTGTGTTAGCACTGCTGCTCTTTGTTCTGTGAGAGGAGTTTTCACCATGTAGCCCAGGCTGGCCTTACACTCGTATCCAGCTTCCTCCTGAGGGCTGGGATGACAAGTGAGCATGGTCAGGCTTGGCCCAAGTTGTATGTTGCTTTTCCTCACTGGCTGAAGTGTGTGTTTCTGGTATGGTTTGGGGTCGGTTGTCTTCCCTTGTCCAGAATGTCCCGTGGAAATCAGTGTCCATTCCTGACGCTACTTTGCACAGGGCTAGGGAATTGTCCCCGTATGGTTCAGTTCCTCCACGGATTGCAGCTGATGTTTGTTTTGCTCTTCTGCTTTGACGGAGGTTGTCTTTCTGAAAACCGCTTCTGACTTTCCACTCGGCTGTGAACGGGATTCATGGGCAGTGTTTTCAAGGTGTTTCAAGTTTCGAAAGGGCAGAGTTGACCTTTCAGCACCTTTTAACGCAGTCCCCTCTGGGGACTACAAATAGACATTCTCCAGTTTGTGTGTTAATGCTTATTAATGACAGAATGAACCAAGGGTTTGTTGGCCTGGAACAGTGCCCTAGCCAGCCTAGAACACACGGGAGTTTTGGTGCAGGGCGTGTATGATGCCGCTGGTCACAGGCTACTGGTTCACAGCCTCTGCTCGTGAGCCAGCTGGGTTTGTGTGTGCTTTTAACAGTCTGCCTTTCTCTGATAACGATGGATTGGTGGGCTCTTCGCTCTTCCTTCCCTGCACCTCCGCTTGCTTGTTAGAAGTGTATGGAGGACTTGGAACACAGCAGGGCCTACTTAGGGTGGACTCATAGGTGGATGATTGATTGGCCTCAGCACTCCAGTGTGCTTAGTTTCTCCGAGTGCACACAAGTTAACATGGAACACTGTGGCTGCTATCTTGAGGAAAACTGGGGCAATCCCAGGACTTTAACCCGAGAGAGAGTCTTCATGCACCACCACCTCAGCACACATGTATCTCCACCTCAATAGCTGTCGCACCGTTACCTCAACATAGGCACACCTCCACCACAGCACACATGTACCACTGCCCCAGTGTGCAGAGCAGAGCACTCATCCAGGGAGCCTCAGGAGCATCTCTGCCTTGGGCTAAATGCCTCTGGCCTCTCCAGTTGTGTGTAGCAAAGACCTTGCGAGATTGGAGACTTGCACCTCAGCCTGTGTGAGCTCTGTATCCGCACATGAGACTCGGCACCACCAATCTCAGAAACTCCCGGCCTGTGAGAGTGAGGCCTGGGTGTGCTGTGACTTCCATGTTACTCTCTGCCCTGAAGGCCCTAGGAGACAGTGTGTAAGAGCCGCTGTCTGTCACCGTGAGCAGCTGCCCTCACTTGTGGCTCAGCTGTGTATCTGCCAGCGTCAGCCACGCTAACTCACGATTGCGGCCTCCTGTGTGTGTGTGTCTCTATAGGTTCCTTGTAACGGCTTCAGTGACATTGAAAACCTGGAGGGGCCGGAGATCTTTTTTGAGGATGAGCTGGTGTGCATCCTAAACATGGAAGGAAGGTAAGCCATGCTTTCTCCAGATCCTCGTCATAATACTGCAGAGGGAATGGCTGTGCTGTGTGGGAAGACCCCTGGCATTCCACGTACTTCCCATCTCGCCACAGCTAATTTGAAAAGCTCTGTGTGTGTGAGATCAGGACACCAGGACAACTGATGCACATCAGTCCCTGCAGTCCTGGGGGCTCATGTCTGTAATTACAGTGCTCGGGAGGCTGAGGCAGGGAGAAGCGGCAGACTCAAAAGCTGCAGAGTGAGTTGCAGAACACTGTGGGCTACAGAGTGAGACCCTGTCTCAAAATAATAAAATCTTTAAAAAAAAGTGTCCAGGGGCAGGGGAGACGGTCAGTCAGTACAGCTTGCTTTGCGAGCATGAGGACCCCCGTCCAATCTCCGTGGCGTGGGCTTGCTATCCTAGAACTGGGCTTGATGAACACCAACTGAGCCAAGTGGCCAGCACCAGGCTCCAGAGAGAGATTGTCCCAAAAACTAGTGTGTGTAACTCCCGAGGCATGACACCTGAGTGATCTCTAGCCTCCACATGTGCTCACATCTGTGCACCAGGCACACACTTACACATACACAGATCATGGTTTTACTGAGGGTGTGCAGACCCTTTCTCCTGTTGCTGTTGAAACAGTAGCTGCTTACATTGCACTTAGTGATTTAGGGGCGATTCAAGGTGCAGCGGGGAGTGAGCCTGGGTCCTCCACAAACTCTCCTGATTAAGAAGAGCCCCTGGGACTGGAGAGACTGACATCTCAGTACGGAACTGCTCTTCCGGAGGGCCTGACTTCAGTTCCCATCACCCACATTGGGTGGCTCCCAGCCACCTCTAACACCAGTGCCACAGGACCTGCGTCCCTCCTTTGACCTACTTGGATGTCTGCATCCACAGGCACAGAGCCACACAGACACGAACTCACCCAAAAACACATCGCTGACCATCAAAATCAACCCTCTCTCTTACTGTTTAGAATGATGTATCTTATATTTTCTGCTGGGAAGCTTAATTTCCAGTCACCAGTGATTTGCCTGGAAGCCTAACCTCCTGTCGGGAAGACCTTCTGGTCCAAAGGTTAGAGAACAAGATGCACTGAGAGGGGTCACTGCAAAATGTCCAGACCAGGAGGCAGTGTTTCATGGGGGTTTGTGGGGACAGGTGAGATGCCAGTGTTCCGCGCCTGGGCTGCTCCCCCGACCCGAGTCTGTGAGTAGGTTTATGTGTACACTGACTGGAATGAGCACTGTATTGTGTGGCCTGGACAGTCTTTAGGCATGGCATGTGTGTAGATGGGGTTGGAGGCGCACTTTCTTGGCTTTCATTTGTGTAAACTTTTCCTCTTGTTTACGCTCTTTTCCTGCCCTTCCCACTCCTGCTTTTATTTGGGCCTTTCCTGACTCCACCCCTGTAGTTTTTCTTCCGTAGTCTTGAACGCCAAACCCAGGGCCAACTGAGTGCTCTGCCCCTGGCTCTTAGCCCCACTGTGTGGTTTTAATAGTGACCTACGTTGTCTTTTTTTAACCTAACTGCATGAGAAAGGGGGAGAGGGATCATTGTTTGTGGGAGACAGACCCTGCTCGGCTTTGGTCTTCGAATTACCCCAGGGGTCTGTCCCAGTCAGCTGCTACAGGAGGAGCTCCCGTAGCTAACAGCTACCCTCTGTCTTGGGGGATCGGCTGGTGGACGGCCTCTTGCTGTACTCCCATGTCCACTCTAGAGGCTTCAGTTCTTAGTCCTGTGGGGTCTCAGGCATAGGTTTCCTAGGTTGTTGCCGTGTGTGGAAAATGTGAGAAGACTTAGCCAAAGATGTCAGTTCTCCTCAAATTAATACACAAGCCAGAGCTGCTCCAGGTGGATACAAAGAAACAACTACCGTGTGAGGATGGGAAGGTCTTTGTTTTGTTGAGTTGTTTTTCCAACTGGATAATGTTGTCATAAAGTAAGTACAGAGAAGTAAATCTACAAGAAAGCCAGGAAATGGGGGGGGGGGGGACAGTGGTTGGTATGTAAAATGAAAATAAATAAATAAAAAAAAAAAAAGAGCCAGGAAAAAAGTGTTTAAATTGGTGTAATGAGAAGCTTACTCTGTGAGCTAGTGGGTCAGAATGTGAGGGAACTGGTGATCTGAACAGAGCTCTGTGGGAACAGACATAGACAGGAGGATGCCAGGAGAGGTCCCCAGTGAGAAAGAAAGGGGCAGGCAGGTTGTTGAGTAGGGAGCACTAAGTGGAACTGGGTGCCCAGCCGGAAACCAGCAAACTAGCCTTCTATTCGACACTTACTCCCCAAGAGTGAGCAGCCCACACAGTAACACTGTGACTGGAAGGCCAGGCTGGGAGCCATCCGTCTTTTGCAGAGATTGCCACACCCAGGGAAAGCGGGCAGGGCGGTGCTTTTAAGGAAACACCTTGGAATTCACTCTTCAGAGGAATGTTAAAATCACTGGGAAAGCTGCTTTTTCATGCTAGTCAGTTTGTCAGGAAAAGTGAACTTGTGTAGCCAGAGGAAGTATGTATTAGTGGTTGTTTTCAAAGTAACTGTTGCCCCTGCTGGGATAAGTGTAATGACATGTAATGTCCTGCCTCTTAGAATGTTTGGGCTTGTCAGTTTGCATGGCGACCCTGTTGACATCCATTCCTGTTGTGGAAAGCAGTAGGGAGCGAGCAGTTTCTGTAGATGCTCAAGTGCCCCTCTCTGGGTATGTGATGAGGGTAGCTGTGCTGTTCTGTGTGGTCTGCAGGAACAGTTTACCACAGCACATTAAAGAGCTTGTGCTGTGCCTAAGAAAGTCACCTGGGTGGCCAGTGCCCAGCGAGACCCTTCAGTTGCTGGATTTTAGAATCAGAAAGGGCCTTTGAGTATCCAGGCAAAAGAGATGAAGTCACTTCTCTGCAAAGAGAAACACTGTCTCCTTAGACTTCAACAGCAGCACTTGATGCCAGAGGAAAAAAGGTATTCCAAGATAGAAGGAAATGCCAGCCAAGGATTTTTATATCCAGCTGAACTGACTTCCAAGTATAAAGAAAGGCTAAAGACAAACTTGTCAGCTTGGAAGACTCAGACTTTGGGCTCTTTCTGACACATCTGCTAGAAAGTGAGTTTGAAAAGCAAAACCACAGAGATAGTCTTGACTCACGCCTGCTGGTGAGCACTCAAATGTATAGTAACCTGAACTTGAGCCACTGGCTCCAAGTAAGAGCTGTCTAGGAGACAGTACCGTGTGTGTGTGTGTGGGGGGGGGGTCAGGGCAGAAGCCCCGACTAGATTCCACGTAACTAGAAGAACATCGAGCAGTGGTCTGGCAAGGTGGTTGAACAGGTAAAGAAGGTGCTTGCTGCCAAGCCTGAAGAGCTGAGTTCAGTCCTTGGGACCCACATAGTAGGTCCTGCAAGATGTCCTCTGACTCCCACATATTCCCGCCCCATGGTGTACGTCCACACAAGCCTGGACAGATAGACACACTTGTCCACACAAGATCATGTGGGGATTGCCCAGCTTCTTTATATTCAGGGAGATGACAGGACAGCTGGTCATTAGACTTAGGCCAGGCTTGTGTGTAGGACAGAGATGTGCAGTCAGGCCAGTGAATGACTGTCATTGTCATCTCAGGTATCAGGGAGGAGCAGAACTGTTCAGGAAGAAGGATACACATAGAAGGCAGAAGGAGGTCAAAGTTGTATATGTCTGAATTTGAATTGGAAGTGTCAGTGTGAACTCATGACCACCCAGTAGAAATGGCCATCCTAGCTTGCAGATTTCTAGCCTCAGCTGCCGCTTCCCCAATGCAAGCCACGATCATGGAGAAATGGCTGCTTCTCAGGCCTGTGTCAGAAATGTACAAGATGACTCCAGAGCCTCTTGACACCTGGAGCCAGACAGCATGCCTACCGTCAGTCCCTCTTGTCAGTGTGGGGTCGTGTGAAGCATCTGTGGGCCAGAGGTGTGCTGGCTGGGCCTGCAGCATGGTAGAGGCAGAGCATATTGGACTGCTCCAGACAGTTGAGCTGAGTCCCAGTGCGATTTCAAGATGTTCCTTGGTTTTTGAAGGAGAATCAGAAATGAGTAAAAGGAAAGGCAGAGCATTTGTCCTGTTTTTGCTACATGTCATCCCATGGGGAACTAGGGAATGATGAGGTGTTTGCGACAGTCTTTCTAATAAATGAGGAGGGGCTGGCTCAGTTAGAGTCTCCTCTGGAGGATCGGTAGATCTGAACACTGAGCACAGTGGTTGCTGATACTACAGAAGGGACAGCCACACCTTGTCACCACCTCCACCTCACCTTTTCCCTTTTTCTTAAGACAGAGGCTCCCGGTAGTCCAGGCTGGCCTTGCTGGCAGCCTCCTGCCTCTGCTTCCTGAGAGGATCATAGACAGGAGCCTTTTTTCTTTGGTGCTGGGGTGGAAGGCTGGCGAAGCAGGCATCCACAGGTGACTGCTGATGGAAGAGTACGCCACCGCCTGGGGTGGCAGCTTGCCACATAACTGGCATTTGAATTTTGCAGAACCTCCCCAGCCACTTAGTTGTGAATTTATTTTGCGTTCTTGTTTATTGTGTTCTTCTGTGTATGTGTGGTCACACTTGTGCCATGTACATGAGAGGACAGCTCAGGAATCAGCGCTTCCTTTCTCCCAATGTGGATCTTGGGGATCAGACTCAGGCTTGGCGCCTTTCTTGGCAGCCTCTTCGTCTGCTTGCTAATAAATTCAGAGTAAGTTAAAGCTCACGTGAGTGTGGACTGTGGGAAGATACTGTTAGAGACTGGTGAGACGGGGAGGAGCCCCTGGAGATGCCGAGGTCTAGAGGACCCCTGAGAACTGTGAGGATGTGTCGGTGCTCACTCTAGAGAGGTGCGGGAAGTGGCCACAGGCATGAAGTGGGACTGTGACCTCAGCATTGCGCTTCTTGGCCTGGACGGCGAACACGGCACTTGCCCTCCACCTTTGTTTGTTAGAGGAGAAAGAGCAGGTGGGACAGGTAGACGGCTCTGTGGGTGGAGGGGCCTTTAGTGCTGCGTAGAGGCTGCCACACACGTTAGTCCTGTCTCGTTTGGGAGACCTGCTGAAGGGCTTCACATAGTCTTCTGCACACCCTCAGTGCACCAGCATTACTGTGGGCACTGGGGGTACAGCTGTGAGCAGCAGCCCCAAACCTCTGTCTTCTCGAGCTCACAGGGTAGCGACACAAACACAGAAGCTGTCTGTCTTGCTAGGAAGTGGCGTGTGCCTGGGAAATGCTGAGTGAACTCGAGTGTAAGGGCTGTGGCCCCTGTGGAGGTAAGAGAGGGAGAGGCCTGACTCCTCGGGCCATCTGCACAGAGCCACGAGGAGGTGCAGACTGCAGGCCTCCAGGGAGGAAGAGTCCACTGAGGAAGGTGTGGGGTGACACGGCCAGGCACAGTGGGGACCAGGTGAAGGGACATGCTGGGTCTTCACCAGGAGTTGGGCTTTAGCGTGAGGAAGTAGATGCTGGAGAATTGGGTCAGGGGCCATGGTCCTGTGGGTGACAGTATCACTGGAACAATGGACTGCCCTGTCCAGCGGTGACAAGGAAGAGGATGGAAGCAGGAGCAGAGGAGGAGGAGGGGACAGAGACACCCACAGAGTCTGGGCCAGCTCTACCACGTTAGTGGGAGGTGCTCATGTTAGAGTGTTGGGAGACGGGCGTCAGGCATTCAAGATGGCCCAGCGACCTGACCCTCACCAGCTGACAGCGACTCAGGGGAAGAAGTCTTAGGGCCCCCCCCCCCAGTTGTCTAGGCAGGTGTGGAGTAACCGTTGGGTGTGCAGGTCTGAGTTCTCCAGAAAACCTCTTCAGAAAGTAACTTCTGGAAAGGTGGTCAGTGTGGACACACCTGAAACCGTAAGGCTAGAAGAACTCCCGAGTTCACCAAGCCCAAAGGAGAAAGGAGCAGGCTGTGCCCTGAGTGTCGGAAGTGGGCCCTGGGGACCAGCACAGTGCACCTCCCAGGATGCTGTTCACAGCCTTCCCCCAGAGTCAGGGTGTAAGTGTCTGCCTGCCATTGGACCGTCTCGTCAGGGTGCAGAGCCCTGCGCAGACAGCGGTGCAGATGTGTGCCAGCTGTGTTTGTGTTGGTAACGAGGAGTGTGTGAAGTGATGGGGAAGCTGGGCTACTGAAGTTCTTAGTGGCTTGTTTGGTTGCTTCCCAGGAAAGCTCTGACCTGGAAATACTACGCAAAGAAAATTCTGTACTACCTGCGGCAGCAGAAAATCCTGAACAACCTCAAGGCTTTCCTGCAGCAGCCTGACGATTACGAGTCCTATCTGGAAGGTGGGTGTTTTCGTGCCTGCGGACAGGGCTCTTGAGCGGCTGAGCAGCCTGTCAGATCCTGTGACAGCTGCCCCTCCAGGACGAGGGGAAGGAGAGCATGTCAGAGGGCGCTAGGATTACACAGCAGACAGCACTCAGACTTCCAGCAGAGTCCGGTGGCCTCTCCACATCAGCTCAGGTGACCATGTGTCTTAAGAGTCGTCACTGGTCAGTGACAGTTGAGAGCTGGACACTCAGTCAGGAAAGGCTTGCCACACAGTTCGTGAGGAATGGATTCCGTCCCCAGAACTCGTGTAGAAAGCCAGACTTGATGGGCATGCTTGTGACCTCAGCGCTGGGGAGGTGGAGACAGAGGATTCTTGTGGTTCTCTGGTCAGTGAGCTTGGCAAAAACCAGATGGACAGCCCCCAAGGACGATGCTGAGGTTGACCTCTGACCTCAACACACAGCACATGTGGGCCTGCAGAGTGAGTGACCTTTGTCTAGTGAAACCAGTTCTTGCTGCTGCTCAAAACCGTTACTTCGGAGGTCTGCTTGCCCCTATTTACCTGTGTCCTCTGTAGCAGCTGGGGGTTAGTGAGGATAGGCAGTGTGGCCTGTGGCCGGAGGCGTGGCCCAAATGGGGGGAGGGGAGAGGTGACTGGGCTCTGCTAGGAGGTACTGGGTTCTTAGGGGAATAGTAAAAAATGTGACTTGGTTTTTTAACCACTGTCTTAATTCTTAGAGAGAAGCCTCCCGTGCTGTGGTTGTGAAGTGTGTGCTTATGGATCCTCCTTGCTCCTGGGGGCCACCAGATGGGGTGACGTCCCCCCTTGCTGGTGTTCTAGGTCACATCCTGTCCATTACAGTTCTCCAGGCTCTCGGCAGCCTGTCTGAGGAGTCCTGGCTTTCCCTGGGCATCACTGCCTGCTGTCGTCCTGCAGTCAGCCCTGTACCTGACCCACTTAGTCCCCGTCTCTGCAGCACTGCCTCGTGTTCCTGGATGGCTGCTTGCATCCCAGGCCCTCTGTGGTCTGGACCTCCCTCCCTGACTTCACACCTTTCCGAATTGCTCTGCAGGGTTCCGCTCTGCATCAGGCCTCTCCTGACCGGTGCCTAGAGATGCCAGCTTCACTTCCTGTGGTCCCCTGTGCCCTTCAGCGCAGGGCTCACTTGTGTGAGTCTCAGCTGAGCCCTGCAGAGCTCACTGGCCTCCGCAGCGGCAGCTGCCCTGGCTGTCACAGGGACTGCCTCCCCTCAGTGTCCAGTGTGTTCAGTGCATTTCCTGGCTTTTTGTTTGGTTTTTTCTTTTTTAAATGCAGAGCACAGCCTAGCTGTCAGCTTGTCTTCTGAGTGCTAGATATGCCCGGCCCTTGGAAGTAGGTTTGTTACGTTCCAGGCCTTGAGTAGAGATTGCCACAGCCCACAGTGCCTAGTGGAGATACATGCTGATGGTTGAAGGTCTGATGTTGACTGACAGGAGGTGGAAACTGTAGTCAGATGAAAAGAAAGTCACAGCCATCCTCTTGTCTGCTTCTGCACTTAGAGCTGGGAGTTCAGCTCTCTCGAGGTGTTTGTTCTCTTTTGTTTGAAGCAATCTCACTATGTAGCCCTGGCTGGCTGTGTTGACCAGACTGACCACAGAGATCCTCCTGCCTCTCCCTCCTGAGTGCTGGGATTAAAGGTGTGCGCCATCACACCAGTTCAGAATAGTGAAACAGTCTTTGTTTTCTGTAGGTTATATTTGAGAAATAAATACTTCACATTTTTCAAGCACAAAGCTTCAGTTTCCACAGTCCACCCAGGTCACTAGGTAGGCAGTAGAAGCCGGGGGGAGCTGGTGGGGGTCCTGGCTCCAGAGCCTCAACCCTGACTAGACTGCAGCCACTGAAGAAGCCTGAGCAGGTGGCTTACAGCACAATCGCTGTAGTCTAGGCTGGGTCTCCCGATGCCCTGAACCACCTTCAGCTTTTGGAGTGTTGGTAGGAGCAGCAAGGTCCTGGGCTAGCCTGAGGTCTCTTGAATTTAAAAGGTGACTGGGAGGCTTTTAAGTAAGCATGTTCTGCCACCAAGTGATGGTTTAGGCATGGTATGAGGTCAGCTGGGACTGAGGCCAGTGATGAAACTGGCCCTGCTCGGTGGGGTCATCAAGGCTCCTTCTCTTATGAGCGTGTGTTGTCTCTCGGTCAGTGAGTCTTTACCCATGAGAGCTGTGATTGGCTGGAATGGTCTCTGTCTGTCATTCCTACCCTTGGCTTAGTTGTTAAGAGGAATCGCTTGCCAGTGGTTGGGTTTTTGGCTCACAGGAGTGAGTGTAGGAGAGAAGTGGCCTGAGGGCTTCCTTGTGGGCATTTGGCAGTCTTCATAATAGGATGTGGGGACACGTGTCCTGCTTACTGAATCATGACCTCCCCCAAAAATGGTTTGTTTTGTTTTCTTAAATGGTGTATGAAGTGCTTTGTGGTGAAGTTATCTGATCTCCCTCCCTGTGGTAGGGCTTTTCCTGGCATCCAGGGTGGGAGCTGTTGTGGTGTGTGGTGTGAGAAGTCACAGCCCCAGGTGCTAGTTCAGTAACACGCTACTACCAGTCAGGTGGAAAGCAAGCTGACTCCACACTTCTCACCCACAGGTGCCGTCTACATCGACCAGTACTGCAACCCTCTCTCCGACATCAGCCTCAGAGACATCCAGGCCCAGATCCATAGCATCGTGGAACTTGTGTGCAAAACCCTCCGTGGTATCAACAGCCGCCACCCCAGCCTGACCTTCAGGGCAGGTGTGGAAATGCTGTAGATGAGCCAGGCTGCAGAGGTCCTGGGGTGGTTGCCTGAATGATGTAAAGCACTAACGCCACCCTGTCTCCTTTCCCAGGCTGGCAGCACTTGACTGTCATGCAGGCCCTTGCCAGTCACTGCGTGTTCAGGGTGTGCCTTGCTTGTGTTTGGGGTGTGAGTGTTTGGGGTGTACTTGCTCATGCTTGTGACCCAGAGGAGTTCTTTGTGCTGCAGGCGAGTCCCCCATGATAATGGAGATAGAGCTCCAGAGCCAAGTGCTGGACGCCATCAACTATGTCTTGTACGACCAGCTGAAGTTCAAAGGGAACCGCATGGACTACTACAACGCCTTGAACCTCTACATGCACCAGGTACATGTGGCTGCAGCAAGAGGAACCATGCAGCTCCCTCCTCCTCCTGCAGCACCCTCTGTGTGCTCCTGTGTAGGCACCGTTCACTGCCTAAACCTGCAGGTGTGCACAAACCTGCACGTGTGCACATGCAGGGTAGTTGAACAGTGCTGGGGAGTGTGTGACTTAAAGCTGAGAAAGGGTGGGTGTGTAGGTTCTGTGCCTGTACCTACTGGATCTCCCTGTACCCTTGATGTTCCAGGGTGCTCGGACCTGACTCCCCTCTAGACAGACAAGGGTGACTGTGTGTGTGCAGTCACATCTCCAATGGGCTGTTCATTTCTTGCTGACAAATGCTGTCGTCTTTCCGTATCTCAGTAAAGCCCATTTTCTCCTATCATGTGATAGCATGGTGGGGTAGATCTGCTACAGGATGCTTTTCTTTTTAATTTAAATTTTATGTGTGTTTAGAAGAGGACATCAGATCTCATTACAGATGGTTGTGAGCCACCATGTGGGTGCTAGGAATTGAACTCAGGACCTTTGGAAGAACAGCCAGTGCTCTTAACCACTGAGCTATCTCTCCAGCTTCCAGGATGGCTGTTGTAAGGAAGCCCTGTGAATAGAGATGGGCATTTCTGTGGCTTAGTTTGCTCAGTCTATGATTATGAGTGTTGAACTGCACAGACCTGCCTCCGTTGGCCTGGAAGCCTATGGCCGAGCCACATCAGCCACAAACCTTTGATGTGCATTTCCTTGTCTGTCCTGTTCTCTGTAACATGGTTTCTGTTGTCCTATCACAGACTTTACATGCTTGCTTTCTGGTAGGAGGAGGCCAGCAGGCTGCCTGTAAAAGGCCTGGCAGTCCAGGTTCGCAGGCTGTGTGGTCTGTGTGCTCAGTACTGTCTTACTGGGTGAAAGGGCACAGGCAGTTGAAGCCTTGGGTGGCTGTGCACTCTGTGTGCCAGCAGAGCTGTGTGGGCATGGAACATGCTGGTTACGGTTCTTTGCCTATTTTGAGATAGGTTCTCACTCGGTAGCCCAGGCTGGTCTTGGACTTTCTGGCATCTTGCCTCAGCCTCCCAGGTGCTGGGACTATAGGCATGGACCATAGAACCTGGCTTCTGTTATTTTCATGTCGCAAAATGGTTTTGTTCTTAGAATATTTTAAACATTTGAAAATTCAGGTGTGGGCAATAGCTGAGTGGTGGAATGCTTGCCCAGTGCACCCAAGGCTACAGCTTCCATGCCTAGCCCAGCAAAAAACAAAACACAAGCTAAAAGCAAGAAATTGGGTGTGGGGTAGTCCACACCTGTAAGCCCAGCATTGGCAGGCGGAGGGGGCAGGGTGGCAAGTTTGAGGCCAGCCTGGCTTTGTAAGGAGACCCTGTCTTGGGGCTAGGGAAGGAGGCAAACGTCTTCTGCAGGCTGTGAGAAAAAAGCCAGAGTGCTGGGTTTGGTCCCTGATCTAAATGTAGCTCTGGAGCTAGCATGGGATGCTGGCACCGCATTGAGCCAGCCCCTGGCCCTCCTGAGCCTCAGCAACTTTCCTCCCTCAGGTGTTGACCCGCAGAACAGGAATCCCCATCAGCATGTCTCTGCTCTACCTGACCATCGCCCGGCAGCTGGGGGTCCCGCTGGAGCCCGTCAACTTCCCAAGCCACTTCCTGCTGAGGTGGTGCCAAGGCGCAGAAGGGTGAGCCATCTGTGCTGTGTTCAATGAGTGTTGAGGAACGACCAGGTTCTGGTGTTAAACTAGGGATTACCAAGCAAGCATCTGCTTCTGAGGGGTCACGTTGAGCTTATATTGGGTCCCCCTTATGTGGAGAGTGACAAGCACTATGTGTATTTCTGTTTCTTACACAGGCATGTGACTCTACAGCATCTCAAAAGCCTAACTTAAAAAAAGTCTTGTGGCTGTCAGGGTCCATAGTGTGAAGGTCCATCCCATCAAAGGTTCTTCTCTTTTCTCCTCAGCCATAAAACAGCCTTCTCCTCCTCCTCCCACACTTGTGCTCCAGCTTGGGAGAGAGGAGGACCAGGCTGGGCAGCTTACAGCCTGGCCGAGCTGAGTTGTGTTCTGGGATTGGCTTGTTTCAGGTCGAGTCCTCTGCTTCTCCTAAGCAGAGTCTTCCCCAGGGAGAAAAGCACTTCTCCACACGAGGGAAAAAAACTCATCCTGTTGTCCTGTCCTGGACAGTGGGATGAGCAGTCCCTGAACTTTGAAGCCAGACAGGGCTCAAAAACCTGGCTTCGTCAGAGCCAAGTGGGGCTAGTATTCTCTGTAAATGCTGGCTTAAAAGTTCAAGGACAGCCTCCAGTGTACGTGTGCAACACACACACACACACTCACACATTCACACACACACTCTTACCCTCTAATCTCTCCTGCTCTGTAGAAAGGAAGTGCAGCTGGACTCCACATGCCCCTCCTGTTTAAGAAGACAGACATTTCATGAGGTGTGGAGCCCCCTCATCCCCATCCATTACTTTGAGTTTCTTTACATTACTATAGACTGTCATTATTTTCCAAACGTATAGTCCTCACAGTTGACTGGTAGGTTAATGTTTGCAATCTGTATATCTACTTCCTATTATTTGAAAATAAGAAAACTTATTTGCAGCCTTGGTACGCTTACCTATCTCCTTGTGCGTCTGTTAAGATACTCCTGTGACATCTACTGAGGGTCCTACATGATCTGATCATTTTGTCTCTAGTGTGTTGATTCTTTGAGACAGTGACTCACTATGCTACCCATGCTGTCCTGGAACTTGGAATCCTCCTGCTTCAGCCTCTCATCCTGAGTGCTAGTATTACAGAGCTGAGCCACCACACCAGGCTCAGACAATGCAACGATTTGTTAGGACCTGAAGTCCTATCTGATTGGGAGGCTGAGGCAGGAGGATCAATCCCTTTACTCCAGGACCCAGGCAGGGGGCAGAAACAAACACAGAGACCTGTGGAAGCCTGAGCCACCAGCAGCGATGCTGGCACACACACAGCCCTTGTTAGCAGCTGGGCTCCACCCTCGCTGCCCAGGCTGTACTCTGAGCCCTCATGACCTCCTGCCCCCATCCAGATCTTAAAGTGCTTTGGATGTTCCTAGCTTTTGGTCTTCCTTACAGATTGAGAGTCAGTTTATCAGGTTCCTTAGGCCTGTGTGAAGGGCACAGGGAGGCTGAGGCAGGAGTTTGTGGCCAGCCTGAACTACAGTCTAGCCCCTATATCAAACAAGAAAACAGGAAGTTCTACTTTGCTATTGATTGCAGCTAGAAACTGCTTCTGACTGGTCATAGCTGGTTCTGGCACTAATGTCAGGTCCTGCAGCCTCCTGCTGTCTGTGACTGTGGTTCTGGGCGTCTATTAGGAATTGTTTACCCTTTCCACATGACTCGGTTAGGGCTATCCTGGGCTACCAAGTGTTTTGGCTCTAGCTGTGGCTGGTACTTGTATACAGGCCTGGCCTTCAGTGCCTGGCTGGATGAGTCTACCCTGCGGATGGTTCATAGCTCTGGCTTTTGGTGACATGTCACAGTGTCTGAACAGCGCTGTTTTGTTTTTTCTAGCTTAGTGTATGCTATTGTATGCTATTGACTACAGAGCAGAAACAGATAGCAATATCCTTGCCTTGGGATGATTTTTGAGGGTTTTTGTTGTTGCTTTTAACTGTGTGTGTGCGCACGCACGCGCGTGTGCGTACAGAAGTTAGAGGAAAACTTGTGGGGGAGTCAGTTTTTTTCCTTCTACTATTTGGGTCCCAGGGGTCAAACTCGGGGCCTTGAACTTGGCAGCAAGCACCTTTCCATCTTTCCAGCCCAGGGATCTCCTTCCACTCAGAATGCTTCTCTCCTCCACACGGAATGCTTCTCTCTTTCACACGGAATGCTTCTCTCTTCCACATGGAATGCTTCTCTCCTCCACATGGAATGCTTCAGCATTCAGCTTCAGTTTTCAGCATTAGCTTGTTTGGCGTGACACCTTTTATTGGTGTCATCAAAACTACCTTCCAAATTTCTAATTTTGTGAAGTTTTTGTTTGTTTGTTTGTTGTTTTGTATAAGGAGACATGGTCTCACTCTGTAGCACTAGCTGGCCTGAAATTTGCAATATGGATCAAGCAGGCCCCGAGATCACAGAGATCCTCCTGCCTCTGCCTCTACCATGGGATTGAAGTCATGCACTGCTGTGCTTGACTAATTTTGCTAAGTTGTATTTCTATGTAGACATTAGATTTTTTCAAGCATGTATTTTTTAGTAGTTGTCCGTGTTCTTTCACTTTTTATGTATAGGAGTAGCTGTGTGGGTTTTTGTTTGGGGGGCTGAATTTGTGTGTGTGCTGCAGATTGAACCGTGCTTTATCACTGAGGTTCACCTGTCCCAAAATTGATCTTCCGTGTTCAACCCTGTATTCTTGGGGCACAGCTAGTCCAGGTATGTCTTTAAAAAGCTCTGGCACTTGGGCACGTGAACATTCTGTCTGTGTGGTTTACATCGTGATGACCTCGGTTCGTTAGGCCTGTGTGTTTGTCCATAGGAATTCAGCCTCATAGCAGACGCCAACAAGTTCTGTGCTCTTTTAGAACATTTATGTAAGTCTCAAGTCTTTGCCAAAAGTGGGCTATGAACGCAACTCAGGAAAGAAATCCGACTGAGATAGTTAGCAGCCAAAGAGGAAAATGTTGTGTGATTGCAGTGGGCACAGGATCAAGACTGCTCAGAAGAAGCGCTGCTGTCCCCAACGCTTAGCCACCCACTACTCCATGAGCCCTCAGAGTCACAGTTGGCAGTGCTGTGGGCATGTGAGCAGGCCCAGGGGCATTGCCCCCAAGGTGCCAGCCTGGGGTTGTGTGGGCACAGAGGAGGGCCAAGTCCTGGTCTGGGCTCCATACGTTTTCTTAGGTCCTTGTAGGCCCTGGATCCCAGACAGGCAGCAGTCTGCCACTCTGTGGTTAGCATCCATCTTGATCCTCGTGCCCATGTCTTTCTGTCCGTGTTCTTTAAACTGGCTCAGGGCTGTAGGACTCTGTCTGCTGTCGGGCGGCTTCCCTGCTGCCGCTTACTTGTTTGTTGGTTAGCATTGTGTGTACGCATGCACAGCGTATGTGTAGAGTCAAGGCAGCTTGGTAGTCAGTTCTCTGCTTCCACCATGTGGAGCCCAGGGAGCAGCCTCAGCTGGTCAGGCCGACAGCAAGCGCTTTGATCCACTGAGCCATCTCCCTTGCCCTGGTGCTTCTCGAGAGCAGGGCGGTGTGGTCACCACGGCCAAGGCCTCGATGGTACTGGTGACGATGGTAAAGTGGTGCTGTGACCTCCGCCTCTGCCGTGGCCTCCTCCTCCTCCAGGTTGTAATTCTGACTCGTTGGCTGTCTTTGGGCAGGGCAACCCTGGACATCTTCGACTACATCTACATAGATGCTTTTGGGAAGGGCAAGCAGCTGACGGTGAAGGAGTGTGAGTACTTGATTGGCCAGCACGTGACGGCAGCGCTATACGGCGTGGTGAATGTGAAGAAGGTACTGCAGCGGATGGTGGGCAACCTGCTGAGCCTGGGCAAGAGGTGAGGGCCTGGCTTCCTCTGCTCCCGCAGTGTGGGCCTTCTAAGTTCTGTGCAAACACAAGAAGCCTGTTTAATGAGCTGCCCTGTGATGACTGCTTCTGGGACATCAGCCATGCACTTGTTCGTAGCCTCACCCTCTGGTGTTTGTGGTGGGCTTAACTCTGCTCAAACACTGAATGCATTCTTTGGAAGTCAGTGTCAGAATGGCAGAGGTCATGTCTTCCTGTCCAGGTGCTGTGACCTCTGACCTTACACCCTCCTGTAAGAGAACAGAGTCTAGGGTTGACTTTGCTCCCTAGTTCAAGGAAACCTGTCCTGGGAAATGGCTGTAGGATGTGTGTTGCAGTCAGTTTCCTGATGCCCAATAGGATTCACCTAGCAGAATTTGTTGTTAATAGATTCTTTTTAGAACAATTGTCAGTTGGTGGCACAGGTGAGCAGACTGCAGGGTGGGGGGCTATAACCTCACAGGTGAGCAGACTGCAGGGGGGGGGGGGGGGGGCTATAACCTCACAGGTGAGCAGACTGCAGGGGGGGGGCTATAACCTCACAGGTGAGCAGACTGCAGGGTGGGGGCTATAACCTCACGGGTGAGCAGACTGCAGGGTGGGGGGCTATAACCTCACAGGTGAGCAGACTGCAGGGGGGCGGGGGGGGGCTATAACCTCACAGGTGAGCAGACTGCAGGGGGGGGCTATAACCTCACAGGTGAGCAGACTGCAGGGGGGGCGGGGGGGGCTATAACCTCACAGGTGAGCAGACTGCAGGGGGGGGCTATAACCTCACAGGTGAGCAGACTGCAGGGTGGGGGCTATAACCTCACGGGTGAGCAGACTGCGGGGGGTGGGGGCTATAACCTCACAGGTGAGCAGACTGCAGGGGGGGGGCTATAACCTCACAGGTGAGCAGACTGCAGGGTGGGGGCTATAACCTCACAGGTGAGCAGACTGCGGGGGGGGGGCTATAACCTCACAGGTGAGCAGACTGCAGGGGGGGGCTATAACCTCACAGGTGAGCAGACTGCAGGGGTGGGGGCTATAACCTCACAGGTGAGCAGACTGCAGGGGGGGTTATAACCTCACAGGTGAACAGACTGCGGGGGGTGGGGGCTATAACCTCACAGGTGAGCAGACTGCAGGGGGCTATAACCTCCTGTCCACATGTGTATGCAGCTTGTCTGCTCCCTAAGCCCTAGCTAACACAGAGCAGACACTTATTACAAGTGCTGACCCCAAACTGACAAGTAGAACCAGGGTTCACTCCTATTGGTGTGAGCTCTGCACGTGTCACCCAGGGTAGCTCTGCCCCCTCCCAGCCTCTGTTCTGCTCTTCAGGGTTCTGGATCTGTGTGTGCTGCTGAGGGACTGCCTAGTGAGCACAGATTTTAATGTGGTGTAAGACTTTTATGTTCACTGTGGATTTTGCTAAGAGCTTGCAGTGTTGAGCAGGGAGTCTGGGAGTCAGCAAGCCTTGGGAATTTGAAACAGTTGTTTTTAGACATGTGTTGGGAAGCCCACACTGAGTCAGGTGATTTATTCTCCCCCAGGGAAGGCATTGACCAGTCCTACCAGCTCCTCAGAGACTCCTTGGACCTGTACCTGGCGATGTACCCGGACCAGGTGCAGCTCCTGCTCCTCCAGGCCAGACTCTACTTCCATCTGGGTATCTGGCCAGAGAAGGTAATTATCTTACTTTGCTGCTCGGCCTTGCCTTAGAGAGGAAAGCTGTAGCTGGACCAAGGCTGTTGAAGGAGTAAGTTCAGATCTGCTCCGTCCCGCAGTCCTGACCCACTAAAGAAATGTTTTTCTCTCTTCTAAGAAGCATTGGTTCTGTCACCAGGAATGACCTCTGAGCTCTGGACACAAAACCCCTGTCCTGCCTCTTGCCCACTGCCGCCCCATGGTGCCTTCCCAAAGTCACCTGACTCTGCAAGGAGAGGCACGACAAGTGCTCTGTGCTGGCTTTGCTGCAGCTGTAGGACATGAGAAGATCCAGCTGAGACCGGCTGAGGCTTCTTACTGTCCATTTCTGGGGGTGCCCATGCTGTAATCCCCGCATCTGGCAGTGAGTGCTATGAGGAGTCACCTGTGGAGCACAGAGCTGACTTTGGGCCCACTGTGTGCAGTTTTGTGTGAGTGAGTGTGCAGGAGTCATAGCCCATTCCCATCCCGCCCTTGGGCTGGGGAGAGGCCCCAGTCCATGCTGTTTGTCTAGAAGGCCTGCAGAGGGTGTGGTTCTGAGCCTCTGTGGATGTTTCCCGAGATGGGCAGTCTCCACAGAAAGCTACTGCTTGGGGGCTGGAGAGATGGCTCGGCTGTTAGGAGCACTGACTGCTCTTGTAGAAGACTTGAGGTTCAGTTCCTGGCGTGCACTTGGCACTCTCAATGACCTGTAACTCCAGCTCCAGGGGATCCAGTGCCCTCTTCTGTCCTCATGCACCCACCCCCCCACAAACACATCCACACTTTCAGAATAAAAAGTAAATTCTCAGGCCGGGCGGTGGTGGCGCACACCTTTAATCCCAGCACTCGGGAGGCAGAGCCAGGTGGATCTCTGTGAGTTCGAGGCCAGCCTGGGCTACCAAGTGAGCTCCAGGACAGGCGCAAAGCTACACAGAGAAACCCTGTCTCAAAAAACCAAAAAAAAAAAAAAAAAGTAAATTCTCTCATGAAGTGACTATACTTGGCCATCAGTTCATGGCTTTAAAGATACATAGTGGGGTGCAGACATGGGCAGCCCCGAGTCCTTAAGATGTCTTCCACGGCCCAACAGACATGTGCTCTGGAGGAGTGCACCCTGGGAACCATCACCCACTCAGGAGCCCAGGGTTTAGTCCTTTGACTTTGTTCAGCCAGTTCTGTTTGTTGAGGGATTTCAGGATCATCCAGGAGAGAGAGTAAAGGTCCCTTCGCTGAGTTGTCCCAGTTGAGTGGCAGGTCCAGTCACGGGCCTTTGTGGTTGAAATTCTCAGTGCTGCCTTCCAAGTCTGCAGCTGGCTGGCAGTCCCACTGGGGACACGCCCACTGGGGACACGCCCACTGCCCAGCAGCGCCCTGTCACCTTCCCTTTCTCTTTTGCATGTGCTGCCGTGTGGAACATCTGGACCCCTCCCCTCAGTTCATGGTGACCCCAAGAGCGTGAGATAGGTGCTTAGGGGCCCATGTCAGTAGACAAGGCTGCTCTCCAGAGGAGGGCTTCTGGAGGAGCTCGAGGGTGGGTTACCTGAGGAAGGCAGCGTGCCAGAGGCCTGGGGGAGGGAGGGGTGTGCATTTAATGAGAGGAGGTGACATCAGCCTGTGGGCCATGGGCCTTGTTTGTTAAGATGATCTGTCCCTGAGCAGGAAGCCTACAGGCTGGCTCCCTTCTCCCTCTCTGTCTGGTGAAGTCGGGAGAGCTGCAGAGCCCAGTCCTCTTGGTCACTGTGGCTGTGGGTGGGAGAGTGGAGTCAGGAGGTCATGTTTGTGGAAGTCACAGCTTTTGCTCTGTCCTCTCAGCTGTCCTGTGGAATCTTGGGTTCTTGCCGGTTTCCCGTGCTAAACGTCAAGAAGTTACCTCTCAGTGCACTGAGGCCACCGCAGGTGTCACCCTGAGAGTCACAGTGGCTGAGGAGAAGCCGGCTGCACTTAGTGCTGCTGCCAGAGCCTCGGGGACTGTGACCGCCCGCCTTCTGTGCAGTGCAGGAAGCACCCTCCTCCCTTCCCTGCATGAAAGCCTGAGCCGTTCTGACCGGCCCCATTGGCCTTGCCTTGGCCACCATCCCCTCTACTCCCTGCATGCTTACCTCACACGTGGCCACTGTATGCTGATGCCCGCCACCTACCTTTGCTCCTGTACACCCCAAAACATGCACGCTCTCACTCCCAGCCCTCCCCAGGCCCTGATCTGCCAGCGGCCCTTCTGTCACTGTGGCAAGGCCAGGAGAAGGAGAAGAAGTGGCCTTGCCCTTTCTCCTACTTTGATGCCCCTTCTGCCTCATGGCCACTGGCTCCCAGGCTCCTTTTGTTCTCCCATCTTGGGTCTCCCGCCGTCGAGGTTCACACCAGGATGCTCTTAGGTTCCTCTACCCTGTGTGCCGTCCCAGGGGCTTCTTTCAATGCCTTTACACCTGGGCAGGGGACGGGAAGACATGGCCTGTCTGCCTCCTTGTCGTGTCCACGGCAGTCAGGGTCTTACCAAGATAGTGGTCCCTGAGTGGCTCTCTGCTGCCTTGGGGATGCTTTTCTTACCCTGCAGTGTGGCTCACAAGTCTCCATGGTTCTGTCCCACCTGCCTGACCTTCCATGTCCCACATCTGTATGTCGTGATGTCCCCACCCACCCCGTGCTCTAATGCAGTCCTGCTGTGTCCGCCATGCACATACTGCCTGCCCCTCTGCTGACCCCTCAGCTGCATTGGCACCCCACCCTCCTTACACTGACGGTACATACAGTGTGCTCCCCACTAGCCATTCTCTGTGCTCACAGCACTGGCCGTGGCATGTTCGGGGATGGTTGGGGGACCATAGTTCCCTGGGACATGAGTGAGGGGGACTCCCAGAACCTACAGACTTTCCAGCGTGGGGCTGGCATTCCACTCCGGAAGAGGGTGTTTAAGGCTTAGGCTGTTGGGGCTGGGAGGAAGTGCCATGGCAGGCTGTATAGAACTGGCCTGGGACCACCCATGGCAAGCAGTGTTCTGGCCTGTGTCAGGGGCTCCTGCCCTCCCAACTGCAGCCAGCAGACAGTCTAACAGATAAGCAAGGGGAGCCCAGAGCTCAGAGGGAGACTTAGTGGGCAGGCAGGACTCGTGCACACAGGCCGGTGGACTGGTGGCCTTGGAGCTGCCTGTCAGTGGACTTAGAGAAGTGGGACTGTCGTCTTCTGTGGGAGCCGGGCCACAGCCTGTGTGCTGCTGTGTAGCCAGAGGAGTGGTGGGTGGAAGGGAGTGTCCCTGAGCAGCGGGGCTCCTCCCAGCTCTCTCCCTGAGCCCTGGGTTTTGTTTTTGTTTTTGTTTGGGTGGATAGCGGCTTGTTTTTGTTTATGAGTCAGGGTTACAGTATGTAGTCTGCACTGGCCTTGAACTTGGGCTCCTGGTTCCCAGTGCTGGGATTATGGATGTAAATCACTATGTCCAACCAAGGCCTCGAGCTTTGCTGGGAACATGATGCCCACTGTCAGCATTGTCTTGTAAACACACCAGGTCCAAGTCATATGTCCCCTCACCCTCAGCCTCACACATCCATGCAAGGAGTCAAAACTTCCTGCCTTACAGTCTGAATGTGGACCACCTTTGTGCCCTGAAGAGTCCGTGTCTAGCTGTGTGCACAGTGGCTCACTGGCCAGGACACACAAGGACGGCCATTGTTTCTGGCCGAGTCCACAGAGGCTCACTGTTGGATGCTCTCAGCTACAAAGGACAGATGTCATGAGCATCCCCACTTTGAGAGCCCCTCCTGGAGCTGGGGTGTGAACGGGGACTGGCTCCTGTGGATCTCTGTTGAAGCAAGCTTCGGGGTGTTTGGGGTGCTGGCACTCTGCCTGTTGTTCTTACGTTAAGTTGCATCACAGTAATTAGGATGATTCTGTTGTATTTCCCTGGCACAGTGGCGGTTGAGACTGTGGGCTGAGGGTCATACCCAGGGCCACATCTTTGTAAGCCTCTCACCTCGGACCAGCATTTAAACTCACTGAGCCAAATTCCTTTCTTGGAAATCAGTAGTGGCTGTGCACTACCATGCCTAATAGACACCTCCAGTTCATCACCGAGAATTATCAGGAGCCTGTTGATATCTCGTGTGTTCCTACTGTATTTATTGCTCAGGAAGGTGAGGTTGAGCTTCAGAATAATTGCTGAGACGTCTGGCTGTCAGTGTGACAGGGAGTAGCTCAGCAGAGAAGCAGCTGGTTGATGGATCTGGGCCTAGAGTTGAGGTCACCTGTCCTAGTAAGGAACTCCAACTCCGGCAGGACTCAGTAAACCAGGACTGATGTGTGCTGTTCTCAAGCATCACAGGGCTGTGTGGGTTTGAGCATGTTGATGTGCATACACACACTTTGCTTGAAGCCTGACCCTTGAGTGGAGGCACTGTGAGCAGCAGACAGACCGTGCAGGGTCAGCCCTGCTCCTGCTGCCAGCCTCAGCTCTGCAGAGGTGACTGATGAATTGCTGCCATCCAGAGGCCTAGCTCCTCCCTCGAGTGACGTCTGAATTGGAGCTACTCGCCCGGCACCAAGACAGTTCTCCAAGTATGTTTTTTCTTGGTTAAGGGGTCTTGAGGACTTTCCCTTCTTAAAGCAAGAATGACAGGATAGAATGGTTTCTGTACTTTAAAAATAAAGACAAGTTGGCTTCCTCGGCTCCTATGCTAACCAAGAAATGTTTGGCCCATTACAACTCCTGGTCCACAATGGTGTGCCGTCGCCGGCCTTTGTCAGGCTTCATGGGTAGGTGTCAATCCCACGCTGCGGAAAAGAAAAGGCCTGGCGAAAATATTATCTCCTAGTCTTTCTGTCTTGTCTTGAAGGTGCTTGACATCCTCCAGCACATCCAGACCCTTGACCCCGGGCAGCACGGGGCGGTGGGCTACCTAGTGCAGCACACACTAGAACACATTGAGCGCAAGAAGGAGGAGGTGGGCGTGGAGGTGAAGCTGCGCTCCGAGGAGAAGCACAGAGATGTCTGCTACTCCATCGGGCTCGTGATGAAGCACAAGAGGTGAGTGCCTGCTCCGGCCTCCGGGGCTGCCCGCAGAGGCCCACCCTGGGACTGCAGGCCCTTTCACCGAGTGCCCACCACAGGCAGCACAGCGGGGCCCGTCTGCACCCTGCTTCCTACTGGGAGCTGTAATGTCTTTCGTGGACTCTGACTGCTCCTAGAGCTTGTCTGGGGCACTGGGGTCATGAGCTGCGGCCCCAGCTCCTCCTCCTCCTCCTGCTGTCCCTTCTCTGTCCCCTGCTATCTCTGATCTGGGTTAGCAGGGCTTTCCTGAGCTATAGTTCTGCACATGGCTGTTCACCAGGCAGGATTAACTCCAGAGTGCTGGTGCAGGTTCTTATCCCACAGGCACCCTAGGAGCTGTGAGTTACTACCCCACAGCATGCCCTTGACATGCTGGAAAACCCAGCAGCAGGTGGCACTGTGTTAAGATCAGTCCACGTGAGTCTGTTTAGTGGGTAGTAGGGATCTGTTAAGATATAAATTGAGGAAATAGACTCACGAATGCAGAACGGAGTAGACAGCTGAAGTCATTCTCTGTTCTGACTGGGAGCGAATCCACCTGGCAGTTCAGTCAGACCAGGAAGCAGGCAGCAGGGAGAAGGGCAAGTGACTCTTCTCACTTTCCTTTTCAGAGGTCAGGTACAAAGGCAGGAAGTACCGCCTCCTTTGGGCCCTATGTCCCAAGGTCATGGGCGGAGCAAATACCACTACATTTCCCCTTTTTGTCTAAATAAGAAGGTTCTAAACTTAATGCAAACTATATACAATAAGAATGATTATCAAGTATTGTCCAAGAAAAAGGGTAATCACATAAACAGAAATGGAACTACAACCAACAAGAAGAACATCAAACGAGAAAGACATGCTGAATGTCCAGAAATGTCCAGATCATAGGTCAATGGCAAATTTCCGAGATTGCTCCAGTAGCTGTCCTGTCGTGAAGATTGTAGCTCTAGTACTAATATGTTCTAGCTAAGATATGAGAAGATCAGCCTGCCTCCTTTCCATCTTCAGGACTCCCTCACTGACAGGCAGTTCCGTCAGGCTGCACAGTGTTCCTTGCTGACATGTGGCTGCTCCTCACCCCTCCATTGTCTCTGTGAGGATAACCAGCAAACCCTCCCCTGTGAGGGGCTGTGATTTCCTCTCAGTGAATTCTTTCTTCTTAACTCTCTTTGGGAACTTTCCAAACTTGGAAGAGTGGAGAGAACGGCACACGAGGCTCTTCCTCCTGCTCCTGCTCCTGCTCCTCTCCTCCTCCTCCTCCTGCTCCTCTCCTCCTGCTCCTGCTCCTCCTCCTGCTCCTGCTCCTCTCCTCCTCCTCCTCCTCCTGCTCCTCCTCCTGCTCCTGCTCCTCTCCTCCTCCTCCTGCTCCTGCTCCTCTCCTCCTCCTCCTCCTCCTGCTCCTGCTCCTCTCCTCCTCCTCCTGCTCCTGCTCCTCTCCTCCTCCTCCTGCTCCTGCTCCTCTCCTCCTCCTCCTCCTCCTCCTCCTCCTCCTCCTGCTCCTGCTCCTCTCCTCCTCCTCCTGCTCCTGCTCCTCCTCCTCCTCCTCCTGCTCCTGCTCCTGCTCCTCTCCTCCTCCTGCTCCTGCTCCTCTCCTCCTCCTCCTCCTGCTCCTGCTCCTCTCCTCCTCCTGCTCCTGCTCCTCTCCTCCTCCTCCTCCTCCTCCTGCTCCTGCTCCTCTCCTCCTCCTCCTCCTCCTGCTCCTGCTCCTCTCCTCCTCCTCCTCCTCCTGCTCCTGCTCCTCCTCCTGCTCCTCTCCTCCTCCTCCTCCTCCTCCTGCTCCTGCTCCTCTCCTCCTCCTCCTCCTCCTGCTCCTCCTCCTCCTCCTGCTCCTCTCCTCCTTCCCCTCCTCCTCCTGCTCCTCTCCTCCTCCTCCTGCTCCTCCTCCTGCTCCTCTCCTCCTCCTCCTGCTCCTCCTCCTGCTCCTCTCCTCCCCCTCCTCCTCCTGCTCCTCTCCTCCTCCTCCTGCTCCTCCTCCTGCTCCTCTTCCTCCTCCTCCTCCTCCTGTTCCTCTCCTCCTCCTCCTGCTCCTGCTCCTTTCCTCCTCCTCCTGCTCCTGCTCCTTTCCTCCTCCTCCTGCTCCTGCTCCTCTCCTCCTCCTCCTGCTCCTCCTCCTGCTCCTCCTCCTCCTGCTCCTCAGTTCTGGACTAATGAAGCTGATGTTGCACTTTCCCCCTAGCCATTCAGTTTGGCCTCTGTAAAGAGAAGGAGGGCTCCCTTACTTACTCTGATTTAACCTCATCTTACCAGAGGTAGTCTCTTGCTCTGCTCCAAAGTTTTTCTTAAACCAGGCATGGTAGGAGCACAAGCCTTTAATCCCAGCACATGGGAGGCGGAGCAAGCTGATCTCTGTGAGTTGAGGCCAGCCTGGGCTACATAATTCCAGGACAGCCAGGACTACGTAGTGAAAACCTGTCTAGAAACAAACAAACAAACAAGGTTATTTTCCAGATAAAGTGCTTTGTTGATGGTGAGAGGAAGGTTTGTAAAGAGGGACAGGGTGTTCTGACAAGTGACTCCACATGGGATAAAAGCAGGTAATGAACAAAGGGCATGGAAGAACCCCGGCCAGGCTCTCCTGACTCCCCCACAGCTCCGAGGCTCCCCAGGAGCTCATCTGTGGTCTCCCTGTGCTCCCCAGGTACGGCTACAACTGTGTGATCTATGGCTGGGACCCCACCTGCATGATGGGGCATGAATGGATCCGCAACATGAACGTGCACAGTCTGCCTCATGGCCACCATCAGCCCTTCTACAATGTGCTGGTGGAGGATGGCTCCTGCAGATACGCAGCCCAAGGTAAGGTCTTTGCTTGACCTGCACCCGCCCCTGACTGACCATGCTGTGGGCAGAGCTCACAGCTAGTCACACACAGGCACACCAACATGGGGTCCTTGTTCTAGCCCTGCTCACTGTCCTCACTAGCCAGACTCCTGATTCCTGTCTCCCAGGCCTGACTTCCAGCAGCGCTGGCCTGAATCGCCCTCATGTGGCTACAGGTGGAAACTGCAGTTCTCTGCACAATCCCTGTGTGTTTGGCGACCTTTGGTAGGCTTTTGTGGTCATAGCCAACTTGACACACCAGCCCAGGGAAGTCCTGAGCTGAAGAGTCAGAGCAAAGAGTGCAATGTGAGCCTTTCTGTGTCCCTTTTAACTTTCATACACCTGACCAGCACACTGGTTTTATTAATAAGAGGGAATGTGGATACTGATGTGATAAATAGTGTGCCCTCATGGGTGCTAAGTCTGTCTGGGACCCAGGCTGGGCAATTCATACATGCAGAGCTTGGACCTTGTGCAGGCCACCTCCACTTTATCTTGCCCACGAGGACGTGAAGCCCAGAGCTTGGTGATGGGCCATGACCTGAACCATCAGGCCTGCTCTGCCCACACAGTGATCAAGTACTGAGGGCTGGAGTGTCGGGGCTTCAGAAGGCAGGAATAGTGGCACATGAGTGATTGTGAGCCATCCGAGGCCAGGAGGACCCGTACAGTATGGCTGCAGGCACCTTACCTCCTTGGGTTCCTGGGTGAGGTAAAGGGGCTAAATATTCCCTGGGTGTTCTGGAGGCTCCCACAGGGCAGTCTTCAACATTTGAAGCTGAGGCCAGTGAAAATCGAAACTCCATTTCTAAAAGTCACCATGATTTAAAAATGGCCTGGGGCTTTGCTACATGACAGTTGAGGAAAGCTTTCTGTCCTGAGCCATGACTCCAGGCTCTGCTGGTACCGGGTGCAGCAGTTGTCCACTCTACAGAGTGAGTGTGGACATCTTTAAATCGGTACTGGGGTGTCTAGAAACAGTTCATTGAGTTGCTTTGCTCGGTGAGTTTGTAAACAGAGCACTCAGCTTCAGTTTCTGAACAGTTCTGCTGAAGCCTCAGTGTACCTCACTGCACGTGCGCAAACCCGTGGATAGTAGTTTGCAGTCACAGTGGTGAACAACCAAAAGAAGAAGGCGATGTCTGTGGCCCAGTGACCCAGTGACCCAGTGATGGACCGTGGGAGTGGCTGTGATCAAGTTAGCTTTTGCTGGTTTCCGAAGGCCCTTCTGTTGGCCACAGGACCATGGCATCTCCTGGGGGCTGCTGTGTGATGGCTGTGGGGTGCAAGGTCACTCGGAACTCCTCCTTCACAGCCACACATACGCTTTCCCTCACCTTCCTGGGCCAGCTGGTGTCTCTGGTGACCTTGTGAACGAACTGTTTGTGTGTGTTGGATTTCCAGCCTGGGCTCTCTGCTCTGTGATCTTGGGGTGTCTCGTTCTTTTCCCTGAACTGCTGCTCCACGTGCCTGCGCCTGCAGACGCACTGCACATGGTGCCCCGTTTACCGACAGTGGGTTCCACGTCTATCTGTTTCATCAGTGAATAAAGACACAGGCTCTTGCCAGTGTTGGAAGGGGCATTGCAGGATCCTGCCTCGTGGTGCACCAGGGCTGTGGCAGCACACCAAACCCTGTGGCTGATAGCTCGTGTTTCCTCAGCGTTCTCATCGCCCAGGTGTCACCACAGGCTGGCCTTTCCAGCTCCACCAGCTCCAGCAGATGGCTGTGCTGTGGTTTGCCCCCTTTGCAAAGCCTCGCTTGAGAAGGACTTCTCACTGCCCATCCACCCTGTGCTCCTGCGCCAGGGCTTTGATTGTTGGAAGCTTCCAGACTTGGTTGCTTTGGGGTTGTCTGAGGTTGAGCTCGGCTCCTTGTCTCTTGACCTGCTCTACCTGTGGACGAACAGTGATGTCTGAGGCCTGACTACTTGGGTGTCACTGCCCCACCAGGCTGCTCGTAGGGCCTGTGCTTCCATGTCATCCCACCCCCGGTGATGCTGAGTTCAGGCAGAGGGAACTCAGCTTCTGCAGTTAGCAGGAAGGCCATGGTCGTGCTGTGTCCTGTCCATGTTGCTCCCCAGAGACCATGACACTGCAGCTTGTCCAGCACTTGTCCACGGCTGACACAGGAGCATTGCAGCTTGGGAGTGTCTGCTGCCCCTGCTCCTGTCCAGTGACTTGGAGATGCTTTTCCCTGATGCCCCTCCTCCCCTTACCCTCCAACCTCCACCTTCCCCCCTCCGGCTCCCTACCAGAGTCTGGATTCTTATTCCAGTGTGTTATGATCACAGGGACAGTTCGATGCTCACAGCCCATAGTTAGCTGCAGGATGGAGGCCTGGACGAGCTAGATTTTTAATTGTTCTGGAAAATTTATTGTTACTGCATGTGTGTGCCATAAGCAGGGGTATATGTGTTCCAAGGCACATGTTGGAGGTCAGAGACATTATGGAGTTGGTTCTCTCCCCCCTTGATGCGGGTTCCAGGGATCATCTTGGGTCCTCGGGTTTGCACAGCACATGCTTTGACCCACTGAGCCATCATCTCAAAGGTCTGAGGAGCTACTTTTTAAAAAAGACTTTATTGTGCTTTTAATGACGTGTATATGTGTGTGTATGTGTATGTGTGGGTGTGTGCAGTGTGAGTGTAGTGCCTGCAGAAGACAGGCGTTGGATCCTCTGGGACTGGAGTAATGGGTGGTCGTGAGCCACCCCAAGTGAGTGCTGGAACCAGACTTGGGTCCTCTGGAGCAGGTGCTCTTACCTGCTGGGCTGTCTGAGCGGCCAACAAGCTACCTTTTTAAATTACTTTCTTCAGTTTCCCTTCAAAGGTTTCTGGGTTGTTTTTGTTTGTTTGTTTGTTTGTTTGGGGTTTTTTTTTTGTACTATTTGTCTTACTTCTTTTGGTCTAATTGTAGTGATTCTAGTTCCCTGAGTAGAGGCCATTAGTGACGCCGCCGCTCCAGCCCTCAGCCCTCCACAGGGCACTGAAGAGTGGCTGCCAGAGCCCTTGGGTGGCACTCTGCAGTGTCTCGAGTTCCTGAGTCTTGTGTATGGCTCCCTGCGCCCACTGGGGGGAGCACTGCACCTCTTCACGGCTCCTGTCCCTTACTTCCCGGCTCCTGTGTGCTGTGGGAGGTGTGTGTGCCGGGAAAGCTCCTCTCAGCCCTATCAGAAGGTCGGGTGTTTGTCTGATACCAGATGGCGCTTGGTGCAGCATTGGACCCAGGAGCCCCGGTTGGGTGGCGCTTCTCCGTCCTTAACTTGTGTCACACCCACACTGCTGTCCCCACCCCAGTCTGCTCCTGCTGGTACATGTGGTCCTGGGGTGAGGTCCCCGTGGTGAGGGTGGGGGTATAAAGTGATGTTTGGTCACTTGAGGGGGCCATTTGGCTTTCACTTGTTTAGATTCAATTTTGTAACATGGACTTGGACTGTGGTGTGCATGGAGAGATGAGAGGCCAGCTTGTGGGAGTCAGTTCTCTCCACCACGGGGGTCCCAGGTACCAAATTGAGGTCTTCGGGTTGGTGACAAGTGCCTTTACCCACTGAGCCGTTTAGTGGCCTGGCATTGTCATTTAAGAAGTAAAACCCTAGCCGGGCGTTGGTGGCGCACGCCTTTAATCCCAGCACTCGGGAGGCAGAGCCAGGCGGATCTCTGTGAGTTCGAGGCCAGCCTGGGCTACCAAGTGAGTCCCAGGAAAGGCACAAAGCTACACAGAGAAACTCTGTCTTGAAAAACCAAAAAAAAAAAAAAAAAAAAAAAGAAGTAAAACCCTCAGACATACACTCTTCTGCCTGGTGGTCCACCCCATGGCCCCTTGACTAGAGACACATCCACACTAAGTACCAGGAGGTTTGTGGTCCCTGTTGAGACAGTGGAGCAGTGTGTGTCTCTAGTTTACTGCTGAGTAGCAGGTAAACCCGATACAGATAAATGCTTAGTGTGCATTGGATATAGATAGCAACAGAAATGAGTACCAAACTCCAGGGTATGCAGGACAAACCAAGGGTAAAGGGACACACTCCGCTGGTGTCCCCCCAAGAGGGAGGCCCTGGGCCAGGTGCCTCTAGAGGACTCCAGGTGGGGTTTCCGAGTGTATGTCCATGGAGTTGAAGGATGCTACAGATTTGAGGTTAAATAAGCAAACATATTTCTCTGAAAACTGCAATGTTTGGGGTTCTTCGAGTACATTATTTTACAGGCATGTCAGGTGACATGTTCCCTCCAGATGCACAGGACCAGCTTCTTCTCTCTCTCTTCTGCACAGGTTGTTCGGTCTCTGTGTCTGGGGTGCACAGCTATGGTCCCTGCTCTTGGGAGGCAGGAGGAGGAGCATTAGTTTGAAGCCAGCCTGGGCAGCCTAATCTCAAAGTAAACCTACCATGTGGCTGGGGGTGCAGCTTGAGTGTAGTGTGCTTGCCTGGCATGCACAAGACCCCGAGTTCGGTCCCCAGAACTCCAGAGCAGACTGTCTTATGTTCTCTTCTTTTGCTCCACAGCAGGCCTGAGGGAGGGCCAACAAGCTAGGGCAGCAGTCCAGCTGGAGGTGGCCCCAGGGAGCCTGGAGCTTGTGCTGTTAGCTCCCAGTTTGTACTGTTCTTGCCTGGGCCTCCCAGAGCAACCTCTCGTTAGAAGCCGTATTCAGAACCTGGCTGTGTTGTCTCCAGAGCTGTGTACCCCTCCTCCAGGCACGCAGAGGCCAAGAGCTCCCTGCACGGGCCACTGCTGAGCACCTAGAGAGAGGGCAGCTGTGGCAGGGCTGCTCAGGGACGGGAGGTCCTGTGGAGCAGGGCATCTCCCCCGAGCAGATGGGCAGTGGACAATAATTGCCTGTAGTGGGGCCTGTACTCTGGGGTGCTCAGCAGAACCCCTGAACTCCTCCGCCATTGCAAGCCAAAGCAGCTCCCAACTCTGACCACCAGAAATGCCTGCAGACTTGGCCACACATCCTTCTGGGGGTTTGTAGCTTCCAGTGGAACCCCACTACACTAGACAAACTCGCCTCAAAGCGGGGGTCAGATGCCCACTAGAATTGAATTGGCTTTACTTCCTCCCTCCTGCCTGCAGTACGGCATGCTCCTTGAGAGCATGAGTCTTCCTTTCTTGAAGGTCCAAGACTGTGCTCTCTGGTGTTTTCTGTGGGGCCTGAGGCCTCAGCAGCTGGCCTGGTATGGTCTGGGCCGCAGGAAAACATGGCTAGAGCCCCCCGGGCAGGTGCTGGTGCTGGGCAGCACAGGCAGTGCCATTGTGAAACAGCCCCTGGGGGGTTTATTTGACTTGTATATGTGTCAATCTGTCCCAGTTACAGCCCTTGAACAGTGTAAAATGTGAAGGGACTGAAATTGGCTGCATCAGCCGATTGCGGGCAGGCCAGCCTTGCTGGTGTGTAGACAGCCCAGCTCCTCCATGCACATACACGTTCCCCTCAGCTCTACACTTTCTGGGTCTGACCTGCCCAGAGCCCGCAGGCAGGTCTCTCCCTGTGGGGCAGGACCAGAGCAGGGCCATGCTGTGAGGCCACCACAGGGCTGGCCAAAGTAAGCTCCAGATTTAAAACAGATCTGCGGTCTAGAATTGCCAGGTCTCCCGGTATCTTCTCAGGGGCACACTTTCCCTGACCCAGTGCCCTCCCTCCTGGTCAGACCCCTGTGTCCACACTAAGTGTCTTAGTGTGCTGGTGACTTCCTACCAGTTTTACTTCTCATGGGGACACGTCCCTAACCTATTCTGAAGATGTGGCCCCAAAGCAGTACATCCACATTTTCCCCAGACCCTTAAAGGGAAACACAGGGGTAGTTGGCCACACTGTCCGCCTCTCACAGACTAGCACAGGGACAGCCTGCTCTAGGGGGGCCTCTGGGGGCCTGGGGCCACCCTGTGTGCTGCTGTGGCAAGCCTTGCCAGGCCCTGCTTAAAGGAATTCTGGAGCAGAGCTGTCTGTGTCTGTGCCCTGGCCTCCTCTCTCGGGGGACCTTCCCCGCAGTAGGACTTTCTGCACCACCGTCTTCTGTGTGAGACACCTGGAGGATCTGTTCCTCCGCTGTAGATGTCTGGGTTCTGTCCCTCTCTCCTGTGGCAAGGCCGAGATCAGGAGAAGGCAGCCAGGCTCTCCTGGGGGCCGAGCAGGATGTGAGTGCGGCTGTAGCCACAGCTCACCCAGGCAGTGTGAGCCCCGAGCGGAGAAGCTCTGGTGGACAAGGGTGGCTGTGGCAGCGGCTTCTCTCTAAGGACAGCTAGAACAGGGTGGAGACTTCCAACCAAGTGGTAGGGTGGGTTCTGACCCTGCCACTGGCTGATGTACGGCTGAGGATGTCTGTCCTGTGCAGTGAGTACCCACCCCGGAGGCACCACTGGGATCTTGGAGCCATGTGTCCCACCCACTCAGACTAGGAAGAGGTCTTCTGAGCAGGGCCACAGGGAAGGGAACGTGTGTTCCCCCCTCCCAACTGGGGCCACCTCCACCTTTTCCTCTTGGGTCCCTCTAATACCAACACTTCTCTGTGGTAACTTTTGCTCTGTTCCAAAAGCTTCTGTGGAAGGAGTGGCTGGAGGGTTTCTGCAGAGAGCCGCTGCAGGAAGTGGAACGCTAACCGCAGTGTCCGGTGCCTCTTTGCCAACAGAAAACCTGGAATACAACGTGGAGCCTCAGGAAATCTCACACCCGGACGTGGGGCGCTACTTCTCAGAGTTCACAGGCACGCACTACATCCCAAACGCAGAGCTGGAGATCCGGTATCCTGAGGACCTGGAGTTCGTGTACGAGACGGTGCAGAACATTTACAGTGCGAAGGAGGACCCAGCCGAGTAGACTCAGGGGAGGTCGCACCTTTGCTGCTGCTGCCGCTGCTGCTGCCGCCGCTGCCTTCTGGGGGACCAGGATTCCTGAAGGACACGTGCCGGCCCCTGGAGTCAGCACAGGACAGCCACTTCACCAGCAGCCTTGGCTGCCTCCCACTTTAGATGGCGTGTGCTCCTCCGGCCACAGAGACAGCGTTGCTCTCCGCTACACTAGTGAATCAGTTGAAAGGCACCGTGTCCAGTGGCATGGCTTGTCTGCTTGTCCCGTGGTGACAGTGTGTGACATTCTGTCTTCATGAGGTCTCACCGTCCACACTCTGTTCTTTCACCCTCTTCCCATCCTGTCTCCATTCACACTGTGTCAGCGTTTCTCCAGCTGGACAGACGGGCTCCACATTTCCTGCTCTCTAGAACTTGGGCACCCGAGGCAGGACCGCCTGCCCCTCTGCCTTGAGTGTGGTTGTGTTCACATGAAGGCATGGAGATGGGACTCGGAGCCTTTTTTATTTTATTTTTATTTTTTATTTTTTGTTAATACATGAAACACAGATTTTAAGTGTTCCCTTTCCCCCTTTTAATTTAATTGGGAGAAGGAACGGCACCATCTCCCTTGTCTCCCACTGGGGTCTGTGCACATTTCCACCCATTGTGAGCTTCCGTCTGACTCCGTTGGCTCTCTGAGCAAATGCACAGCAATGGCCTTTCCCAGTGCCGTTCTCCACATTCAACAGCTGCTCCGTTAATATGACTACTTGTTTAATTTAGGAATCTGCCCCAGTGCCAGGAGTGGGTCTTAAGTTGGTCATAGGTCCATTTCCCTAGTGAGGCCTGCAGACCGGATGAAAATTGCTCTTAAAACTTGTAGCTCCTGGTCCCCAAAGACCAAGAGAATGGTTTGTGTTCTGATCAGGAAAATGAACTAGAGAAGCGTAACCGGGATAAACAGGTCTCACACCCCTGTCACCCCTTAGAGTTACATCCAGACCCTCCATCCTGAGAGTATAGGGCTTTTGGGAAGAGGAGTGCATGCTCTGGGCTTCAAGCTGCCAGTCTGAAGGCTCCAGGACACTGTCCAGGATGAGGTCTAGCCTCGGGTCACCCTGCCTTCACCTGATGCTCTGTAGCAGATCCTAGCAGGGGCCACCAGGTTCTCAGACAAGCTGCCTTGTAGGTAGTTACCCATCGGGCTGACGGCACCTCTGCCCTGCGTTAAAATGCCATTGCTCTAGTGAGGAGGCTTTAGGGAGCTGCCTGCCTGCCCCGCCTGCCTGCCTTCTGCATGTGTATTCTCACAACACTAGATGACTGCCCCCTCCTTGATTGCCCTTCACCAGCCCCGGGATGACAGGAGGGAGACCATTGGGTAGTCTCGGGAGGGACAGGAAGCCGGAGGCTCTTGCAGCTGATACGGCTCTCGCCCAGCGTCCGTGTCTCACCAGTCAGAACTCAGAGGCGGGTTTGAACTCGTATTTGGCAGTTGGACGGACCACTTAGCATCTGCCTGAGGCTGGAGGATCTTACAGCTACTCATTTCAAGGTGAAAACCAACCCACACAGATTCACACTCTTGCATCCCCGTAACTAAGCAGCCGCGGAGCATGCTGGGAGTTCCCATTGTTGGGCTTCTGCTTTGATCTCCTTTTTCCATAGAGAAACATTGAGGCTGAGAGATGGTTTCCCTCCCTGACCTGACTGTAAATATGTACCTAGACTGTTTTTAAACGTGTCTCTCCACGAAGGCTTCGTTTGGCTGAGGGAGCCTGTATCACCCGTGTAAGTTGGTATTTGGGCACTTTATATTTTTCTAAAAATGTGTTTTGGATCCTGTACTCTAATAAATCATAAGTTTCTTTTTAAAAATTTTTCCAAAAGTTTTCTCCATTTTCAAAAGCCCTGTTATAACAAGTAGAACTTTCACAATGTTAAAATACTAAATATTTGGTTATAGCAACTTCTCTTCAAATGAATGCCAAGGGGTTTTTTTGTTTTGTTTTATTTTTTTGGTTTCTTTTGTACAATTAATAAACGAACTTACCGAGAGAAACCACACCAGTGACCTGCCCACTTTCATTCAGTAGCGAGAGAAGAGAAAGCAGGGTCTCTCTCCGGAACAAAATAGGGGGAGAAGCTAGCGGACCCTAGTGTTTCTTTAACGATTGACAAGTGTCGTACTGAGGCGGACTTTCTGGACCCTGCAAAGGCTCCGGGTGTCTGGTTGTCAGAGGAGGGCCCCTTTTGTCTATGAACTGAGAACTGCAAATTCAGGAGGGAAAAACCAGGACAGTGGTGTCTATTGTCACTGTTGGCATGGTAGCCACACTCCGCAGGGATGTCCTACTGGGAACACCGGCTGGGGCTATTCAGAGTAGAGGCCCTCCTACACCTGCAGCCCTAGACCGAGAGGCCAGACGGGGACGTGTCTTCCTCAGGACCTAGAACTTGCCCAGCACACCCCCCACCCCCCACACACACATGCATGCCACCCCAGGTCCAATGTCTGCAGGCATGCTCTGAAGTGGGCTCAGAGAGACTTGAGGTGTCCAAGGCTCGCTAGTCCATCCCTGTCGCCCCAGTTTGCCATGGCCTTGTTTTCGAGCTTGGAGTGCCTTCTTGGACTCGGTTATGTGTGCCACACCAGCTACTTAACGCTCTTGTTCAGAAGTGTTTCCGTCTTTTGTAGTAACTAGAGCCAGGCCAGCAGCAGGTCCCTTTCCTCTAAAGTCGAACCCAACTGGAAGTGGAGGGACTTGGACGGCCAGAGACTTCATTTGAAAGCATCCAGACGTGTCCCGTACTGTCTTCGTTTATCTGGCTTTGGGTGGAAGGAAGGAAGGAATGTATACGGAGACAGCATTGAGAATGGGCCACTGGGCTCATGAGGACACGGATGGCTGTCATGGTGTGCTGGCTTACCACCGCAGACACTAACCTAAACAGTCCGCCTGGCCACATGGCTGGCAAAGCCCAATCACCAAACATCTCGGCTGCGCTGGGCGGCATCTCTCGCTTGTCTTTTGCTTTGAAAGGAGTGATGATCCCTGCCCATCGAGGTTGCTTGGAGGCAGGCTGCTGCTGGATTAGGCGCTTGTGAGCATAAGGTCCTGCTGTGTGTGAACCTAGGCCAGGCTGTGTGGGTGGGTGGGTGGATGGGAAACCCACCCTTGAACCCAGCCCTTCACAGCCATGCTATGGACACAACTACCTCACTGCACCGCTTCCCCCAACCTGTTCTGAGCACCCCCAAGCCTGCGAGTTCAAGAACGTTCCCTTCTACGGATTCTTCGAAAAATTCTGTGCAATTCCAGCATCGATGTGCGGCAGCCGAGTAGCGATGACTGTATCAGGTTAACACCGCTTCTGTAATAAACAGACCCCCAAACACTGCGGCTCAAGCACCGTAGAACTTTTGTGCTCTGGGGTTGCTGGGGAGGGGGAGGAGCTGGCATCCAGAGACCCAGGCTGAAAGAAGTGCCTACCAAAGGTCCCCTGGGGCTTCTCCCCATCCTGTCTGAAGAGAATAAGGGTGGAGGGACACGTCTAAGTTCCTGTGAATGGATCAGGTCGGCCCACTACAGCTGCTCATCATGCATGTGAGGTCACCCCTGCTCGTCCTGCAGCAGGGCCGCTAACATTAAAGATGGCCGTCTGGGAAAGTGTCAACAGTTCCCCAGCCTTGTGGGACATGACAGGCAGTGGGGTGCCCCTTACACAGTCAGTCCCCAGTGTAGATGCTGTGGGGGTCACGAAGGAGTCTCCTGAGGTGGCCTCTGCTGGGCACCCATCACTAGCTGGGACCTTCATCCGGGCTGGGCAGGTAGCTCAGCTGGTAGAGCACTTACTTGCCCTGCAAGCCTGAGGGCTGAGGAACTTCCTCTTGGCTCCCACACTGAGAGCTGGTTATGGCAGTATTTGTAAGGTCAGTTCTGTGAAGGCAGAGGCTGCAGGTCCTGGGGGTATGTGGCCAGCCAGCCTAGCTGACCTGGTGAGTTCCAGGCCAATAAGAAGCCCTGTTTCCAAGGATACAGGACAGCCTGATATGGTCCTCTGGCCTCCACCCACAGGTGCACAGGTGTGTACTGGTACATACACACTTGTTTAAAAGTTTTTTTATGTACATTAGTGTTTGGCCTGCATGTATGTCTGCATGAGGGTGTCAGATCCCCTGGAACTGGAGTCACAGACAGTTGTGAGCTGCCGTGTGGGTGCTGGGAATTGAACCTGGGCCTTCTAGAAGAGCAGCCAGTGCTCTTAACCACTGAGCCATCTCGCCAGCCCCTACATTTGTTTAAAAAAAAAAAAAAAAAAGACTTGAGTCAGGGCCACCATAACTCCAGAGGAGCCTGGGAGACACCTCCCTGGAGGGATGTAAGGCCAGTGGGCACTATGGTCCTCATGTGTCCATCCCCAGAGTCCTTCCTGCTCTCTGTGACCCCCCACAGTTCTCCGCCAGCTATAGGGAGCAGCAAAGTAGTGGCCAGGGCTCCAGCTCCTAAGGACCTCCTGAGTGAAACAGGGCCCAGACCACTGCAGCCAAAGTACACAGAAGCCACCAGTGTTTAGAAGCAATGAAGGCCTTACGTAACCCAACGTTATCTTGGACTTGTCACCGAGTCCACCTAGAAGCCCTCTCTCAAGCCTGCCTGCCTGGTTACCTCAGAAGGGAGGGTCGTGTGAGCCTGCTGCCAGCTTGGAGGCCATGCTAGTACTTGATCCTTCAGCTTGTAACATGCTGTCACTCTCCCGAGTGACACTCCGAGGTCTCTAATTGGTTACCCAATAACCTATAAATGGTATCTGGAGTTCTCTTCCAGAATGTTCCAGCCTCTTCGGCGGCCTTGCGCTGCCTCCTCTCCGTGATGTCATGGTTCTCCCCTCAGCTGACACCCGCCAAGGTACACCTGATCATTGGAAATGTATTTTCCAAACCACTGTGGCGCGGAGATGTCCTTGTCTCTCTTTGCGGCTGGACCACTGTCTGTATGCCACACTTCCTTTATCTCTCTCCCTCTGTCGATGAACACCACGCCGGTCCCCTGTCTTAGCCGTCCTGAATACAGCAAGGCACAAAACACAAGACACCACAGACTAATCCATGACACAGTGCCACCGCTCTATCCAGCCACTTCAAGATGGCACCCCTTTCTCCCTCCTCAGCCCTGACCACTCTTCCCCGTTCCCGTGGATCTGTCTCCTGTGGACACTTGTGTCTGTGGGATGCTTGCCATGAGGCCTTCTGTGTCTGGTCTCTTTCTCAGCGTCCAGTCACGATCGCAGCTGGGAAGGTGTGCATCTCCAACACGAGACACCATTCTTCCACTTGGCCATTTTGATGGACACTTGTTCCTGCCTCAGCTGTTGGGACCTGCGTGCCATGAGGCCCTGGGAAACGTCCACATCCTGGCACAGCTGTTATCTCTATGTCAGAAGTGGTTCTGGCTGAGCTGGAGAACATTTTGCCTGCTGAGGGGGATGCTGTCCGGCTGAGAATGTGACCTCTGCCACCGGGCGCCGAGGGGCACAGCTCATGTCTGTCTTGCTGAGTCAATAGGGAAAGCTGAAGGGCCACAGATTGCTCAGCCCTAAAGGCATTTGTCCCCAAGCATAGTGACCTGAGGTCCAGCTACTAAACACACAAGCTGGATGGAGAGAACTGACCCCAACAGGTTGTACACACACACACAGACACACACACACACACACACACACACACACACACACACGTTTGCACACACATGCACACAAATATATAAATAAACAGATAAATATGCTTCAAAATATTTCTCAAAAGATGAAAACGTGGCTGTGGTGGAGCCCAGCCACAGACCACACACTCAGCATGCAGGCCTCAGACTCTGTCTCCAAACTCCATAAACCATGCACTGTAAACAGTATAATCTAGACCTGAGTCCCGCCCCCCCCTCCAAGTCACCGCCTTGCCCGACTCCTCACACCCATGCCCATGTTCGATGTTCCTTTTTGATCTCTCGGTGCCATGCACCATCCCCTGATGAAACCGGCTGGCACTTCTGCCTGGCACCTGGCCGGCGCCTGCAGAGTCGGGACCCACCGGCAGCATCCGTCACCCTGCAGAAATGAAATGCTGAAGAAGTGACCTTACACTGCTCGTGGACAAGGCTCCAGCAGGGCTGTGGTCCCACCGAGAGGCTTAACTTTTTCTCTTCCACAGCACACGCTGGTCCCCAGCCAGAGTGAGGATCTAGATGTCGTCCGGAAAATGCAGCCCAATGCTGACGGTCAGGTTAGGGTTCCAGGATGTTCTTTTGTTCCAGGTATGAAACCCATAGGAAACAGTTTGTATTGTTCTCGAGGACTGGATTCTAACATTTTTCAGGCCTGGGCTAGGGGCTGCAACCCTGTTTTCCCCTTGACCCAGGAGGATCCTTGGCCACCACGGAGTCACGGGAGAATGAGGCAAGGCACAAGGTAGTGTGGTCACTCACAAAGGTCCAGATGCTGGTGTGGGGTTTCCTCTGGGGTTTTGGGGTTTTGTTTTATCTTAATTTGTTCCTTTTTCTTTCTTTCTTCCTTCCTTCCTTCCTTCCTTCCTTCCTTCCTTTCTTCCTTCTTCTTTCCTTTCTTCCTTCCTTCTTTCTTCCTTTTTTTGTCAAGTGGTTTCATGTCTTCATTTGATCTCACTGTTTAGCCCCAGGCTGGCCTGGAATTCCTGACATCTTCACTCAGCCTGCCCCGTGCTGGAGCCTCTGCCCCCCGCTGTGATCTCATCTGTCTGTAAGGGGCAAGGCAGTTCCCAGCAGTTTTGCCAGCAAAGAACGTAAGTCTTCATTCTCATGAGAGCCTTGCGTGACGCAGAGGTGTTGACGCACGGAACACAGGTGAACGCTTCTAGCATGTTCTGCGAAGTCACTTTATTGTCCTGTGACAGAACGCCGGCAGAAGACACAGGCATCCCGTGTTGTCGCAGCAGTCAACACAAATGGCTGTCCTCGGAATTCCTCCCGTTCCTGCGAAAGGAAAGGAAGGCTCAGAGAGGCTGAGTAACTTGTCTGGGGTGCCACAGCTCCTGGGTGAACAGGGCTCAGGGCTCAGCCCAGCTCTGCTCTGGCACCCCGAACCAGCTGCTGTTCACAGCTCTCCTGGTCTCATCTATGTGAACACCTCACCTTCCTGGGAACAGCTAGAAATCAAGCCACCACCAGCACCACCACCCCGCCCCCAAAGGTGCCCGCGGGTCCCCGTGGCTGGTGTCACAACCATAGCAGGGACAATTCGGTTGTTAGTGAAACATACAGAAAAGGTGGACAGGCCAAGGCACTGCTGGGTGTGTGCAACACCGTTTTACCTTTCCAGGGATCAGAAACTGCCAACCCAAGATGCTCAGAGGCTGGCCTGTTGACTCCTTGGTTTCTCAGGCTGGCAGCTTAGTTTTGCTCTGCAAGCTCTCGCCGCTCACTAAGATGCTCCAGGTAAGAGCCATCGGCCATGCATCGCCACGCTCTGCTTGGAGCTGGGGTGGGCATGACGCTGCCGAGCAGAAGGCCTGCTTCCCTGGTTCTCAGATGAGCATGGTGGGTCTGTGTGGTGGGGACGGCAATCCCAGAGGCCAGTGCGGCACACGGGGTAATAGAGACAAACACAGGGTCCCAGGGTGAGGGCGCTTGGGCAACCGCCTTGCGCTTCACTCTCACAGTGAGAGACTGCTCACCAGCACCATCCGGGCATGAGTCACCCCAGCATGGCCTCCTGGCAAACCGAGGCCAACAGCATCACCCCCCCACCCCCCACCCCCCACCCCCCACCCCCATAGAGCTCATTAAGCCCCAGAGCCCGGTGACCTGCCAGGAGGAGGCCATTGAACTGGGAACACAGCCAGGAGCGAGCCAGTGCATAAGATGAGCCAGGCACCCTGCCAGCTGGTCGCATGGCCAGGGCTCTGCTGTTCCCTCCAGGGGACCGAGTTCCTCTGTGGGGATGAGAATGTGGGGGTGAGGTAAGTTTCCACATTCCCTCTCACTGACTCTGGAGAAGGCAAGCCTGGCTGGCAGCCTCACTGTTTCCCCCGTGGCCACACAGCATGGATGGAAGACCGGGAGACAGGCGTCTGCCCACCTTCTCGTGGACAGTGTCCCCCTTCTCCTTTGAGGCCTCGAGGCTGCACACATTTGCCTGGGGATGACATTGCTGCCATTTTCAAGAGAAACGCTGTCACATCTCCAAGGCCCAGGCACAGTGCATGTCCCTGAGGCCAGTGGTGTCTCCGGGGCTTGAGTCAGGGACCCACTGGAGTCTAAGGAAGCTTAGGAGCCAGCTGTGAGCTCAGCGGTCCTGTCTTGGGGCTGGGAGCACTTCCTCTACTCACTGGGAGTGAGTGACGTGGAGAAACAGATGGTGGTTCTCTTCCCATCCTGAGACCAGGCCGTGGGGCTTCCTGGTTGTTGGCTATCACAGACCTATAGGACGCTCACCCCAGGGGAAGGCTGGGGGTCTCGGGGTAGACACCAGAACATGGCCCACTGGGTGGCTGCCTGGAGTAGGTGGAGCCTATGGTTCATGCTTTTCACCCCAGTACTCGGGAGGCTGAGGCAGGAAGATTATTGCAAGTTCAGCCGGGCGGTGGTGGCACACACCTTTAATCCCAGTACTCGGGAGGCAGAGGCAGGCGGATCTCTGTGAGTTTGAGGCCAGCCTGGTCTACAGAGCAAGATCCAGGACAGCCAGGGCTACACAGAGAAACCCTGTCTCAAAAAACAAAAAGAAACAACAACAATAACAACAACAACAAAAACCAAAACAAAAAGATTGGAAGTTCAGGCTAGCCTGACCACATAGAGATATTAAATTAAAAAAAATACTAAAAAGTTAAAATGTAATATTCCGGTCTGGGCACAGCCTGATGGTAAAATCACGCACAGCACAAGCTGGGGCCAGGTTCAGCCACTAACACAAGAAATTAAATAAAGATGCCCTACATCAGGCATGGGGGACATGCCCGTGATCTCTAAGTCCTGGGGATAGGGAAGCTGAGGCAGGAGGATTTCCACAAGTTCAAGGCCAGCCTGTGCTACGTAGTGAGACCCTGTGTGTAATATTCTGCACGCTGAAATACAAACACAGCTGTGGTCCTGTTGAATCTGTGCCCACAAGTGGTTTGCTCTAAGCCAGCGGGATTTTCCGAGCACCATGAAGCCTCTAACTAAATCCCCTCGAGCGCCTTGAGTTCACCAACAGACACACTTGGTTCATGAGCATTTTAGTTATGGCCAGACGGAAGGTCCCATTGTAAATGGCAGTGGTCCGTGTACAAACTCGGGAGAATCCTCTAGCAACTTTCTAAGACCTGACACTGCATTCTGGGGACTCAGCTTCCTCAACCGTTTATTTATAAATGGCTGCCTACCTCACTGGGTGAGAACCCATGGCCCACCAGCCTGGGGACCTGAGTTCCAGCCCACAGGAAGGTGGAAGGAGAGACCCAACTCCAGGAAGCTGTACTCTGACCTCTTCACACACTGTGGCATGCACACCCCCACATATATAATAATAATATAACTAAGAGAAAAATTAAACAATTGGGTGTGGCACACACCTGTAACCCCAGCATGCAGGAGATGGAAGCCAGAGGATCAGTAAGTAGTTCCAAGTATCTTTGGCTACATAGCAAGTTTGAAGCCAACCTGGGCTACACTGGGGACCCCCTACCCAGATTATTCTGTAAGAGAAGATAGCAGGCCCTTCCACCTGGGCTCAGGGCACCTCCTCAGACGGCGCCTCCTGTTTCTACTCCAGTACCCAGTGCTCTTTGCTCCTCATGTGTCTCCGCTCTTCTAGACACTGCAGCCCAGGGCTGTGACACCTGTCCCTGACCTGACTCCAGGACGCAGATGTTGGTTGGGACAGCAGAGAAACTTCCCTAGGGTCACTCCAGGAAGCCTCAAGCTGCCCCAGTCTACAGATCTGTGAGAACTCAGCAAGCAGCTCCAGGCACCCATCGGTGTTCCGCGACTCTTGTCTGTCAAAGGGTGACCCTCTGGCCCCGTCCACAAAGTCGGGAAAGGGGATGTGCCCACTCACCACGGCTGCCTCCTTCAAACACCTCGTGCTTCCCCAGGAGCGCCCCCACCCTGCCCCGCCCCCTGTGCCCATTCCCAGCTGGGGTTATAAAAAACCTGCAGAAGTTGGTAGATCTGCGCCAGGCAGAGGTGTTCTCTGCAGACAGAATAGTGGTGGGCCCTGGCAGGGGCTGCTTGCCCGTGACATCATCTGGGAGCAGCCACCAGGCATGTGCCGCCCTCACACTAGCAGTATACACACACACACACACACACACACACACACACACACACACACACACACACACACACACACCTGTCCCCAGGAAGTTGCCTGTTCTTCCCTTGCAGAAGGCTGAGTGGAGGCTGAGCATCTTGGTAGGAGGAAGGAGGGGATGGAAGGAAGCCACGGGTATGCTAGCTGAGGCTGGGGGCTCTAGGTTGCCCCTCCCCACATCCTGCCATTTGCTGGCCGCCTGGCCTGACCAGTAGGAGGGAACAAGAGCCAGAGGTCAGGCCGATGGAGCCAGGCAGTTCCCACCCCTATACACTTCCCTCCTGTTCACCGAAGGGCTATCTCACTCAGCCTGGACCCCAGGCTGTCCCCTGTCAGCAAACGGGATGGAGTCCTTGTGCCTGCTAGAGCCTGCGACCTTGGCATCCAGAAGAACACATCCGAAGCCGGGAGTGTGTTCAAAGCCCAACAGGGGGCCGACAGGACGGCTTCAGCAGGTAAAGGTGCTTGCCGCAAAGCCTGACAACCTGAGTTCAATCCCTGGAACCCACAGGATGGAGAAAGCCAAATCCTGCAATCCTGCAAGTTGTCCTCTGACCTCCACATCTGCACCATGGCATGCATGCATTTACAACTCATACACACGCATGCATACACAAACAAGCATGCACACACACAGCTCCAGCTGGATTTTTTTTTTTTTATTTTTATTTTTTGGTTTTTCGAGACAGGGTTTCTCTGTGTAGCTTTGCGCCTTTCCTGGAGCTCACTTGGTAGCCCAGGCTGGCCTCCAACTCACAGAGATCCGCCTGGCTCTGCCTCCCGAGTGCTGGGATTAAAGGCGTGCGCCACCACCGCCCGTCGGATTTGATTTTTGATCTGCAATTCTCCAGCTAGTTGTGCTTTCAAAATTGTTTTAAACATTATATATTATATATATATATATATATATATATAAATAATGTGTGTGTGCATGTGGCCATGGCCACACAAATGCCATGCTGTATGTGGAGGTCAGAGGACAATTAATGAGACTCAGTTCTGTCCTTCCTTATATGACTTGAGTTGTCAGGTTTAGTGGCTGAGATATCAAGCTGGACATATTGGAATCACCTGGGAGACTTAAACTATATTAAAACCACTCTCCTGTCCCCAACCCTGTCTAATTTAATAGGGGTGTAGGCACAGCTGAGCCAAAGTTTTAACCACTCCTGGGAGCAAAGGTTAATGAACAAGTGCATTTGAACATGCTTGGGGTCCAGCTCATTTTGGTGGGGGCTGTCATCGCCTAGCAGGTGAGGACCACCCACAGTCCCCAGAAGGAGGGGACCCTGTAGCTACTTCCAAGTTTCTGTGTATATGAAGACGTCTGTGGGTTTATGCTGGCCCAAAGCAGTGACCCCTGGTCTATGCCCTTTGGTTGGTATGTGGGAAATACTGTCAGTGAAAAGGGGGGGGCTCTCCATTTACTATGCCACTGTGCGGGGGCCTTGGCTGTAACTCCAGGGCCATCTCACTGTGCCCCCCATCACTGTCCATCTCTTGGATTGAGGTTCCCTCAGGACGACTAATGCCCTCTGTGTATGCACCCACGTGCACCATGGGATCCCAGGGGGCTGAGTTCTCACCTGCCACACCCTCCTCTGTGCCCAGAAATCCCAGGTCTAACCCAAGCTTTATGACATCTCGTGGTGGCCTCCATGCTCCTGGGTGATGAAGTCTCTGTGTACCTGACTTCCTCATTCCTCCACAGCAGCTGCTCCTGGGAGACGAAGGACAGCAGCTAAATTGTCCTGGCCGTCACCCTCCTCTGTGCTGTCCCCACTGAGACGCACAGCCGCCCCAAGGCACCCCCAGTCAGTGGTGACCGAAGTCACACCGGCCCACTATCAACCCTTGCCTGTGTGGCCCGAGTATGATCCCCTGATGGGATCCGAGGCTCCAGGGTGAGGCTGTTTGTTATGGGGCTTGAATCACTTGGTCCCCTGGGGTCCCTCTCTGGTTCTAGAGCAGAGAGGCACCGAGGTTCTAGTGTCCATAGAAATGCAGAAGACTGCATGGGTACACAAGCAGGCCAGCTAGTCGGGCCTGAGTGGCCTGGCCCAGGGATGCCTTTGGAGGTCACAGCCCACTGTGCCCATCACACCAGGGTCTGAGTCTAGGTCCAGTCCCACACTTGCTGGGGACCACTTTGATCCTCGGCGTCCTTCTCTGTGAAAATAGTCTAGCCTTGAGGGTCTTTCAAGCTTCCCTGGAAGTGGAAAGATGGGGTAACCCCCCATTCCAGATCCCTCAGCTGGGGGCCCCCAGCTTGGCTCAGGTTGGGACCCCTCCCCCCAATAGAAATGGTGCCCCCCCCACACCTCCCATTGGCTCATGAAAGAGGAGTGGAATTCTCTAACTTGGGCTATTGCAGTCCTGGAGGGTTTGGGCGCCCGCGAGAGTGGACAGCTGGAAGGCAGTTTGCCTCTCCTGCCCCTGCCTCGTCAGCAGCCAGCAGTGGCCTGGGCTTCTGCTGAGTCAGGCCGGCCAGCCTGGGCCCTTGGCTCTGCAGCACCTGCCTGGGCTGGTCCCCTGATAGAGGCTCTCCTCGCTTAGCTTGAAATTTCACCCTGTGTGATGCCGCACCCCACCCTGTGTTGATTATCACCTTGCCTCTCTGTGCATCCCACGGGTGCAGGTGTTCACAGGGGTAGGGGGGGTGGGGGGGGGAGGACCCTGCAGGGCCCCCCTCACCTCCACTGCCCCAGGCCCGGAAGGAGGTGGCAGGCTCGGCTCACACAGCTGATGGTCTCATCCTGCAGGACAGCTCTGGGCCCCTAGATACAGTCTCAGCCTCCGGCCCAGACCACCATGATGCCGTGATGTCAGGATGGAGGTGGGAGCCTGGCTGAAAGCCAGACAGCCAGGGGCAGTCACCCCAGAAACCCCTGCTTTCTCCATTCCCGGCCTCCCTTCCTGTATAGTCTGTTACAGTGACGCTGTGAGGTGGTGGCACTTGGGCCCAAGGGGCCAGCACCCCTATAATGCACCAGCTCACAGTACACGTCAGAGTCCCTGTGGGCAAGTGCATCGGACCCCCTTTCTGTCCCAGAAGTCCAGGATTTGTCCCTGGCTACATCAGGACCAATGGGGACCTGGATAGGGGTGTGGCTCCCCTGGGAGAGAGTGAACCTAGCATGCTGGGAATAGAGGGGGTCCATCTCCAGCTGTAAAAACTGGGCTCAGTGATACAGCCCTGTAATCCTAGCTCTCCAGAGGCAGGAGAATCGGAAATTCGAGGTCATTTTCAACCGCACAGTGAGTTCAAGGCCAGCTTGGGCTACATGAGACTTTACCTCCTGGGTTGTCATGTCCTGTGGAGGGGAGGCATAACCATTTGCGTTCTGGGTAGTAGGACTTGTGAAATTCTAGGTTCTCACAAAATGACCCCATGGCTCGATGGGTCTGAAGAAGTGTTTTTCATTTTCCCATCTGCCAGCTGGGTCACCCTGGTGGCAGTAGTCACCCGTAAGAAGTGTCAGCAGTCACGGGACCCAGTAGGGCTTGGTCACTGGCTTACTGGGTGAACTGGAGCTGGAGATCTGAGCCCACTTGGGCCTCAGTTTCCACATCTCTGACATGGGATGGTGTAGGGGTAGTGTCTTCCCATTTGGCCATGCTGGCTGAGATGATCTAAGGAAGGCTACTGGCGAATGGAGACCCTCCTTGTCTGGTAGCCCCACCCACACCCACTGCTGGGACCACAGGCAGGACCCCGCCTTTGGAAGCAATTGATAGGAAAGGAAGAACGCCCTCCTGTTGTGGAATATTTAACTAGGTAAAGCTGTGTTACATCTGTTTATGCTGCGGATTGCTACTTTTAACTGTGTAAAGGTGTGTTACTTTTATTTATGCTGCATTAGTTCCATTATGTAAAGATATGTTACATTTGTTTAATTATGTAAAGATGTGTTGCATCTGTTTCGCCTTGCCTGCCTAAGGCACCTGATTGGTCTCATAAAGAGCTCAGTGGCCAATAGCTGGACAGGAGAGGCGGGTCTGGCGGGCAGAAAGAATAAACAGAAGGAGAAATCTGGGCTCAGGAGGAGCTAGAGAGGAACAAGCTCAGGGCGAGAATCCAGGCAGCCAGACGTGGGAATCAGTGAAAGTAAGATATGCAGGAAGGTAAAAAGTCCAAGGTAAAAGGTAGACAAAGAGAAAGAGTTATATTAAAAGAGGTAGCTAGAAAGAGCCTAAGCGAGGCGGAGCATTCATAGCTAATAAGAAGTCTCCGCGTCATGATTTGGGAGCTGGTTGGCGGCCTAAAAGAAAAAGCCCGACATACCTCCCCCAAGCCACCATGTTTTGTAACTCCCAATATGGCTGTCACAGTGGCTCAGTCCGATCTTCGTACATCAATGTTCATAACAGAATGAGTCACAACAGCCAAAAGACAGAGCCCACTGCATGTCCATCCTCTGAGGAAACGAATAAACGAGACAGACTGTCCCTGTGGTGGGATAGTATTCAGCCATGTAAAGGAAAGGAGTAATAGAGCATGCTGTAGTGTGGATGAACACTGAAAACATGTTACGTGGAATCAACTAGATGTGAAAAGGCCACCTCACACACGATTCCATCTACATGGGAAATCCAGAGCTGGTGAGTACCAGGGGCTGGAGGGGAGCGGGGGGGGGGGGGGGGGGACGGGGACGACGACCACGACTGCAGGGTCATAGCTGAAAATGTGAGGTATCTTTGTGAATGAGAAAAATGTAAACGTGACAGCCACAATGGTCACACGAGCCCCGGGAAGAAAGTAGAACTGTCCAGGTTGTTCATTTTAGTCAGGGAAATCAATGAAAACATCACACACATCTGCAGCCAGTCTGCCTCAGAGCCACCTGGAGTTTTGATTTTAAATGTCCACATCCCGGCTTCTGGACTGCCGTGTCTGGACCCAGGAACTAGGATTTTAAGAAGAACCCGAGGCAAGCTGCACACACACACACACACACACACACACACACACACACACACACACACGAGAGAGAGAGAGAGAGAGAGAGAGAGAGAGAGAGAGAGAGAGAGAGAGAGAGAGAGAGAGAGCGAGAGAGCGAGAGAGAGAGAGAGAGAGAGCGAGAGAGCGCAGAATGCCCATCTGGGTTAACAACCTTGTCCCCACCATATTCACGGCCCTGAGGTCTTACAGGCTCAAATTCTGTCCCTACTTGGTGGTTTTTTTGTTGGTTTTGTTTTGTGCTGCTGTTCCAAGTCACAGCCAACTTTGTAGCTTAAAGGAATACGGTTTATCTACTGGTTCTGGGAGCCGGGGACCTCAGTGGGCCAACAGCAAGGTGAAGTTTGCATTTCTCCAGCAGCCTAGGGAAAGGGGTCTGTTTTCCTGCATTTTTTGGACTTTAGAAGTTGCATTCCAGCTGGGCGGTGGTGGCTCACACCTTTAATCCCAGCACCTGGAAGGCAGAGTCAGGCCGATCTCTGTGGGTTCAAGGCCAGCCTGGTCTACAGATCGAGAGCCAGGACAGGCACCAAAACTACATGGAGAAACCCTGTCTCGAAAAATAAAACAAAACAAAAGTTGCATTTCTTAGCCCATGGTCCCTTCTTCCATCTTCAAAGCCAGCCATGGCTGGTTGGGCCAGTGTCCCGTCTCCTGTTACTCTGGACTGCAACCCCCCATCTCCCTCTTCCCTGTATAGGCCCCCGCTGGGGTTACATGGGACCCCTCTGGACCACATAGAACAGCCTCAAGGCTTCTTTGCAGTCCCTGGCTCCTCCACATCCATGACTTAACAGTCCAAGGTTTGAGGGAGAAGGATAACTCCTTGGGACTGGACTGTCTGATAATGGAGGTGGTTCCTCAGAGCCCCCTCACAGACTGATACACCAGGCTATGAGGAGAGCCACATTCACCCACCCGTGTGCACCCGCTCTCGAGGACTCCTGTCCTTGACCCCCTCTCCCCCAAGCTCCATAGAAGGGACAGTGATTTTGAAATGGATTCTGGGCCCCGGCCACCTCACTCTGCCTCTCGACTCCAATGCAGATTTGAAGCCCATCCAGGGACAATCTTCCGTCTGCCCCTGCCAACTCCAATGATTGGTCACTATTTATAATTGTGTAAATAATGGAGCAGTGCACTCAAGCCGCCCTCCCCAAGGAGACCCGCTCTCCTATTTTTAGGCCCCCCTGGCCTATGGAGTGGTGGCCTTCTGAGGTCTGTCCAGGAATTAAGAAAAAGTTCTGAGGACTCAGTGGCCTTGAAACCTGGAGGAGGCTAGGGATGGGAATGAGAGGTCTGAGTTCACCACCCAGAGGGGCCCCCACCCAGATCGACGGGGTGACTTTTGGGGAGGTGTTTCAAGGTCCCCAAGGATGGTGTGGGGGACTCCTAAGGTCCCTTGTTGAGCTCTGGTCCCAAATCAGAGTGTGATTTAATTTAAAAAAAAAATGGGGGGGGGGAGGGCCTAAAGAAGGGTGGGGACTAATTCTGTTCTTTATTATTAGATAATAAGAAATATTATTATTCTTTATTTATTGAACTAAAGAGCTTGGCTACAATCATGAGCCATGGGGAGTATACCATGGGAGGGGGGGTCGCTCTCTCTCTGTTTGAGAAAGGATTTCATGTAGCCCAGGCTGGCTTTGAATTCTGTGTAGCCAAGGATGACCTCAGGTTCTTGACTCTCCTGCCTCCACTTCCCAAATGCTGGGATTACAGGCGTACTCCACCATGACTGGTTGATGCCGGGCTAACGTAGTACTAACTGAGCCATGGCCTCAGACCCCCTCCTTTTCAGGGACAGGGTCTCACTATGTATCCCAGGGCTGCCTGTGAGTCCCCAGCAATCCTCCTGCCCCAGCCTCCTGGGTCTGGCACCAGAACACCTGTGTCCTTGGAAGGATCTGGCAAGAGCCTCAGTGATGGTTTCCTATTTGAAGTGGTCCGGTTGTCAAGCTGGCTGGCACCTAGAGTCCCTTCTAATTTTTTGGAGTCAGTGGCCTATAGGTTAAGAAGCGTGCCCTATGCCCCTTGGGCATGAGCAAACCTGGGGAGTTACCCCCACCCTCACAGGATCATAGAGATGGCTGCTCAGAGTTCAAATCCATGTTCTGATTCTGACTCAGCTCACCGGGGTCACCCACCAACAAAACAGGGGTGTGCCTGGTGTCCCTCCAGGCACCCACAGCATCTGGTGAGCTGTGATGGCTCCCCACATCTCTGTTTTCACACTGAGGGCTCTTAGGGTCACCCATGTTCCTGGAGTCTCCATAGCCAATGCATGAATGACATATATGGACATGTGGAGCCTTCACAGTCCATGGTGGACGATGCCAGGCTTGAGTTGGCCCGCACAGAACTTTGTTAAATAGAGGGGTTCCCGCAAGCTCCTTGCTGAGTTACTGTTGGCTTAAAATCAGCCATGTGGGATGTCTATATTGTGTAAATTGGCAAGCACCACTTCGGTCTTCCTAGAGGGCCTCTACCAGCAAAGCCTGGGTGTTCAATGCGGGCATTATCATTTCTGGCACTTGGAGCAGACGAATCTTTATTTGACCCTCAAAGCCACCCCAGGGAGACAGCCCTGTTGCTCTGGACATCTTACAGATGGGGAAACTGAGCAAGCAGGATCCCACAGCAGAGCCAAAGGCAGGGCCCAGCTTGACATCTCTGGGCTCAGCTGCCTCTGGTTTCCTAGGGACCAGACTTGCAAATCACAGGGCACAGAGACAAACAGGTTTGTCTGCCCCTGGCTTTTTAGCTCCTCTAGGGGACCCTGTGCCCCCAAGGAGAGACAGTTACCTGGTGACCGAGACAGCCCTGGGGGAGGGAAGTCGCCCCGTGTTGCAGTAGGAGGGAGCCCCCTTTGGCTCCTTCCCGGGCAGCCACACCCCACGTCACGCTCCATCCAGACCTCCATCTAGCCGGATGACGCCAACAGGACCATGGGTAAGATTGAACGAAAGCGCCGGCGTCCTGCACTAGCGGCAGCAGGCTTTGTGTGGCCAAGCCCTGCTGGGTGCTCACATCACTGCCAGAGGGAGAGAGTGGGTGCCGCCGCAGCACCCACGCAGTTTCCCGGAACCATCTGTCTCTGTGGGGCTACAGGTGGGGACAATTATGGACTCGGAAGCTCAGTGTGGACGTTCTGATCTCTGCAGTCCTCCTGAGAGCCCACGCCCACCTTCACCCGCTCCTCTGCGCCGTTTGTCTCCCTCCCTCCCAGTCCATCGGGAGTGAAAGTGGTGCCCTTATCCCCCTTTGCAGCTCAGTCAGGACCCTGCACATAGTAGGCCATCGGCAACCCTGCACTCAACGAGGGAACGAACACCCCAAGTTAAACTGTGGCTCCCTTTCCTGCTTCCTGAGGACTCCTCGCAGCCCTGGGGGTGAAGGGCGGGCTCTCCTGGGCGACCACACCCCAGCCTTCCTCTAGGTGGCCGGTGGCTTGCTTGGCAGCAGCTGGGAAAAACAGGGGAACCCCTGAGGAAGGCCTCTCTGAGGATGTCTAGGAGGAAGAGGGGGATCTGGGCAGAAGGATCGAGCCGCCCCGGGAAACGCGCTGTCGGCTGGAGGTGCTGAGGGTGCTGGGCTCGTGGGAGCCACGACCGTGAGAATGCAGATCGTCTCTTGACAGGAAGCCCCAACCAGAACTGCAGACACGAAACTAAGTTGCAGGGAGGCATGTTTTAGAAGCCTCAACACCCCGGGGTCCGGGGAGCCCTTTCCTGTCTTCCACCCTCTTCCCCCCCCCCAACCAAGGTCTGTCTGGGTTTGTAGAATTCTTGGGGCCACAATCCCCCCAAGAGGCACTCCAGCCTAGTCAGCAGCGACGCCCCACAGTCAAGCTTCCCTGACCTGGAGGGGTGTCAGTGAGCCCTGGGCAGCTGCAGGGGGGACCTCCGAGGAGGACCCTCAGGGAGGACCCTCAGGGGTTGACCCAGCTCCCCGGAGGAGCAGAGTGGACTGTAATCGGGTTTTAGCGGTGGGGCGGGTTTTTCCGGCTCTGCCAGGCCCCCTGGTCCTGTAAAAGCTGCCAGGGCCCTGGTCCTGGGCTGGCCACAGTCAGCTCCTGAGAGCCCCAGCACCAAAGAGCTGGGCCCACCCACGGCCGTGACCGGCAAGGTGAAAGATCCTGGGGACCCCAGCACTTCCAGCCAGGACAGACTTGGCAGGTGGACCCGTCCGGGTGTCACCGAACTGGGCAGGACATGGCCGGGGTGGGGGTGGGGGACCCAGAGCAGCCTTGAGGATAAATTCCTCCCGGCCCCTCCCTCATCGCCTGGACACGATCCCACGGGACCCCCCAGCCCCGGCGGCGCCTTGCTCCCGTGCTCGTCCTTTGGCGAGCATCTCATCGCGCTCACCCTATTTGGAGGTGGAGCGATGGTGGTTAGAGCAGCAGCAGGACTGGCCAGTCACAGCTTAGCGGGTCTCCGGGACCCACCGGTCCCACCTTCTGCACTCAGCAGCTAAACTGCGGCTACCTGCGGACGGACGGACGCGCCCTCCTTCCGGCTCCCACCTGGATGCGGGGAGCAGGGGAGGGGCGGCTTTAGCCTGTGCTCATCACACACACGCACGCTCTCCACTGTCCGGCAAGAAGACCCTGGGAGGGTGGGCGCGCGGGGCTGCGGCAGGGGCATGGCGGAGTTGCGTTCTCCGCTTCCCGGTCCCCCTACGCCCCCGCCCCGCCCCCGCTCCCCACGGCCGCGAGGGAAGCCGGCTAGCGCTAGGACCGCGCCGCTCCGCCCGCCCGCCCGCCGCTATAAGAGGCCGCTCGGGGCCCCACGCGGAACCGGCTCCGCGCCGCTGTCCCCGCGTCCCCACCCGGCTCGAGCTCAGCGCAAGCCCAGGCAGAGTCCCCGGCCTTCGAGGGGGCGCCCCCCCCGTCCCCCCGGGCCCCGCCGCGCACCATGGGCGCTGCCCACTCGGCGTCCGAGGAGGTGCGGGAGCTCGAGGGCAAGACCGGCTGTGAGTACCGTGACGGTGGCCGAGCACCCGCCGCGCGCGGGGACCGGCGCCTTGCATGCCCCCCGCTTCGCGCCACCGCCGGGTGCGCTGTGTGACCTTGGGCCAGTGGCTGGCCCTCTCTGTGCCTCGCTCTCCGGTTGGTTGCTTGCTTCCAATGGGTTCCCGCCCGCTGCTGTGCCGGCGATGTCCCCGAGAGGGGCTGGAGGGGGGACCCCCCGACGGGGGTGGAGGGGTGGGTGGGTGGCGGGAGGCGATGAGACACCGGCCTCCCCTAGCCAAGGCGGAGGGCAGGGCGGAGCCGGGCAAGTGGCCGCGGCTGCGAGAGCCGGCGCCCCGGCAGCCCCGGAGAGCGCTGAGCGCGCGCGGCGCCGCACCGGCAAGTCTGCGGCTGGGGATGCGCAGGGAGGAAAGTTTGGAAGTGGCGGCACCCGGAGGAGCCGCGCCGCCCGCGGTGACCTTAGGCGGGGGGGTCACCCTCTGGCCTCCCCGCAGTCCCCACCTCCGGCTGCAGGCTTGGGCACCGAGCCCCGCGTCCTCGGAGCTGGCTCGCGCTCCCCGGACCGCAGAGACCCGGCTGGGCGAGCGTAAGGAAGTGCGGGTCCGCCCTGCGCTTGACCCTGGGCTCGGAAGCGGCGCGTGGACCCGGACCTGGGCAGGCGAGCGGGCAGAACCTGCTTTGCTGACCCAGACAAAGCCGGTGTTAGCCCTTCCAAGGCTGTGTGACCTTGGGCTAGTTAGTTTCCGTCTCCCAGTCTGTCTCAGTTTGCCGGCTCTGGTGCCCCGTGGGTGCCCCAAACGCCGGGAGCTGCGGCTGGAGGCAGCTGCGGAGTTGAGAGCAGCCAGTCAGCAGCCACCGAGAGGGGACCCCCGCTGCCACCCGCCTCCCTAGAGCCCGGTGAAGTCATAGACAGTCCCAAACTGCCGAGCGTGTACCCCCGCGCACGCAGAGTGCCAAAGTGTGGAGTGGATCCGGTTAGAGAGTCGTTTACATAACTCACTAAGGGCGACATCGGAGCCGTCCGGTCCCGGCAAGAGCGAACGGTGGGAGGGAGCGCTGTCCGGAGTGTGTGCACACGGTGTGCAAGCTGGGAATGTGTGCAAGGCAAGTGTGGGCGTGTGCATGCCGGGAGCGTGTGCACCCTGCGTGCAAGCCGGGGGTGTGTACAAACTGTGCAAAGCAAGCGGGAGTGTGTGCACCCTGCGTGCAAGCCGGGAGTGTGTGCAAACTGTGCAAAGCAAGCGGGAGTGTGTGCACCCTGCGTGCAAGCCGGGAGTGTGTGCACGCAGTGTGCACTGCTGTTTGAAGAGGCTGCTGTGATCCTGGACCCTCCTTGCCTCAGTCTCCCCAGTTCTGGGACTGCAGGGCAGCGCTCGCCCAAGCCCCACTTTTGAGTTTTCTCTCTGAATTCACTTTACTGACCCCAAACAAACAGAAAGTTTTATAAACGCGATCCCTGAGGCCCACGTGACAGGACGGAGGCCCCACCCACTCCTGACTCAGTTTGACCCATCGCCAGTTGCTGGCCCAGCGGGCGCAGGTTGAACCCCTACCAGGACAGCACCCAGGGCCTTCTGGGGGGGAATTCCAGCGGGCTGTGGGTTTGACAGTGATGGGCCGCAAAGCATGCTGGGAGCCTTGTCAGTTTCCTGGGCTCAGCCTCCCACGGTGACAGATGCTCCGCTCAGGCTTGATGGCTGAGGTGGCTTCTCTTGCTGCCTGGGCTCAGAAAGGAGCTGGGGGGGGGGGGTCGGGAACCCGAGGTTGTTAAACCCGGGGGGACAGTGCTTCCTGGAGTCCCGCAGGCCTTGAAGGTGGCTGGTGCCGTCTGGGCACTTTCACCCACTTGGCGAATCTTTATGGACCCGGGTTTTGGAAGATTTTAGAGAATGTGGCTGTGTCTGTCACCCAGAGAGGCCCATATTCCCAAGCAGGATGCACAGCACGGGGATCTACCCCGTGGGGTGTTATGTTTCCGGGAACCGGGGGCGGGGGAGGGGCGGACAGGTAACTGAGCGAGTCATGTGACAGGAGCGGCAGGTGCCAGGGCCCTGTGGCGGGAGGCCGTTGTCATGCCGATGGATGGCACAGCAGCCCTCGAGGCTCAGGCTGCCCTGCAGCCCACCTTCTGGGGTGCCTCGGTTTCCTCTACTGTCAGATGGGCGCAGCACCTTCCTTGGAGGTGCTTCTCAGCCCTCAGAGGCGCATCGAGCTAAGTGTTGGCCCCTTTAGCCCTGCCGTGAGACCTTCAGCAGGTCACACACGGTCCCTCTGGGCCTCGGTGCTCCACCTGGGCCTCGCCATTGTGTGGACCTGAGGAGGTGATGCTATCGGGAAGGGACTGGGCTTGGCGTGAAGTTTAGTGGGCTGGACAGGGCTGCGTCTGTGAGAACTTTAGGAAGGCGTCCCAGGACTGGGGTGACCAGGGGGACACGTTGCACTTGGGCTTGCCCACTCCGACACTGAGCACTTTGTAAGACACCCAGAAGGTCTTCACCCACATTTTTCTAGGAAGGGCGATGGTGATATGGCCATTTTCCCCCTATGAGGCTCCGAAAGAGACAGCATCTTGCCTCCAGCCCCACAGCCAGGCGCGGAGGTGGAGATGAAGGGTTCTGTTGCCTCTCTGACCTCCAGGGTAGAAACCGCTGCCCAGGGTGGACTGCTTTTCCTTCCCTCACCCCAGGACCTTTGCACAAGCCGGTCTGTGGCCAGTCTACTGCGCAGCGTCTTTTGTGCCGTTTTCTGTTGATAGGAGAATGCTCTCCCATCACTTCCTCCCGGGTTAAGATTTCTGATCTTATCTCCCTGCCCTGTCTCAGGGCAAAGTTCCCGTCACTGTGAGGGCTCTGAAAGCTGTTGCTCCCTAGAAAACTGTCCTGCCTGGCCACTCTCATGAAGCCTTGGTTGGACATGCTCACCTAACTCCCTGGGTTCCTGGGTTCCTCCCACCACCTCCTCTGCATCATCACCTGCCCCCTCCCCCCATTAATAGGCTGGGTTCCTCCCACCACCTCTGCACCATCACCTGCCCCCCTAAAAGATGGGCGTCAGTGTGCCTCCACAGTTGCTGGTTGGCAATGAACGCATACGAGGCTCACACGGGGTGGGGTGGGGGGCTGTCACTGAACCCTTCATAACCCAGAAAGCATCACTGAGCCAAGGGCCACCTCCCCCTACAGGCCTTGTCCGTGCCAGCCCAGAGCCACCCCATGGAAAATGGGCCTGGCAGAGGAAGGATGGAGCTTGCCGGCCTGCGCAGGGCACAGCAAAGACCGCTCCCCCCTCCACAGAGAGAACTCACTGACTCATGGCTCAAGCCTCCCTCCGAGCCAAACCAGCACCCACCTAGACTTAGCTTGTCTTTCCAGAAGGGAGATCAAGCCTGGGGTGCTCCCGCCTGCCCACTCCTGATGGAAGCCAGGCAGGAGGCTGCTGGGAAAGGCAGCGGTCTGTCCTCCTGTCTCCAAGACGTTCTCTCCATGCCTGCAGAGCCAAGAAGCTGCCAGAAGCAGCAGGGCCTTGGGGCCAGAGCTCAGGCCTCATGGCCACATTGGCAGGCCCGTGACATCTGCCCAGCGCCAAGCGCCAGCCCATGCCAATTGCAAGGTCCTGCCGTTCCTGGACCCTGCCAGGGACACTGCTGGCCCATTGCATGGATGAGGTCATGGAGGCTCTGCAGATGGATGAGGGGGAGATTCCCTCCCCTCCAGCGGAGAGCCAAGGGCAGCTGGGGCCTGGTTCCTGCTTTTTCATTGAGTCCAGCATCCCCCCTCCTTCCCACCCTCCATCCCTCCCACCCCGGGTGTGATTTCTTAGGCCATAGACTTCTTCATAGAATTACGGTTGGAACCCAGGGCCTCACACATGCTAGGCAAGTACTCTGCCAGTTGGCTGCACCCCTGACCTCTGCTTTTTAAAATATTTTTGATACCGTCTTCCCACGTAGCCCAGACTGGCCTTGAACTCAGGACCCTCCTGCCTCGTCTGCTTCTTAGGTTGCCGGCTCAGGCCTACATCATTGTCTGGGAGCGACCTCTGCCTATGGTTCCTAAGGCTTGCAGGCCCTGGATGAGGCTGGGGGATGGGTGGGTTCTCTGCCCTTCAGAAGCTCGAGGATCTTTTGAGGTACAGGGGGAGGCTGGAATGGCCTGGGGCTGACACTTCTGTACTCAGCCCTCCCCAGAGGCACGAGAGCAGCCAGCCAAAGCCACTGCCCCAGCAGTGGCCAACGCTGTCGACCCTGGGAGCCCCACAAAAGGGGGCTTACCCGAATCTCTCCAGGTTCTCAGGACAGGAGCCTTAGAGGCCATTTGTACCTGGTACACACCTGTTGTCATCCCAGCAGAAGGTTGGAGGAGGATCATGAGTTTGGGCTAGCCTGGGTTATACAGAGAGACCTTATCTCTAGAAAAATGGGGGGAAGGAGGAAATTAAAACAATTTTTTTTTTTTGTTTTTTGTTTTGTTTTTCAGACAGGGCTTCTCGGTGTATAACCCTGGCTGTCCTGGAACTCGCTCTGTAGACCAGGCTGGCCTCCAACTCACAGAGATCCGCCTGCCTCTGCCTCCCGAGTGCTGGGATTAGAGGTGTGCGCCACTGCCGCCTCCCAGCAGCTACTCCCCTGCCTTGAGGACACCATCTTCTCTTGTAAAAGCTCACTGAGGGAGGGTTCCTCCTCATGGCCAGTTTACAGACAACGGAGGTTTAGCTCAGAAAGTGACTGCCCATGGTCACTTAGATGCTGAATTCGAATCCAGAGCAGGTCCTCCTGTGAGGTTTCAAATGTGGAGAGGAGAGAGAGAGAGAGAGAGAGAGAGAGAGAGAGAGACCGACCACAGGTAAAGGCAGAGCCCGCAACCCTTCGGGTCCCTGGCATGCCCAGGAGAGGCGGCGAGCACGTTACAGCCACACGCTGGTGGACTGGGCTGCACTGGACCTCAGGTCTGACAGGATGGGTTCTGGGTGGTATGGAATGTTCTAGAACTTGCATGCCGGGTGGTAGGCAGTTAGATTGGGGTGTGAGCCATCTGTCTCCTGGGGGCCTCCAGGGTGGCTCGCATCTGTTCCAAAGAGAAACGTGTGTTGTCTGTGGGAGTGCAGGTGGCGGTTGCTGGACTCGCTGGCTTGGGGACCTGCAGTAATGAGCTCCTTGTGCTTCTTCCCGCCCCGGCCTCCCTGCCCGCCCACTATGGGCACGGCATTTTGTTTTGAGCTAACAGAGTCCTCCTTCCCCCAGATGGGAGGTTAATCAGAGCTCAGGCGTACCGCCGGCTGGGTGACAGGTCAGATGACAGATCAGGAGCTCCTGTGTCCCCAAAGCACTTCGGGGAGGGACATGGGGTCTTTGCACCTCTGAAGGACCCATTGCTCTAGGAAGAAGGTGGGGCCAGGGCCCCGAGGGAGGAGCCGGGCCACCAGCCACCTTGTCACTTGCTCCACCTGAATTATTCATAAAGCCAGAAGGTCAACTGGGCATTTCCGTTGGTGGCGGCGGTTACCTTAGGCACTGGGACAAGAAGGCCCTTTGTTGTCCCTGCGGTGTGACCTTTTCGGATGGGCAGGCTGTCAGGAGTGGCTTTCCATTCCCCTTGGGAGGCGACAGGAAGTGTCCAAGGTCATGCCAGGGCCTGAGGTCCTCTAGAAGGGGAGGCAGGGGCTTTGCTGATGAGGCTGAGCCTCCGAGAGCCCCCTCAGGAGGAGCCTGAGCTGTGCCTCAAGCCCCCTTTGTGGAGAATATCTTGCCTCAAGGGCCGCGGCTTGAAGAGGGGCCCCAGGCAAGCACGCGCTGAGCACCCATCTCCAACCTTGAGTGCTCCCAAATACAGACTTCTGAGCACGGGTGTGACACCCCCACGTGGAAAATTCCTCCCTACACTCAAGACACATGCAGGGAAGCTTAACAGGGAATGGGTTATGGCACTCGCCTAACATGGTGCCATGAAAACAAAACAGAATAGATGCCTTAAAAATATTATATAGGGCCTCCGTCCATGGTGCGCCTGCTTAGCGTAACGAGCTCAGAGCCATGGGTCCAATAACCCAGCACCAAATAAGACCAGTGTGGTGGTGCCAGGACTTGTGGGGGGCGGAGGTTGCAGGCAAGAAGATCAGAAATTCAAGGTCATCTTCAGTTGCATACGGAGTCTGAGGTCAGCCCCGAGGGTACATGAGACCCTGCCTGGAATCAACCCAAAATATCCAATCCCTTTTGTGTTTTGACTTGGGCTCCCATCCCCAAGATACCTCATCCATCACAAAGTAAAACCCGAACCACCCACAGTCCAAGGCTTTTGAATCGTTCTCATTATAGGGTGATGAGCACATTCCAATGTAAACAGTTCTTAAAATTGTATTTGTGTGCATGCACACAGGCTCAGCGGCAAGAACCTCTGTTCTCTGAGCCATGTCGCCAGCCCTGTGTGGCCGTTCTCACATCCACGGTCCATAATTCCCTCCTCTCCCATCGTGGACACGCCTAAAACAAACTGTTACCTCTGCCTCTGTGCTGAGTTTTGTCTGGCTGTGTGTTTTTACTTTTCAAGCCTACCTACCAGCTGGCTAATTATCCTTTTGGGCAAGCATTTATTTTCAAAAACGCCACTCATTATAAATCTTCTTCTTATTTAATACGTTTTTTTCCCCATAGATTTCTTCTCTGTGAATTATAAACTGAACTCTTTTGCTGGGCATCTATGAATGAGCATTGAACTGGGTATAAAATTTGAGCTTGCTGGGTGATTTCTCTCCACCCCCACCCAATGTTCTGTTTTGGGTTGCTATTGATAAATTGGGTTTTTGTCTAATGGCTTTTTTGTTCTTTTGTTATTGAAACCTATTTTCCCTCTTTTAAAACTTGTGTTGGTGTTTTTTTTTTTTTTTTTTTTTTTTTTTTTTTAATTCTGGCAACTGTGTGCCACACACTCTTTTTTTTAAAAAAAATATTTAACTTTATGTGCAGTGGTGTGAAGATGTCAGATCCCCTAGAACTGGCCTTCCAGACAGTTGTGAGCAGCCATGTGGGTGCTGGGAATTGAACCCAGGTCCTCTGGGAGAACATTGGCTGCTCTTAGCCACGGAGCCATCTCTCCAGCCCCTGTGCTGGCATTTTTAGATGTGATCATAACCTGGGGATGGTTTGTGTCATTTGATTCTAAAGAAGACTCCTATCTTCTATCACAAAAGTGTTGTCTCCTGGCGATCTTGCCCCTCACTGGTTCCCGTTATAAATATGTTGGACCTTCTTGTTGCCTCCTGAACACCTCCTTCCATGTTTCTCCCTTGCTCTGAGACACATTCAGCATCACTTCCTTAGGCGTGCCCTTCAGTTCACTAATTCTCTCTCCAGCACGGTTGCAGCCGTCACCCGCTGTGCTGGGCAGTTTTATGTCAACTTGACACAAGCGAAAGTCATCTGAGGAGGGACCCCCAATTGAGATAATGCCTCCCTAAGATCCAGCTGAAGGGCATTTTTTAAATTAGTGATTGATGGGTGGGGGGCCCAGCCCATTGTGGGTGGTGCCATCCCTGGGCTAGTGGTCCTGGGTTCTGTAGGAATGCAGGCTGAGTGAACCATGATGAACAAGCCAGTCAGCAGCACCCCTCCATGGCCTCTGCATCAGCTCCTGGCTCCAGGTTCCTGCCCTGCTAGAGTTCCTGTCCTGACTTCCTCCTAAGATGAACAGCAATGTGGATGTGTAAGCCAAATAAACCCTTTCCTTCCCAGCTTGATTTGGTCATGGTGTTTCATCACAATAGAAATCCTAAGACATCCATTAAAAATTTTAAATTTTGTTTTGTTTTGTTTTTCGAGACAGGATTTCTCTGTATAGCTCTGACTGTCCAGGAACTCCCTTTGTAGACCAGGCTGGCCTTGAACTCACAGAGATCTGCCTGCCTTTGCCTCCTGAGTGCTGGAATTAAAGGTGTGTGTCACCACACCCAGCAAAACTTTTAAATTCTAATTACTTTACTGATCACTTTTAAGTTCTTGTTGTCGGGTTTGAATATCCTCCTTTGGTTCATTTGCTTGTATGGTTTGACTTGATTTTAGGCTCATCTTCTGCCAGGGCTATCTCTGTCCCTCCCCCTGGCAGGGCTATCTCCGTCCCTCCCCCTGGCAGGGCTATCTCCGTCCCTCCCCCTGGCAGGGCTATCTCCGTCCCTCCCCCTGGCAGGGGTCCTGAGCATACTGAGTCATAGAAATGGTTTCTAAGATTACTTTTGCATCTGTTGTGCTAAGTACCTCGGGGTTATCATCAGTGTGCAAACACTTTCTGTGTAAACTTCTCGACGTGGGGCTCGCCTCCCTCCTCCCCCTCCGCCCAGCAGAGGTAGAGCCTGGGCTGGCAGAAATGTTCCTATTCAACCCACCCGACCTGGATGGCCACTGTTTGTGTTTCAGTGTTTGGTGGGGTCCTGGTTTAAGCTTACACAGATCCATGGCCAGCAGGGTCTCTCGATGGGTTTACAGCCATCAGGGCTTGCCGCCATTCTAATAGCATCCAGCAACTTCTGCTCATCACCCTGTGGGGGTCTCCATCTCTCCTTGTTTCTGGCGTCTGGGTGTGTCTCCTCCCTCCCTGTCTTGCAGCCCAAGCTGTCCTTGAACTGGAGATCCTCCTGCCTCAGCCTCCTAAGTGCTGGATTGACAGGTGTGTGCCCCCAGGCCCTGTTCAGGGAGGGAAAGCTTTCTTCTAAGCTTTAGTAGACCATGAAGGCGTTCCCTGGATTTCTCCAGGGGCCATGTATGTGTTTGGAGTGGCAGGTGCAGCCTGCGCCAGCCCTCAGAAAGCAGGGCCGGTTTCTTTGCGACTTCTTCCCATGCACGTGAGGTAAGTTACCGCCGCTTGCTTCAGCCTCGGGATAAACCCGGAGCTGGGATGGTTCTGAAGGCGGGGCTGAGCTGTCTCTTCTTGGATGCTGTGCACGGCACCCACTCTCCGAACAACATCGGCTTGGATGGAGGCTGCCCCGCCCTTCCGTATCGCTCCACTCGTGTGCGGAGATGCATGTGCCCCTTGCTCCAGCGCACAGAGAGCACGGCGGCACGTGGCCGGGAGAACAGCCCCTACCTCTGCTCTTCTGAGCTGTGTGACCCTCGGGGAGTCACACGGCCTCTCTGATCCTGCCTCCTGAGCAGGGAAGTGGGGGTGTGCCGGGCGGGGCGGCACTGTGAGAAGAGCTGAGCCCTGGCTCGGCTCCTGCCTCTGAGTCAGGGCTGTCACTCTCTTTAGTCCTGCTATAAGGCGAACGGTAAAGAGCCAAGTAGGGCTGGAGAAAGGCGGGCACACCCCAACTGGAACGCTCCGAGCCGTGCTCTCCCACTCACGGCTTTCTGCCTTGCCTCCTTTGCTTAGAGTGCAGGGTGTGTGGCAGAGCAAAAGCAATCCACCCAGCATCGTGCCGACTCCCCCTCCAAGGATGTGTGCTGTGCAGAAGAAGCCCACAGAGACCCCAGTGGGGGACCCTTGGGGCCCCGAGGTGACCACAGATGGTGGTATTTCTGTGCTGGTGTGGGCCGGGCTGGCTCTGCCTGGGGACATCTGTGGCTTTTGCACTGGGCTGAAACGTCTGCGCGGAAGAGGGTCCAAAGGGTCTGTGTGCCTGCCTGCCTCCCTGTTGGATTTGAAAAACCACTTCAAAAGGCCGGGTGCACCCTGAGCAGGTTTTTAAAGTCCACGGCAGTGTGGTGGGTGCACACCAGGGCTGTGGCTGCCGCGGCGCTGGCAGGTGGGTGGGGGAGGGGTGTTCGAGAGGGCAGCTGGCACAGGCTCCCCTGCAAGGCTCCGGAAGCCCAGCCTCCCTCCCTCCCCCCCCCCCAGTCCGGCATTAGTCACTGCTGTGTCTGGAGCCCCAGGTGGCTTCTCTGTGGAGCCCAGAGGCAGCAGAAGAGCCCTGAAGACTGGAGTTGCTCAGGGGACAGACGGCAAGCCAGGATGGCTCTTGATTCTCCACCCAGATTCAGAGCTAAGTAGTAGACGCGGCTCTTTCAACTGGGGCCAAAGTTCGTGTGACAAAAAATGACCATCTTAGGACTGTTGGGCAATGGCTCAGTCGGTACAGTGCCCTCCCTGCGAGCACGAAGAACCAAGTTCCATCCCTCGCCACCCATATACAGAGTAGTAACACACATGCAATCCCAGCACGCAGGGAGCAGAGAGGGGAGGAGCCCTGGGACTCTGGCTGAATCTGTGAGCTCAGGTGCGGGGAGAGACAAGAAGACAGCAGATGTTGACCTCACCCCCTTCACATGCACACACATAAACTCCCCCCATTTTGGTCTCTCTCTGGCCATTTTAACGCTGTGAAGTGAGCATCTTGGTTGGGCTCCCTGCCTTTAGTGTCCTAAATCGCCGCCTCTCTTTCCAGAACATTCCATCACCCCCATTTAAACCCTGCGCCCACCCGTTATCCATCTGCACCCTCTCCTCCTGGCTCTTGCCCAGCAAGAGTCCGTGTCCCCCTTCCAAGGAATCACACAGCTGGGCGCTTGACAGGTGGACAGGTGGACTAGGTGGCCTTGGTGCCAGGGACAATTGTCACTGTCCCACCCTGCACCAGTGAGGGTCGCAACAGCTGCTCTTTCGACTGTGAACAGGATTGTGCCTGTGGATTTCCCCTCGTGCATGCAGCCAGCCATCCACGGGGGACGTGGTTGTTTTCACCTTGGAGAGCTGTGAATAGCATTTGTGACTAGGATGGCATGTCACCATGGGAGCCACCTCCTAGGAGGTGGGAGGTGTTATTGTTCTGTCAGGGAAGGAGGCAGCATGATGCTTAAGGAGCAGCCTCTGTAAACCTGGGGCGGCGGCCACGGGGTCCCGGCCCCCCCCCCCCCCCCCCCCCCGTCATTTAGGATGGTGAAGCCACAGAGCTCCGGGTACCTCGAAAGTCCCCAGATCCTATTTGGTGTGCTCCTGGGGGTCGAGCATTCATATTCAGGCTGGTGTGGCTGCAGAGGACAGGAAGCAGGGAGGCTTAGGGAGCCCCTGAGGAGAGCAGACTCGGGTACCATGGTCCCACTTACCGCTCCTGTGTCCGAGCCTCTCTCTCTCTCCTCACCAGGTCCGCTGCCGGCTCCCAGCCGTCCCCAGCCCTCTCTCTGGCTACTCTCCATCTTGTCTTGCCAGGGGTGACAGGTCTTGGTCCCTGACCTGGAGTCCTATGTTCCCTGAAGGTGAAGACTCTAAAACTTGTACTAGTGGATGAAGCCAGCACAGTCCACCACAGCCATTCCCACGGCCTCCACCTTCTCAGGATTCCTGGGGTCCAGAGCTATCACCATACCCTCTGCCACCATACTGTCCCTTGTCTCAGGCTGCAGAGACCGGCAACGGACAGCCCCTCCTGCCCGCACCCCCCCCCCGGGGCGGTGGGGGGTGCTGGAAACATCTTTCCCATCACTCTTTTCTTCCCAGTGAAATGTGAGGCGCAGACTTCACCCGGCCTTCTAAAGCCTTATTACTTGATGTGTTGACATGGTAGTATTTTAGATATTGTGGACTAAAATTATATCACTAAAATTAATTTCACCTGGACGTGGGTCAGTGGTTATTAGAAACTCCAGGAAGCGCAGTTTACAACTTATGCTCACCAGAAGTATAAGGCATGGCGACCACGCCTTTAATCCCAGCACTCAGGAGGCAGAGGCAGGTAGATCTCTCTGAGTTTGAGGCCAGCCTGGTCTACATCGTGAGTTCGATGAGAGCCAGAGCTATATTGGAGGACTCGGTTTCAAACCAACAAATCAGGCTGAGGCGCTGGGGCTCTGGCTCTGGTAGAGCATTGTCCTATCATGCTCGAGGCCCTGAGTTCAATCCCCAACACAGGTGAGGATCAGAGCTCAGGGTTATCATTGGCTACATAAGTGAGTTGGAGGCTAGCCTGGGCCTCATGAGAGCCTGTCTCAAAAAGGGAGGGAGAAAGGGAAGGAAAAATGTCCTTTATAAGATCACATGTGCCCGGACCACGGCACCGAGCCAAGGATGACTTATTAGTAATTTTGAGAGCGTCTGCTGTCCCATATGGACTGTGACATGTGCAGGGAAATGTTGTGATGGCTGATGCCTACGCACTGTACGGAGTGAAACTGGAAAACACAGGCAAGTCGGAGACAAGCCTCAGGTCCCAGTTGCTGTGTGCTCTGTCCCATGTGATCCCACACCTTCAACGTGAACTTCACGTCAAGCATCATCTCGGCTGGTTGGATTGTCCCCTTGGTGACATGCCGGGAACACTACATGCTGACTCTCACTCCTTCAAAATAGTTTTTCAAGGGCTGGAGATGTGGCCCAGTCCCTAGCGAGCATGGTGAGCATGCATGAAGCCCTGGGTTCAATCCCCCAGCAACACATAAGTCACATGTGGTGGCGTATGCTTGTAGTTCCAGCATTGGGTGGTGGAGGCAGGAGGATTATCCTCAACTACACAGAGCATTCAAGGCCAGCCTGGGATACATAAGACTCTGTCTCAAATACGTTTTCAAGGCTGTGTAGTATTCCGACTTAAGGATGTCCCAGGATGCTTGCGGTCTCCTGGGGGCTTGGCATTTTCTCCACAGTGTGGTGGTTATTAGCTTTTATTACAAGGCAGGCGAGCTTCCTGTGGCCAGTTTTCTATACTCATCACTCCTTGGGTTTGTTCTAGGGATTGGATTGCTGGTTGGAAGGGTGTGTACACCATCATCTGTTAGAGATGTCGCACGAGACAGAATTAAGCCTGAGTTTTCCAGTAATTGTGGTGTAACCTAATTCTACACTTTCCAGTAGCCACACTGACGAAATGGCTAAAGATGGAGCAGGACTTTCAGTTGTAGCATCTCGGGAGGCTGAGGCAGGAGAATTGCTTGGGCAAAGTTCAGGCTCAGCCTGGGGACCCAGCTCAGCAACCGACGGTCAAAGACTTGATAGGTTTGATACAGAGAGACATTTTGAAAACAGTCCCAGTTTGGAAATACTTCTGGTTCTTCCCGAGTGTTTCTGTGAGGGCTGCTGGGCCGCGAGGGCAGCTGGACCTCAACAGAGATGCAGATGTGCATGCATACTCTTAGCATCTGGTGGACCCGTTCCTCCCCGGGAGTGTTACTGAAGGTGGTGGGTAAAGTTTTTTTGGTGAATCACAGGGCTCACTCAGAAAGCATTGCGCCCCTGGGCCGGGAGTGTAGCCCAGTGGGTAGAGTATTCACCTGAAGCACACAGAGCACTGGGTCCCACCCCCAGCTCCTAATAACTTGGGTGTGGTGGCACACACTTGTAATCCCTGTGCTCAGGAAGTGAAGGCAGGGGGAATCAGGAATTCAAGGTCATCTTTTGCTACATAGACCATTTAAGGCTAGCCTGGGCTACATGAGACTCTATCGGAAAAAAAAAAAAAAGTTCTTCACCCATAAGCATGAAGCTCCACATCTTCCAAGGAGACCACTGTGTCACTTTATGCCCACATCAAGACATAGAATATTCTCTGTCCCCCAAGGCCCTGCTCACACTCCATTCACATTACTCTGCCCCCCGGGCAGCCACTGCCCTGACGGCTAACACTGCAGATGTGTGTTTCCTGAGTATGAGTTTTGCCCAGGTGAAATCGTGAAGTACATGCCTTTTCATGCCTGGCTTCTCTGGTTCCGTGTTAACATATGGTGCCCGGCTTCATTACTGTATACGGTTCCATCGGTTGGCTGCATCACACTTATGTACTTTGGCTGTCTGGGGTGGTTTCTAATTTATAATGCTTCGCACCGCCCGGCCACCAGGCCACCAGCACCCTGTGTTCATCCTGTTACGTACATACTGGGCGTGGGCCCCTGGTCCACTTGCTTGCTGCCTCGTCTCTGCTGTCCATGGCCGTGTCTTTCTCTAGGAAGGTAGCTCTCGTCCTGGAGATCAACCTTTCCCAGCATTTGTGATTGCATGTGCGGCCTGGGGAGGCAGCCCCTGCCTGCCGGGGCTGTGTGGGATGGATGAGCTAATCCCTGGAGCGGTGCCTGGCCCAGGCTGGCAGCCTTCCCTAGTCTTCCCTGGTGAGCGGCAGCTGCTGGGGATGCTTGAGAACTCTGTGGTGGATTCTTGAACAAATTGAGGCTCGAGCCTGAGGTGGAAGGTGGCGGGGAAGACTCCCGGACAGGGGGAGGGCCGTTAGGTCTCAGGGATTCACAACCGTCTAGAATGAGAGGTGGTGTGGAGGTGGGGGCGGGGCGTGAGGTGATTGCAGGTGGGTATGGCAGGTCCCCAACCCAATCACTGCACGGGCAGGCTTGGCCTGAACTGGACATGGTCCTCAGGAGTGCTTGAAGGCCCTGAGCATCAAGCACCTGGGTATACCTAGGTGACGTCCCATGAGGGAAGGTGTGCTTTGGCTTGTATCCCAGAGTTCCCGGTTGCCAGTGCTGTGGTCTTCGGCCTTCTGAGTGGCAGCTGGCAATAGTCAAGCCAGAGATGACCGCAGGGACCCCCTTGGGTCACGCGCCACTCTCTGCCTCAGAGTTTGTATGTTTTGGGGATTCCCTCTCCTTCCAGGCCCACCTTCTCCCTTCTGCTCTCCCTCCCTTCCTGGCCCTCTCCCTGCCGAGAGAAGCCCCATAGGCTATGGGAGAGGATGGCAGGGGTGGGGTGGGGTGGGCAAACAAGCAGGTCCAAGGTGCCCTTTCACAGGCGGTGGAGGACAAAGCCTGGGGGAGTGGCTGGTGGTCCCTGGCCCACCGCCGTCAGGGGCTGTCATTCATAAATAGCCACCATCTTGCTGAGGGAGTAGCTGATGACCCCAGAGCTGCCCCAGCAGGCAGAAAGGGGGCTCTCCTGTGTCCCTCGGTCATGGTTCGATGTGGTCAACGGGGATGTCTCCGTGTTATAAGAGGGATGGAGGGGCCAAGGAATACCGCAGCCTCAGACCACCTCAAGTTCAATGTCAATGAGTCAATGATCTCTCTCTCTCTCTCTTTCTCTCCTTCTCTCCCTCTCCCCCCCCCCTCCTCTCTGTCAGTCTCCTCGACCAGATCGAACAACTGCACCGGAGATTCAAGCAGCTGAGCGGGGACCAGCCCACCATCCGGTAAGACGCGCAGCCGGGCGTTATCTCTTTCCCTGGGGTCCGTGGGGCTCTGGGCTGGCTGCCGGGGGGGTGTGGGGGGACTCTCCCAGTTTCTGCAGCAAACCTGTTGTGTGGATTCTCCTGGGTCTTTCTAAGACACGCCGCGGTGGAGAGGAGGAAGGGGCCCTTTCTGTTTCCTAAAGGATCAGACGCCTGCAGGGGAAGCCAGGGAAGGGGAGGAACCAAGGGAAGCGGTCAGCCACCCGGCCCTGCCCAGCCGCTTTCTGCAGTGTGCGATCTGGACCAGTCCTGAAGTCTTGCTCCCTCCCCTCACCCACCCACACACAGAGGGCCTGCTGGATCCTCCCTGGTGCTGGAGTGAGAGCCAGCTGATCCAGCTGTGTTCCCCGGGTGCTGGCCTCACCCCGATGAGCCTGTCTCTAGGCTTTACCTCCTCCTCTGTGTCATTCCAGCCTTGGACAAGATGAGGTGGGTGGTGGCGTCTCCTTTCTGGTAGGGAAGTTGATGTTTGCCACTGTGGCTTCATTTATTTGTTTTTTGGTATTGGGGATGAACACCGCCTCGTACACGTCAGGCAGGCGCTTCACCCTGGTCTACAGTCCCAGTCCCCTGTTTTTCCTTTTTCCCCTCAGCTGCATCACCGCTAAATAGCCCAGGCTGGCCTTGGACTCACCCTATAGCCCAGGCTGACCTTAGACTCACACTATAGCCCAGGCTAGCCTTGGACTCACCCTATAGCCCAGGCTGGCCTTGGACTCACTCTATAGCCCAGGCTGGCCTTGGACTCACCCTATAGCCCAGGCTGGCCTTGGACTCACTCTATAGCCCAGGCTAGCCTTGGACTCACTTGATATCCTCCTGGCTGTTAAGAAGCTGGACTGACAGGTGGGAGCCACAGACCCTGAGAAGTGAAGAACCATCTGTCACAAACTTTCTAGCAGATAGCAGTCTCCTAAAATATGCAGGGTGTCTCAAGGTGACCTCATTGGAACACTGATGCAAGCCTCGCACAGGTTCCAGGGAAGCGCCCTTCTTCATAGATGGACTTAATTTCGCCCTTGGGGGGTGGGGCATGTGCACACTCATGTTTCCTTGCTTGCTACACAAAGGCACATAATTAACCCAGAGTGGCACCCTGAAGGTTCCCATGGTCTCAGGGTTCTGTGGCCTCTGGTCTCAATGTAATTGGCCTCCAATTCTATCAAAACAAGGTTGATCTGTGCAGAGCAGCCCAGAGGAAAAACCTGGGCACACCCCATGAAGTCACCTGGCTTTTCACCTGCTCTCATGGGCTCAGGCGCCTGAGTGTCGAGCCAATTGCCGTGGCCAGGGGCCAGAAACAGACTGTTTTGCCTTGCCTAGAATTGAGGAGCAGGCTCTAGGGGCAGACCCAGCCTTACCTGGGAGACAGACCTCAAGCTCTTGGCTGTGTGGCTTTGGACCAGTCCTCTCTTTCTGGGCCAGCCTTCTGGGTAAAGCAGGCGGCTGCTTTGAGCTTGGATCTGAGCACTCGGCTCACAGATGTGCGCAGCTGGCTCCCAGACATTTGGCAAATGGGCCAGGTTATTGTACCCCACCTGAGATGTAGATCAGAGCCTGCTGATCTGCTTGGAGGGTGTAGAAATCCTGAGTCCTGGGAGGGAGGGACCTCACGAAGGTCCCATCTGCGCAGAGGTGAGCTTGAGATCAAAGGGGGGGACGGTCCAACTGTACAGGGTGAGGGGATGTTGAGGGGACCCTCCATGCTGTAGGCAGGCAGAACCCTGGCTCTTAGCATAGTTAATAGTCACCTCCTCATTCCATGTGGGTGCTCTCCAAGAAGTTTATGGCATCTAAGCCAACCTATCCCGTATCATGAGCAGTGTGACCAGTCGGGTTCCTTGGGGGCTGGATTGGGGAGGGTAGCCTCCGGCTGGGTTATCGGGGAAGATACTCACCCCCAACTGGCTTGACATGCTTCCTGCATGTATGTGTGCCTGACCAGGGCCTCAGCCCACATGCCGCAGCAGACCTGTAGCTACACATCCACGTGGTGCCCCAAGGTGGGCCCTCACCCCTCCCAGCTGCTCCTTAGTCATAGTGAACGGGGCCTCCCCTTCTGCTGACCCCCTCCCACCCCCACCCAGGGCTGCCCTGTGCTGTGTGTCTGTCTGTCATCTGTCTTTCTTGCTTCAGGTCCATCAGAAAGTGCACAATTCTCCCCAGTCTGCTGTCCTGTCTCTTGTCTTTCTGTCCATCCCACTCAGCTGTCGACCCCAGTGTCCCCTCCATCCAGCATTGCCTGGGAAGACATTTGCCCCATGAGACAAGATCCCTGCCCTGAAGAGTGCCCACGAGGCCTCAGTTTCCCCAGTATGGGAAAACCGTGTGCTCTGTGAGCTCACTGTGAACTCTGCCCTGAGGCCTAGCAGAGTGACCTCGGCAGCTGAGCTGTGTGTGTGTGGGTGGGGGGGGGGGGGCGCTCAGAAGCCACCGGAAACTAGCCCATGGCACTGGGTTTACAGAAGAGGCCAGCCCAGCCTGGGTGGTTTTCCTTGGTTGTGTGTGTCCTTTGTGGGCTGGATGCGTGTCCTATCCTCTTTGGGAGTCTGGGCAGGAATGGGGGCCCATAGCTCTAATTCTCTCCAAAGCCAAAAGGTCCAAGCTAGGGGGAGGGGAGTGTGCACTCTGGGGCCGGAGTATTTCTGCTAGTGAGCTGTGTGGCTGCGGCTTACGGGCTTGGCCTCTCTGGACTCCGTGCTCTTGTCTATGAAAGTGGGCCCATCACTGTCACTACTTGTGGGTGTGAGGGTGACTGAGATTCCCAGTGAGTGGCTGGATGGGAGGGCACTCCAGAATGTGGGGGAGGTGATGTAAAACACCCTGCCCTGGAGCTTCAAGCTGCCCTGGAGGAGGCATGGAAGGTGGTGTCTCTCGGGGCTTCCTGGGTCCTTTCCTTGCTGACCACTAGGGCGGCCGTGCTGGGCTGATGGCAGTTGGGTCAGCTCAGTCCCGAGGGCAGTGACTTGATAGATCAGGCCCAGGGTAGAGCGGAGCTTTTTTTTCATAAGCCAGTGAGGGCCTGGCGGCATGAGATGGTGACCCCGAGGCCGCTCGCTTGGCCTGGCCAGCTCCATCCCAAGACTTCTTGCCTTCTTTGTCAGAGTGGGGGGGAGCAGCAGGTCAGGGGTCGCTGGTACCACCAGCCACCTACTCTTGTGAGTGACAGCTCCCAGAGGCCCATGGGCAGGCATCAGAATGCTAATGTGTATGTAAAACACCCTGCCCTGGAGCTTCAAGCTGCCCTGGAGGAGGCATGGAAGGTGGTGTCTCTTGGGGGCTTCCTGGGGTCCTTCCCCTTGCTGACCACTAGGGCGGCCGTGCTGGGCTGATGGCTGGTAGGTCAGCTCAGTCCCGAGGGCAGTGACCTGATAGCATCCAGGACCCCAGGGTGGAGCGGAGCTTTTTTTTCCATAAGCCCAGTGAGGGCCTGGCGGGCATGAGATGGTGACCCCGAGGCCGCTCAGCTTGGCCTGGCCCAGCTCCGTCCCCAAGACTTCTTGCCTTCTCTTTGTCAGAGTGAGGGGGGGGGAGGCAGCAGAAGTCAGGGGTCGCTGGGTACCAGCCAGCCAGACCTACTCCTTGTGAGTGACAGCTTCCAGATCAAGGCCAAGACATCACACCTGGGCAGTAGCCACCATCCCTGCACCCCTCTCTCTTCCCTTCCTCTCCCTCCTTTTTGGGGGCCTCCAGCAAGTGCTCTATACTGAGCTACATAGCCCCCCCCAGCCCTTTTTCTGCTTTTTAGACAGGGGCTTGCTAAGCTGTTGTAGGCTGGCCTCAAACTCACAATCCTCCTGCCTCAGCTTCCTGAGTGCCTGGGGTAACAGGTGCGACCACTCCTGGCTAGGACGCAGTTTCTATCCGTCTCTGCCTTGTCTGTCTCTAAAATGGGTTAAGCCCCTGCCCTCCATGGTATTGTCACGGGGATGGGACGTCCCTCCTTGGGAGGGCTGGTGTCACTAATGTCTCTGTCCACTGCTGCAATGCCATGGTCCACGGCCGCCGCGGCGTCTCTGTTCCCACCGTGTTCATGTGCGACACCCCCGTCCCAGGGTCTTCCATATTCTTACAATCCCCATCTTACAACCGGGACATCTGAGGCTGGCTTGGGGGGAGCATCCTCTCTCCCAAGACCATGTGCTGCAGAGGGCAGAGCCTGGGTCGGCAGCCACAACCTCTGTACTTTATCCTGTTGGTCCAGAGGGAAGGATTAGGTCTGCACCCATCTCACAGATGCGGAGACTGACCTTCACAGAAGCAGCTGCCTGAAGTGAGGGGTGGGTGGGGTAGGAGTGTGAGTCTGGCAGGCACCTGTAGAGACAGAGAGCAAGGAGAGTGAGTGGGCAGGGCAGTGCCAGGGGTATGAGTGTACCTGGGTTCCAGTGTGACTCCCCACAGCTGGGTGAGCCTGGGCAGAGGACTGGCTCTCTCTGTGTCACACCTGTTACTCCAGGGAATCACAGAAGCCCCTGTCGGGGACCCTGAGGTACATGCTGCAGGCCTTACAGCTCACACAGCCACTGACTGTCATCTGAGCGGTGACCAGCAAGTGTGTGTGGGGGGGGCAGCTCTGATGATCTGATCGTCTCCGTGGTAACCTTGACTCCTTCCGTCCAGGGTTCTGGTTTCTCTTGCTTCCTCCTGTGGTTGTTGGAAGCTAGCAACTGCGTGGGGGCGGGGACAGAGCCCTTGCGTGTCTCTGGCCCTGAGGCTCCCTGTGTCTTCTCTCTGGGTTGCCCGTTGCAAGGGCAGTTAGCCGGTATCCGGTGTGGAAATTCTGTAGTTCTTACTGTTCTAGCGAAACCGGGGGAAAGTTTTTTGGTAGTTTGGAGGAAGAACTCATTCCCATGTACGATCCAGCCAATTAAGCTGCTCGGTCCCTTTAAGCATCCCAGAAAGACACCCGCCCCTGTCACCCTGGAAACCAGACTCTGCTGGCTTCCATCCTGAGCGTGATGTTCTCGAGGTTTCAGTGGCAGCTTGTGTCCTTGCTACACTCCCTTGTTTGGTTTAGGTTCTCAGCAGACAGAGTCTGTGCAGCCCAGGCAGGCCTTGAACTTGTGGCCTTCCTGCCTCAGCTTCCTCGGCGCTAGGATCCCAGGCACGCACACACCACCACGCTGCTGCTTCTCAAGTACCCAGGACTGCAGATCGGACCATGGGGACCCACTTAACTCGTTATTGTGTGTTCACACGACTTTGTGGAGTTGGTTCTCTCCTGCCACCTTTACGTGGGTTCTGGGAATCGAACTCCGGTCTCCAGACATGCACACAGGTGCTTTTGCCGCTCAGCCAGCTCATCTCATCAGCCCCCTGGTTCCTTTCAAACCCATCCTGCTCCAAATCTAATTTTTGGTCATATAGTGGCCCCCATCACTCCGGGACAACTGTCCGAAGTGTGTCCTTCTTCCAAACTGGGCCCTGGTGAATGGAAAAGGTGACTGCACCCATTCACCAGCTCCTGTTTGGCTAGAGGGCACCAGGCCAGCCACGAGGGAGGGGCAGGAAGCCACCCAGGGGTGGTAAGAACAGGAGAGATCCGGTCACCTGGTTCTGCTTGTGTCTGGAGCCCCAGGCGCCCCTCTCCTGTGAGGTGAAGCCAGGATGGGACAAGGGACCGTTTGTGGGACCTTCCAACTCAAACAGCCTCAGCTCCCAGCCCCAGTCTGTTCCAGGGTCACGTCCCCCACTAATGTCCTCAGGGGTGTGAGTGTGTGAGTGTGTGTGTGTGTGTGTGTGTGTGTGTGTGTGTGTTGTTTTTTAATCAGCTGACTCCTCCCCATCCTGCACATTCTTTCTTGTCCCCTGAATTACTGGGCTATGCCCCAGGTCCCTTGGAAGGTCACTGCCATGGAGCAGGCGCAGGCAGCCTGGATGGAGGCTGGGCCCCTCCTGTGAGGACAGGCAGCTGGGACACGCGCCTGCACCCTGCCCAGGCCCGTAGCTGCTGGTGGGTTTTTTGTCTTTCCTGACGTGAAACCCACACACCCTACAGCTCAGTCGTTAAAATGCATGGCAGTGTCAGCGGAGTTAAATATCCAGAATTCTTGTCACCAAGAGATGCCTGTCCCCTTAGGGGTCGTCTGGCTCCCCCAGCCCTGGGTCACCCCTCTCCTGTGAGTCTCAGTGGCTTGGCCTGTTCTAGACATGTCACTGCCAATGTCTTTCCAGCAACGTCAATCTTAGGGTTCATCCTCCTGTAGTGGGTATCAGTGTTCCAGTTCTTTTCCTGGCTGTGTAATATTCCTCCGTGTGGATGGCCTGCAGTTCAGCTATCACTTGATCTGGTCGCAGGCATTTGGTTAGCCCTTCTGTTTTTTTTTTTTTTTTAAGATTTTATTTATTTATTATGCATACAGTGTTCTGCCTGCATGTATCCCTGCAGGCCAGGAGAGGGTATCAGATCTCATTACAGATGGTTGTGAGCCACCATGTGGGTGCTGGGAACTGAACTCAGGACCTCTGAAGGAGCAGTCAGTGCTCTTAACCTCTGAGCCATCTCTCCAGCCCCCCTTCTGTGGTTCTTACGTGGTTCCTGTGGAGACTGCCTGTGTGTCCTTGCTTCTCTTGGGCACGAGCTAGGGGGTGCCAGGTCATGAGATGCTCTGAAAGTCCATTTCCTTGAGGCCTTTAGGCCAGTATCCTGCCGCTGGGAGCCCAGGTAAGCGCACCCGCCTGGACAGATCTTGTCGCTGCAGCCTGAGTGTGAGGGTCCCACCCACCTCTCCGGTTCTTCCATGTGACAGGCCCCTCGGCCCCCCACCCTCACCCCATCTGTAGGCAAGAGGCCTGAGGAGAGAGGGTGGGACTGTTGGGGATAAAGAGACACCACACTGCCTGTGTCCCATGCCACTGACGACCACCCTCTTGTGACTCTCTCTCCTGCGCGTCCTGGAATTCAGCAAGGAGAGCTTCAACAATGTCCCTGACCTGGAGCTCAACCCGATCCGATCCAAAATCGTTCGTGCCTTCTTCGATAACAGGTGCGCTCCCTCCCCTGGGCAGGCTGAGGTGCGCCGCCTCTTCCATTATGAGACAGAGAGTGGGGAGGGGGAGGGTGTCCTGGGTTGCAAGGAGTCTTTCTCTGTCCCACCAGCCAGCTCCCAAGTAACGACACGGAGACTTCATATTGATTTTGAAAGGCTGGCCTGTAGCTTAGGCTTGTCTCACCAGCTCTTATAACTCAAATCAACCCATTTATTTTAATCTACATTTTGTCATGTGGCTTATTACCTCATCTCTCCGTACCACCCACGCTGCTTCCTGTGTCCCCCACGCACCTAGATCTCTCCACCTCCTCTTCCTCTCCCTCCCTGGAAATCCCGCCTATACCTCCTGCCTAGCTATTGGCCGGTCAGCCCTCTATTACACCAATCACAGCAGTACACCTTCAGTGTGTACAGTGTACACAGATATCCCACCACACGGGGTGGCTTTGGACAGCTCCCCCGGCTCCCCCCACTTCTGCCTTGCTCATTGTTGGCCTCGAGACAAATGCCTCCAAAGTTAGCAGGTACTTTGGGTTCTGTCTCTTTACGTTTGTCTGTGTGCACATGTTCATGGAGGCAGGTGTGTGTGTGTGTGTGTGTGTGTGTGTGTGTGTGTGTGTACTCTAACAGTATTCTGTACATGTAGAGGTCAGAGGGACATGTTTTATAGGGGTCAGTTCTTCCACCATGTGGGCCCTGGGGCTTGAATTCAGGTCAGCAGGCACCTTTACCCACCCAAACCATCTCAAGATGTTTTTACGTATCGAGGTCCTCCCTCCCCCTGCCATCCCCTTAGGAACCTGCGTAAGGGACCCAGTGGCCTGGCTGATGAGATCAACTTCGAGGACTTCCTGACTATCATGTCTTACTTCCGGCCCATCGACACCACCCTGGGCGAGGAGCAGGTGGAGCTGTCCAGAAAGGAGAAGCTGAAATGTGCGTGCTGCGTCCTCAGAACACGGGACTCCCCAAGAGCAGGGGAGGCTAGGCCATGTAGGAGGAGGGAGACAGCCGGGGACCTAGCCTGTGTCCCTAAACAGTGGCATTTGGTGTGGCCCCTCTGAAGTTGCACCTTGGTAGCCTCATAAAAGTGCAGCAGGTTCGGATCTGGGGGACAGGCAGGGTGGGGGCTGCGGGGTGACGTACTTAAGAGAGCTGGGGTTTTACTTGAGGTCTTCCACTTAGCTGAGTGACCTTGAACCCGGGCATGGTGTGCTGGCTGTGAACATGGGTGACTGTGGGGGCTGAGGACTCTGTTGCAGATAGAACCTCACATCCGGGGCTGGGGAGCCCCTGAGTCTGGGTCCCACAACTGCCCCACCCCGCCATGGCATGCTGTGGCACAGTCTGTGACAGCCGTCTCCTGAGGCGGCTCCTCAGGTCACCAGCTCTGGGTAGCATTTAGTGGCCATCCTGGTTGGACGGCAGCACTGTGATCTTTCCCACGACTCTTGACGTCCCTCCCCACCTCCTCAGGCTCCAAATACTCAGCTATGTTTAGCCCTGGAGTGCATGTGAGGGGCTGGTGGGAAAACCACGCTGGGTGCCTCCTGTATCGCAGCTCAGGAGGTACCCACAGTCCAGCCCGAGATTGTTTGCTCTGAGGGCTGGGAATATGAGGGTCATGAAATTAGAGGAATACAGGTCTGAACCGGTTCAGGACCCCTGTCTTAACACACGTGGGACTTGATAGCCCATCTGTGAAGTGGACCGTGGCAGCCCTGACCTCACAGGGTCAGGCTAGGACATCATGACCAGGAAATACACACGGCATGGTTCTGGGCACTTGGTTCCTGACAGATGCCAGAGCAGTGCCCTCAGGATCCACCTAGGACCGGCCAGCAATCAGGATGTGGGCAGTGTGGCTCAGGACCTGGCATTTTGAGATAATGGCTCTGTGCTCATGAGGTGTCCAGTCCTGTCACGTGTCTGAAGTGTAGTGGTGGCGGCAGGCGGTGCCTCCAACTCCCATTTTATAGATGGGAAACTGAGGCTTAAGAGAAGTCACTGGCTCAAGGCACCCCACCAGGAAGAGACCAGTGAGGTCCCATGGCCAGAGTCCTTCTGCCCCAAGGCTCTGGCATCTGGATCTTGCTCCGGTATCTTGTGTTCAGTCTGGTATAGCTTGCAGAGCAGGAGCCCCTGGGGGAGGAGGAGACACAGGCTCCACTCCTGGCGGCTCCTAACTGGCTCCCACCGCCTCCGCCACCTGCAGTTCTGTTCCATATGTACGACTCGGACAGCGACGGCCGCATCACCCTGGAAGAATATAGAAATGTAACGTATGCCCCCATTGGCCCTGCCCGGGGCTCCCGGCGCCTTCCCCTCCTCAGACCACCGTGGAGTCCCAAGGTCACCAAGTGTCTGCCCCACTGCTGGTAGGTGGTGGAGGAACTGCTTTCTGGGAACCCCCACATCGAGAAGGAGTCAGCGCGGTCCATTGCAGATGGAGCCATGATGGAGGCGGCCAGTGTGTGTGTGGGGCAGATGGTGAGCGCCCCTTGGGGTGGAGGGAGGGGAGGGTGGGGAGCAGGGGCCCACCAACAGATTCCCCCCCCACCCCCCGTTCTGCGGCTCCACACTGCCTTTCCCGTGGTTGGAATCCTTCACCTCTCGAAGGTCTCGGTGGCAGGAGCCAGGTGTGCCCCGCTTGCCGCTCTCCCCAGAGCCTGGCATGGAGTGGAAGTCAGGACCTCCTGCAGGCTCTTCCTGCCCCCGGGGGACTGCTGCGTGATGCAGCCAAGCAGAGCTCAGTCTCCACTGTGGCCTCCTTTACCCTTGTGGGCAGCAGGAGCATCGCCTCCTCAGTTAGAAGTGGAAGTCTTCTCAGGCCTCGCTCGACCCTGGGCTCAGCATCGTTCGTGATCTGTGAAGACCCTTGGTGTTGGGGGCGTGGCCGAGGGGCTGAGGGGGTGGGGCTTGGCCATCAGTGCACACCGTTCTATCAGTGGGGAAACTGGGCTCAACACAAAGATTCTGTGGAGCTTGTGATCTTTCCTGGCTGGGGTTGGGGTGGGGGGTGGTCTCTCGCAGGGTGGGGTGCAGCCCAGTAGCCCTGGGAACAACCTGGGTGCGTAGACGGCCACCTCCACGGGCCGGGCTTCCAGCAAGTTCTGGTGTGGTTGTACCGCGCGTTGACAAGAGCTCCATGCTGATCCCACCCTCTATGCCCCCTGCCTGTCACTGAGGCTCCTCACTTGCCCAGAGGCAGAGCTGCCTGTCCCTCCTGGCTTGTTTATCTGAGCCGCTCTCAAGAGAGGCAACCCGGCCCCAGTAAAACCCGCCACATTCTGCGTGTGAACCGCCTCAGGGAAGGGCCCTGACCCGGGTGGAGAAGAGCGCTCCCCCTTCTAACTGGGGCAGAGCCAAATGCCCATTTGGTTTAATTACACTCTCCAAATGACTCCCCATCCCACTCCACTTTCAATCGGTGACTTTTCTTAATTTGCTGTAGTAAAATTGTTGGCAGCTGGCGCCTGCTGATTTGTATAAAAATCCACTCTGCCTCACAAGTGGAGGCTTCCCCCCACCCCACCCCGCCCCCGTGCAGATCCCCAGGAGGGTGGGGGCAGAGCCACCGGGGAGCCTGGCCTGCGTGTTTACCTATGGAGCCAGATCAACACGGACCCGACTCGGGCTGAGCTGTGGGTCAGGGCGGCCACTGGCTTCCGATGATGGTTAATGCCTCTGACCACGGCACCCGCCAAAGACGAGAGAGCCACCCGCCATCCTGCTTTGATGTCCTTCCAAAGCCACTAATTGACCCGGGGCGGGGACTCTTTAAGTAGCATCTCTAGACCATGTCTGGGCAGGGATCTTGGTGGGTAGAGGGGGAGGGGCCGCTAAGTTAGGCTTCGTCCTGGGGCTCCAACTCCCAGCCTCCTGACCTTGCCGGCACCACACTCCTGCTCACCAGACTTCCCCACAGTGGGGCCCCGAGTCTATAATTAGCTCCCCTCACCCAGCCTGGGAGCCTGGTGCCCTGGAAGAGAGAGGGTGGCCACTTCTCTCTCCCTGAGAGGGAGGAACAGAGAGGAACAGTCCCTGGGGACAGGGCAGGCCCAGGCCAGTGGAAAACTGGCTTTTTTTTTTTTTTTTTTTTTTTTTAAATGAAGTGTTTTATGAAACAAACCCTAAAAGAACACTGACCCTTGACCCCAGGAGCAACCAAGAGAGGGCGAAAGGTGAAAGGTCGCTCTCTCTCCATGCCCACCATGCCCACTCGAGGCCCTGCCCTGTAGGGAACCACCCTTGGGGGCTTTTTCCCCCTCCAGTGCCAGTGGGCACACCATGGGCTTTCTTGGGTTACTTGTATTTTGGCGAGTCTGGGATTTGAACCCAGTACCCTACACATGCTAAGCTCAGGCCTAGCTGCAGCCTTGCCCCTGACTTGTGGTTTCAGGGCTGGCGACACTGGCGCACACACCCTTGGGAGCTGCAGGCACTCGCTCCTTGTGGCGTTCCTGTTTCTTCTCAGCGGGGCGTGTGCATTTCCGAGCCTTTCCCTGCTGAGAAGAGGCTAGCTGCCGCTCGGTAGCCACAAAGGGCTGAATCCTGGTGAAGGTCTCTGGGGCAGTGCAGGGGACCCCAAGTAGCCAGCAGGGGACCTTTGGGGTCCTGCAATGGTACTGTCTCAGGGGATGCTGGGGCTGGGTGGAGTGTCTTAGAGACTTGTTCAACAGCGCAGGGGACAAGGGTCAGTGCTCTTGTAGGGTTTCTCTGTTTCATAAAACATGTCATAAAAACCCCAGTTTTCCACTGGCCTGGGTGGAGCCCTGGTATCATCCCTTCTGTCCCTGCAGTAGGATGAACACAGCTGGAGACTTGCTTTGTCAAGCATGCGGGGCTCCTGGCTGAAGCCACACTCTGTCCCTGTTCCCTGGTTATCACGGTGACTCATTAGCACAAGGGTGGCCACAGAGGCCTTCATCATTCCCTTCTCCTTCCCCCAGAGGGCTGTGAGTGTAGATTAGCCCAGAATAGTTCTGTTATCAGTACAGGGAGCCGAGACGGGAGCCAGGCTGGCAGGACATAACAAGGTGGACTTGTAGGGATAGGGTGAGGTGGGCTGTATTAGGAAGGAGGGCCCGTGTCTGGGGCTCACTGTTTTCTCCCCAACCCTCCTGGGGGAGCTTAGTGAGATGAAGCCTCAGCCACTGTTGCGGTTCCAGGAGACTGGCTGGGGACACGTGACCCCCCTCTTCTACCTCTGTGCTCTGGGTGTTTGGAGGAGGTGACCTGTCTCAGCAGAGTCTGGGGGAATCCCTGGCCACTCACTCCCTCTACAATCTCGTCCTCAGGAACCGGACCAGGTGTACGAGGGGATCACCTTTGAGGACTTCCTGAAGGTGGGTGCTGGGGGGGGGAAGAAAGAAGGACTCTGGGCATGGGGGTACCAGGACACCATGAGGACCTTGTGGAGCTGTGGCTATGGGCAGATTGCAAGTGCCTGCCAGGGCTGTTCTATAAGGAAGGCCTTGGAGACCACATTAACTGATCCGCTTAGCTTTGTGGAAAGGGTAGCGTGGCTGTGTGGTCCCTGACCTCAGCGGCGCACAGGTAGATTGGAGAAGTCAATTTCTCTCCCTCGGGACACTGGCGTCCCTTCCCAGGAGCAGTCGCTTTTCATAGAACGGCAGGGATTCTGGAAGATTCTGGAAACTTCCTGCACCTGGACGAACACCAGCATTTTGCAAGCAGACTGGAGTAGACAACATGTTGATGGGTTCTGCCTCCCTAGTACGTCCTGATGGGAGCTTTAAGTGGCCACCCACTCACCTGTCCTCCCTCTTATGATGGCATCTGTACCCATCTAGCAGATGGACGGCCTTCACTGTTGCAAACACACTTCTAGGACTGGGAGTTTAGATTGGCTCCTGGCTGCCAGGACGACCAAGTTCTCTGGAAGCAAGAAGAAAATGCTAAAATCCTCTCTCCAAGCCTTCTGGGCATGGAGGTGGGCAAGGAGGTCCGGAGACGGGAGGACCTCTGAACCCAGTCCAGCTTCCCAGCATGCAGGCTCCGCCAAGGCCTGTGCGTGGAGGGAGCCTGGAGCCTCTGGGGTTCGGTTCGCAGAGCCAGGGCCGGCCACTGTGCTCCAAGTCTGCCCCTCTGTCCACCTGAGAGAGGCCGACTGCAGCCTCCCTGCCTATGAGGCGGCCAGCATAAACAGTGGACCCCAGGCGTGGGCCCCGTCTCTCGGGGAAGGAGACAGGTCAGCAGCTACCCCTATCTCATGTCAGAGGCCCACACCCAAGGCTGCACAGGGTGTGTGGATTTGCTCAGGCCTGCACTGGGACCTGTTCATCCAGGTCCGCGGGGCAGAACACCGGGGGGGGGGGCAGGAGTATCAGGGAGGGTGCAGTTGCAGTTGCTTTGAGCATGGCATGGTGGCCCACGAGTGCCATCTCAGCACCTGGCAGGCTGAGGCAGGGGCATCTTGAGCTTGAAGCCAGCCTGACAAACCACTCTGGTGCTTTCCCCAGGGCTCTTCTAAAGCTAGCTCCCCTTTCTGTGCCCCCCCCCATGACTGTGCCCTCTCCCAGAACCTAGCTGAATTCATCAGGGAGTCCAGGATCTTTCTCGGAGAACATCTCAAACTCCCAGCAGTTGGGGCTGCTCAATGTGAAGTCGAACTGCTCCCATGTCCCCACAGGACCAGTGCGGGGGACAGCAGGAAGGCCACAGGGGCATCTCTATAGATGCTGAGTGACAGCTTGACACTCCAATGTCACAGGGAGACATGTCACCTGCCTATTAGGTTCCTCTGTCCCTGTTCCCCCCCCCAATTGTTAATTGCTAAGGAACTGGGAGAGAGTGATCTTGGAAGGGACAAGGCTTTGTCCTGTAGGCCAATGACCTTGTGACCTGATATCCAGGCAGGCCCTAACCGGCTAGGGTTGACAGTCTACAGCAATGTCACTTGGTACAAATTGCTCTACCTGAGCTCGGGTTTGGAGCAGATGGACCCCTTATCCCACAGGGGTTATGGTGACCGAACTGGTGGGTTGTTTAATGCTGGCTGTCTAATGAAGCTTGCCATGTAATGGCCCTTAGTAGTTCACATAGTGGCGCTCTGTGGATGAGGCTGGCCCGATCTGAGTCTGGAGAGCGGGAAGCATGGTGGGGTGATCCTGGAGTTTCACTGAGGAAAAGGAGGCTCTCATTTGCATGAATTCTGAGCCTGTTAGGGTGTGTATGGGGGGGGTGGTGAGGTCAAAGAGCCTGGACAGTGAGGACCCTGGATCCAGGACTTCATTCTAACTCGCCACCGTAACCATCTCAGCAAGAACGTGAAGGTCAGCGCCAGAGCAACCGGAAGAGAGGGATAGGAGTTGTTCCTCACTTAGCTCACAGCCTTGGAACCCATCCTGCTGCTTATCGGCAACGTGGCTCCGTCGGTGGCAGAGGAAGGCGGGTGGGAAGGCGGAGGACCTGGCTCAGGCAGGCGACAGGCAGTGGTGGGAATGCCTCCTGATGCCACTCCCTCCGTTCCAGATCTGGCAGGGAATCGACATCGAGACCAAGATGCACATCCGCTTCCTCAACATGGAGACCATCGCCCTCTGCCACTGACCTGCCGCCACTGACCAACGCAAGGGAGGGGGTGGTTGGAAGCTGGAAGTGGCGAGGTCCACTGTTCAGCCCTTTGCCTAAGCTGCTGTGACAATACCCCTTCCTTATCCTTCCTGTGGGGTGTGGTGTGCGGGACTCTGCTGTTTTTATTTCTAATGATGACAATAAAGGTTTCTTAATGAGCCGGGCATCCCCGTCTGTCCCTCACATTCCCTTAAAGGACCCTGGTCCTTGGTGACATGAGACTGATTCTGAGGAGCAGGCAGACTGGTAAGGAAGGACCGACGGACGTCCTGTCTGCTGGTCCTGGTGCACCATCTGTTTTCTCCTTGAAGGACCAGGTATCCACCTGCAGACTCCACCCAGGGGAAGCCTGGGAGAGCCTGTCTGTCTGGGCAGGCATCCGGAAGATCTGGAACGTAGGTGATGGAGCTCTCTCAGTACCATTATGGCTGGCTGGCTGCTGCTGCCAGCTCCTGATGGTGGATGCCTGCAGCCGGGGCTGCCACCATGGACGCAGCTGTGAGCCCGGGACACCCCGGTTCCCAACACAGGCAGCAGTGGAGAGCCGAGGTGCCTACTGCGGGTAAGCTCGGACAGCTCTGCCTGTTACCTCTCGTTTCAGGACGGGTGGGGTGGGGGTGGTCCCAGTAGGCTGGTGCTGAGACCACCCGTGACTGTGCCATCTTGGCGGCTGTCCTTACACGGTGTGGAGCAGAGTCCCCTCATGGCTGGTGTTTGCTCTCTAGGTCGGTCTGTTCCAGGATGGTTTATTCTCTCTGTTGACACTGGGAGGTGCCTTTCTAGATTCCAGAAAGTTCTTAGGGAGGCTGGCACCTGCTGCTGTTGGCATGTTTCTTGTTCACAGTCCCAACAGTGAACAAGCATGCATGTGAGCATGCTTGGTCTTGTTTGTGTAGTCCCAGGCCCTTAGGGCCACAGAGGGCATCTGTGAGGTATCTTCACTCCGGCCCCTGTCCTGTTGCCCTTCCACATCCTTGTCATGCATGTGTAGGTGGATGTGGCTTTAGACGTTTTTGTTTTCCTTAAAACTTTTATTGTTACTTGTGTGTGAATGTTGGCTAGAAGAGGGGTTCAGATCCTTTGGAGCTGGAGTTAGAGGTGCTGGAAGGGCACCTGGTTTGTTACGTGGGTGCCGAGATCCAAACTCTGGTTCTCATGATGGCACAGTTGTTCTTAACCACCGAGCCATCTCTCTAGCTCTCCACCCCCAATGTATACATTTTAAGTTGTTACTATCACTAGTGTGAGGTGTGAGCATGAGTGTGTACATGCTACGGTGTATGTGTGGAGGTGGAAGGACAACTTTTGGGGGGTTAGTTCTTGCCTTCCACCAGGTTGAGGCAGGGGCTCTCCCAATCTATCTGCTGTGGACTCCAGTCCGGCTGGCTCACAGGTTCAACTGTTCCGTCTCTGCCTCCAATGTCACATGAGCTCTGGGATCACAGATGTGGGCCACCAGTTTTTTTTTTTTTTTTAAGTGTATATGCCCGTGTGAGTTTGTACACACGAGTGTGGGTGCTCCGAGCCAAGAGGGTGCATCAGACAGACCCCTGAGTGGGTGTTGGGAACTACACTGACCTTTCAGCCCCACACCCAGCTTTATTTATTTTTTAACATGGGTCTGGGGACCGAACTCAAGCCATCAGGCTCTTGCAGCAAACGCTTTGGCCTCCCATGCCATCCTGCTGGCCTGGTACATGCACTTTAGTTCGGCTGGTTTGATAAAATCATGACGTCTGCTGTTACTAGTACAACTATCCTGCTGCTACCTCCCAGGGGACAGTGACTCATGCCTGAACAAACCCCAGCAGCATCCCCTCTGCCTGTGGGTGCTTGTCATGGTTGATGGCAGCCTGGTGTCTCCATGGTGATGTGCCAGATTCCGTATGGGTCTTTTCACGCTGCCGTCCCCAAGCAAGCTGTCCGAGGAGGTTCTAAGTGGCGGGCTGGGCTTCTCATCAACAGGTGTTTTCTATTTAACACGCACAAAGGGGGGGGAGGTGACTCAGTGACACTCGAGGGAGTCCCAGGCTACTGCTGAGGATGAAGTTCCAATTAGTCTAATTAGTATTTCATGTTTCAAAGCAAAACATGCTGTGTGACCAATTATAGGGGCGCGCAGAGACTATGCTCAGGGAATGTGTTAGGACCGCCATGGTGTGTGTGTATGCGTGTGTGTGTATGTGTGTATGTATGTGTGTGTGGGGGGGGGGGGCTACTTTGGTTACTCCGCTGTACCCCAGAGGCAAGTGAGGAGCTGAGGGGTCTGCAGGTGCTCTGAGCAAGTACTTGGCAGGCAGGGCTGAACTGACTGTATTGGGCCTGTGACCGACGCTGGATCACAGTCACCCATTACCACCCGCTCCTCTGGACTGGTGAGGACAGAGGCCCGATGGCACTGCCAGGCTGTGCTTCTGAACGCAGGCCTTGGTCTGGCAAAGGCTTGCCAAAACAGCAGGCAGGAACAGATGGAGGGGGCTCCCGCCTCCCTGCTCAGAGCCAAGCAGACCCTGTCAGCTCCAGGGAGAACCCTACAGAGGTACCCCACCCCATCCCCCAAGTCGGGGGCCTCCTGGCTCCAGGTTGCTAGGTCTAGGGTTCTAGGAAGCCAGCAGTTCGGCCTGGGACATCACGCGTGAAGCATCTGAGACTGGGCTCTTTGGGATCGCCAGCACTCCCTGCTACGGTAAATAGGGATGCAGGCTCCGCGGGCAGCCATCACCTTGGCATCTCACGGGCCTGGGTTTCCTGAGACGCCCCCAATTTGTTTCAGTTGCGTCCTTCTCAACAAAGGCAGTTCATGAATGTAGAATGTTTTCATAAATAATGGATCACCTTCCCCCAGCCCGCGCCTGGAGTTCTAGTCAGGAACCGCTGCGCTGATGGATGCGCATCAAACGTGCTTGCTTGCGCTGCCCACTGAGGGCCTGCTAATGTCTTTGAAGCCCTGGGCACGGCTAATCCAAACAGCTAATTAAAATGAGATTGACTCACTGGGAGCACAGTCCTCCAGGCACAGAAGCAAGCTCATTTATTCACAATTGCTGGGAGGACCAGGCTAGACCCCATTCCCACTGCAGAACTCACCTGGAGTACTACTGCTCTGCTCTGCTCCCAGCATGCTCTGTGACAGGCAGGATAAGGACTTTGAAGTGGTGCAAACCTGCTCCCAGGGAGTGTAGATTAATTCCTTGGTACCTCATGGGGCTTCTGGCCTTAGAGCTGAGGGCCATTGCCCTGGGCACAGTCCTGCCCTGTGGGCTATGTGGTCTGTAGGTCGGGAGGAAGTGAGTGGATTGTTACCTGCAGGACTGCTGGGGTACCTGGCCAGTGCAGCCAGGTACCCCATCCCTGTTGTGCCTCAACCAGCACCATGAAACAGGGTATATATGCTGAGATTTATTTTGGGATGGGTGAGTGTGTGAAATCCATCACGCACACTGGTTAGTGATCATCAGAAATGGCGGTGACCATCCAGATGGAACCTGAAGCCAGATGTTTGACGGTGCTGATGAGCAGGGGCTGTGAGGTCCCAGGGCTGTGTGTGGAGCTGGGTAGAGGTCTGGTGCACTCTCTATGGTCTATAGCAGTCACGTGAGATCTAGCCTATACTTACTGTCCTGTTACCAACTTTGGTTTCTGTTTCAGATCCTCCTGTCTCAGCCTCCCGAGTGGTGGGGGAAACAAGTGGGAGTCATTATGGCCTTTTGTTTTTTGGTTGGTGGTGGTTTGAGGCAAAGGATTAATCTGATCGGTTTCCCAGGGGTTCTGCAACGCAAACCTCATAGAAGTGGCTTGATGGCTCCCTGCAGCCCTGTGACGCCTGCATTATGGGGAAGCAGGCTCTCCAATCCGTAAACAAACGGCTAGACTCTGGTCCACACGCCTGTGTGCCGTGCTGATGGGAGCAGGCAGAGCCGTGGGTCTGACCCTGGATCCGACCCTGGATCCTGGCTCCACCTGCCTGTGGTGGCGGACCAGCTAAGTTCTGCTGTGCTGGAAGTGGCCCAAGTGGGCGGATGGAGAGGCAGAAGTGCAAGTCACCTTGAGGGTTTGGCAAACACCTGCCATAGAGGCTGCCCTTGCATGCCGTGACCTTGAGGGGCCAGTGCCGGAACCAGGCTGCTCTCCAGGGCAGCAGCAGCACCTTTGTCTGTCACAGCCACAGGAGGGCACACATGGGACTCTGGCTAGGACAGGGTGGCAACACAGTGACAGGAAGCCAGCAAGAGGCAGGCTCATCTTCACCGGGAAGTGGTGGCTGAGGGGTGAGTGTGCTGGGACGGGCAGCTAGGAGAGCAAGGCTCGGCTGGGCATGGGCCAGAGTCCTTTCCCTTTCCAGGGTGAAGTTCCCTGGCGCAAAGCAGGAGACAGCATCAGAGGCTGAGCGCAGGCTGCTGCCCAGGAGGGAATCTGCCGCCACCGTACACACAGGCAGCGCCGGCCAAGTCGCCGCAGGCCTGCCACAGCATCCAGGTAACCATCTGGTCTGGATGTGTGGCCACGATGCCACGGCCCGTGCCATCTGCTGCTTCAAGCGAGAACTTGGGAGGAGCAGTGTCCGTCTGAGCCTCCACCTCGGGCCAGTTACCACCTGAAAGCCCCCACCAGGGGAGGCGGTTCTCAACTCCAAACAAACGGCTTGTGGTGCTGCCATGTGCCATTTAACAAGTGGACTGGGTGTGTGTGTGTGTGTGTGTGTGTGTGTGTGCGCGTGCGCGCCACCCTCATGGAGGGGCTGCGAGCCTAAGGTGGGGACTGAGCGCTTCGTCCTGGGTTGTTGCTGGCCTTCCAGTTCAGGAAGGGCGGAAAGCACACTGCTGAGGAAGGCTGCTAATTCTGTTGCTCAGCTGAAGGCCACGCCGCCCCTCGTTCCATGGGAACTGCTGTCTGGGCTCCAGTCGAAGCAAGGCTGCTCACAGCCTGCATGGGCAGCCAGCCCAGTCACAACGGTGAGACAGCAAGCCCGGCCAAAGATGACCGCACGCTCCCCAGACCCTGTCCTACGTGCTGTCATGCTGCGCGCCCCGCCCCCGCCCCCGCCCCCACGGGTGACAAACCAGGGCTACAAACGGTGGGGGAAGACTTCAAGTGTGCAGGGATCCGCACTGTGCACCTCGCAGGAGCAGCAGACGAGGCCGTGAGTGAGTCAGAACCTTTAATAGCAGAGCAGATGTGGCTGCGTAAGGCAAAAGGCAAGCTGCAGGTGTGCAGCCACCTCCGTTCCCAGGGCGTGTCCTGGTGGCTCCTGGCTTTCAGGGCAGCAGAGGGAGACCACCCGTCCCCACCCTGCTAGCAGGTGCAGCGGCAGCAGCCCCAGAAGCCGGTGGGGACAGACTCTGGGTAGGTCTGCTGCTCTAGTGGTAGGGGGTGTTCCTGGGAGGCTGAGCTGACAGAGAACACCCACAGAGCTGCTGTGGAAGGAACCATGTCCCTAAGCGCCCCGTCATGGAGCCCAGGGGCGGGGTATGCTCCAAACTACCCTAGCTGCTGGTGGGTTTGCTATTTCCACTCCAGGCACTTCTGCATCTGCTCTTCCAGCTCTTCGATGGCCCTTCATCCGTGCTGACCACGGAGCTTCCTCAGTGGCACGGACGCAGGCCTGGGAAAGCCCTAGCAAGACCAGGCCAGCAGGGGGCGCCAGCCCAGCAAGCCGGAGGTGAGCTGCCACCTGCCACACCTGCAGTGTGGTTCAAAGTCCTCCCTGGGAGGGAGGGGCCTGCCAGGAGGCCATGCCAAGCTTCAGCTGGCTCTGTGGCCTGTCCAGCTAGACAGTGGGGGTCTGAGGCCTCCTGAATGTCTAAGCTGAGAACCCTTCCAGCCACGTAGCCACGTATTGGTTGGAGGTGTGTCTCAGTGGCAGAGCACTTGCCTAGCACGCACACAAGGCCCCAGGTTCCACTGGGAAGGTGAGTACTTCCCAGGGCTGCACTCAGTACTACTCTGGCTTAGACGTGGGTCAGCCCCACCCCCTTGGAAGAAGCATGCCCTCTCAGCCCCTCTCGCTCCTCTTTAATTTTTTTAAGCCACTTTGGTGTCCAGGGCAGGAAGCCTCCCCACTCCGTGCCTTTTTGCCCTCTGCAGAGCCAATGTGGAATGTCCTGGCACACGTGTTTATTATACTGCTTTTTGAGCTGGTGTTTGCTGGGACAGGGACTCTGCCTGAGTGGGGTGGGTCTCTGTACAGGCGTGTTAGGTGCCTGGTCAATGGGAATTAGAGTCTGCCCACAAATGTTTTCACTGACGGGGTCTCCTGGCCACGGTGTGGAGATCTGCCTGTGATAGTCTGCAGGCAGAGTAGGTGAGCTATGGTTGCTGTTTGTCAAGAGCACTGTGCTGCTCTTGGGGTGCTGAGGGGAGAGATACCACCAGCCAGGCTCAGGAACTGGGCCCCCAAACCCATCCCCATGGAGTGCCTTTTCCTCCCCGGGAAGGATGGCTGTTTCCTCGCAGCCCATGTACTGGACAGAACAGCAGCGGAAGGGAGGCTGTCCTCACCCAGGGAAGGGTCTACATGAACTGTGTGAGAGCCACGGAGGGCTGGACCAGGGCAGGGTCAGCACCACACAGGGAGGCCAGTGAGGCGAAGGCCCTGTGTCCCTAGAGTGTGGGACGAGGGACAGCTGTTGCTCCTGCCACAGGCTGAGGTGCAGGAGCTGCTTCTGGAAAGGCTAGCTCCCGAGTCATCAGCGTGTGCTACCAAAGGCCTAGGTGGGAGACTGTTCAGCTGGCTCCCGAGGCCGTGTGGCCACAGGCCACCTGGGAGAGGCACTGTCCCCAAACTTCCAGTCCGCTGCCCTACAGTTCTGATGTTTGAAAACTGGCCCTTCCCACTTCTCCATGAGGGGACGCCCTAAACAGTGTCGTAGGGGAAAGACAGTGCTAGGTCATAGCTGTACCCAGCCATGGTGTCACAGGGCGAGCGGCAGACAGGAAGAGGGCTCTGAAAGGCCAGCTGGTCCACAGCAAACTCATAGGCATGGATCAGACCACGATGTCTAGAGGAAGCAGAGATAAGCATCAGTCAGCAAGGGGTTCTACTGCCTGTGACAGTATGCACAGTCTAGGCTAGCCCTCCACGGTGACAGTATGTGCTCTGGGCCCACAATGTCAGATATGCAGACACCATGACTGAGTGAGCAGGGAGGCCCAGCAGACAGTGTTTAGGAAGAAGCACCTGATGGGATCTTTCAGCGCAGAGGGCTTGCCTCGCTGTCACACTGACACTGTGGCCCTGCTCTGCCCCAGATGTCAGGAGCAGCTGTGGCATGCTCCAGACAGACACTTAGTATGTGCTTCTGTTCTATTGTAACCACTGTGCCCAATTTCTACAGAAAACAGGGCCCAAGGTTGATGTTCTGAGGGGAACATGTGACGGGGGTGGGGGGGGATGAAACTACGCTAAGCCATTTCTCAGGAGGGGCCCAACCCCTCACTGACCTCCTGTGACAGGCAAAGTTGTCCAGGTCGGAGTTGCGCACCACCTTCTCGTAGGGCACGTTGGCAGTGATCAGGCTGTGGCTATTGAAGGAGACGTGGCGCACGGGGTGCCTGTGCAGGGGAAGAGCACTGTGAGGGGAGTGCAGCCTGCTGGCTGTGAACAGTGGACCCCCGGCATACTTTACACTATGGAGGAGGACCTGGGGCGCAGCCTCAGCTCCCAAAGCAGGCTTGAGCAAAGCCTTTCTCCGGTACTGTTTTGCACACACCTGCACCCTTCACCTACTCCAGCCAACTGCTTCAACAAGCTGGTGTGTTCGGGATATAAGGATGTTCATGAGACAAGCCTGCAACATGGCATCGAGATCCAAAAGCCATGTGCGTGAGGCCCCGGTACCAAAGTGATGGCTACAACTGGCAGCCATGCTGTGAGCCAGGGGACAACAGAGTGAGGCTCCCGGAAATGGGGGCTTGCCCTCAGAGGCTCCAGACTGGGAAGGTAAGGCTGCAGGAAGGAGTTCCATGCCACTCCAGCTGGGGCTGACTGAGGTCAGCAGGGAGGAAGCCTGTGGTAGGAACAGGCCTTCTGGCTGGAGGATAACGGGGGAGTGGGTAAAGGAGGGGGACTTGGGGGGGGAAGGCAGGCTGAAGACAGGTGGTCAGACCAGCAGCCGGACTAGAGCTTGGGAAAGGACCAGGACCCTTACAAGAGAAGACCTCACTTCTCTGGGCCTCCCTCGAGTGGTGAAAAGATCTGCTGGGCGTTGGCAGCCTGCCGGAGCCACTGCAGAAGCCCAGAATGGACGGAGCTATCCTGGAGGCACAGAGAACCATCTCTCTACTGGCTTGCCTGAAATTTGGGCAAATGCTGGAGTCTGGTGTGGGAGTTTGAGCTGTCCTTTGGCGCCACCTGGTGGCACCACTGTGCATCACCATCTAAGGTAGGGACAGAGGGCAGTGTGGTACCACCAGGGTTCTGGTCTCATAAAAGCTGTTGGCCAGACAGAGTGTTCACCACCCTTCAGGCCACGAAACAAATTCCACTTTGTTTACAAAGCCATCGACCTGCACTTAAACGAAGGCAGGGCTGTCTGATTTTGCATCGGGGTGGGAGAGTTGCGTCTGTGATGATTTTACGCTGGCACTTCCACAGCACCACATCCTTTTACAGTGGAGCCAAAGCTCACTAGACAGGAATTGGGGCCACGCTCCCCTACTGAAGGCACGTGAGCCGTAGGAGTTCCAGGCTGCTTCTAAATTCAAAACCGAGGCAGGCTCACATGAACAATGTTACCAGTGGGCGCCATTCACAGAATTTCTCCTGTTCAAGGCCAGATGAGCTCCCCTTGGCTGGCGCTCACTTAATTTGCACATTATGTGCCCTTCTTCATAGTGAAGGAAGGCCCAAGTCACACACCTGAACACACCTGTGCCAACCCATCCACCTGCCCACTGGAAATGAGTCTCGCCAAGCTGGCTCCCTGGTTTCCTGGTAATTAAGATGAAGGAATCCACAGTGACCAACACAGTTGTGAAAAGCTCACTCCACCCCCAAGGAACTAGGATGCTCAGTGAGGCCGTATGTTACTCTGGGCGATATTAATGGGGGAAAAGAGAGGAGCTGAAGTCTCAGGATCGGTCTCTCCAAGCCTAGGTCTCCTTCCTGCAAAGCTGCTTTCAGGAAGAGGGCAGCGTGGGCACAGGCGGCCCGGAACCACTCCAGCAACCACGGTCCACACAGAGCAGGAGCCGGCTTACCTGGAGTGCACCTCCCACAGCTTCTGGTTCATGCGGTAGTCCCACACCGACACCAGCCCCTCCTCGCCCCCACTGACGATCTTCCAGTCATCCATCTGGACTGCGGACACCCCCAGCTGATGGGCGGACAGTGACAGGGCGATTTTATCACTGCGGAGGTCATGGAGTCTCACTCTGGAAGATGTGAGGAGAGGGTTAGTGAGCAAGCCTGCAGCCCAGCACGGCTTCAGCTATGTGGTCTCTGCAGCATCCAATGGGGCTCAACATCTGCAGTAGGACAGACACTTGGTCTTCTATCAACAAAGCCCATGAAAGCCCTGGCAAGGCAGAGGTAAAGCTTGTGCTGTCCCAAACTATCTACAAGGTGCACGCACTCGCTGCTTCCAAGGGTCCCGTGGAGTATTTTAACCCCAAGACCATGCCTCACTCGCTCCCCAGGCCTGAAGGCTTCCCAAGTGCACACGGGACAATCACAGATCAGACCTGCTGCATGCACAGAGGACGAAGATGGATGTCGCAGTTCTGTGCCAGAAAAGTTGGATTTCAGAGCTAATTTTCCTGTTTTGTAAACCTGCCCAGGAGAACCAAAGCCAGGGGGCCCTAACTTCCTCTTTACAGACAGTGTTTCATGGACTTTAGAATTCTGCTTCTCTGCTCTCTATCACTCCCCAGCTTTTCTGTTTGAGTCCATTTTTTAAGCTCCGGAATTGAACATTTAGACTACTGAGTGGCTTTCTAGGAAAGACGAGAAAAACCAGATCGAATGCGAGGGGCCGCTGCCTACAGGCTCTGGACACAGGAGCCAGGAACTCAGAAGCCATGAACACCACAGAAGCCAGGAAGGGATGGTGTTAGCACAGCTGACATCAGGCAGACAACCCCCAGCCCCGCAGCAGCAGGACCACAGGAGGCCCCTGGAGACTAGCCGAGCTACCATGTCCTGCACACAGAAGAAAACCCAGTCAGCTCTACCAGGGCTGAAGCAAGCGCCCCCCCCCCCCCGCCCCCAACAGGACGCCTCCAAACAGCCAGGCACGATCACACTGCTCCTGCCCAGTGTTAGAAACTGTCATGAAGATCAGGAATGATGCTGACAGAGACAGCCATTTATCCATATTAATATGCCCAACTCGACAACTACATTAAACAGTTGTCTGTCTGTCTGTCCCCCGTGTGTAGTGCCTGCAGCTGGCAGAGGAGGCCATCAGATCCTCTGGAGCTGGAGTTACAGCTGCTAGTTACCATGTGGGTGCTGGGAATTGAACCCGGGTCCTCTGGAACAACAGCCTGTGCTCTTAACTGCTGAGCCGTCTCTCCAGCCCCAACAGCTACATTTTGTGTAACAACCATTGCTTGTAAGAAACAGTCAAGGGGCTGGAGATATGACTCCACAGTTAAAAGCATGGCTTGTTCTTGGAGAGTTTGGTTCCTAGCACCCACATCTGGCGGACCACAAACAGCTGTAACTCCTGGGCCCCAGTGTCCTCTTCTGGACTCTGTGGGCACCATATGATCTACATGGATTTCAGTTAATATCGGTCTACTGTGTTTTCTCAGCTCAGAGCTGAGTTACATATAACAGCAGCTACCCGAGAGGCTGAGGCAGGAGGATTGCAAGTCCCAGGCCACCCTGCACAGCCTAGGGATGTTCTGTGTTGAATAAACCGTGGGGTGCAGCGTGGTGGTGGGCTCTTGTCTAACCTGGGGAATGTCTGCGTTCACTCGGGCAGCTGAGGCAGGGCTGCTGAGTCTGCGTCGGGCCTGGGCTATGTAGCAAGACCTTGTTTCAAATAAAGAAGGGGGGGGCTTCTTAAACACAAAAGCCACCCTGAAAAGATTATGGGAGACGACAGCAGGGCCTCCTCCTAACTGGTTCCTCCAAGTGAAACAGTGAAGACCCACAACTCACAGTGAGAAAAGACAAGAAACCCCAAGGCACTGAGTGCCTCTTGAGCACACCACATCCAAGTCTACCGGTCGTAAGAAATAAACGGAGGCTGCTCCTTTATCACGTTCTTTCAGCAAAGACGGAACCTGTAACACTCCTCAGACCCTGGCCTGGCGGTGAGACTCAGGACAGGTGCACGCACACACAAACCCCGCTGCAGGGACTGAGCTCGAGTACTGCGGTGTGGGGTAGGCTGGAGTGGCTTAGAAGGCACTCCCGCTGGGGGGTTCCCACGGAGTGGACACATCCAGGCCGCCATGACTCTCCACCTTGATGGACCACACCTTCAAACCCTGAACTCCAATAAACTGAGTCCTTTTTGTCACAGAAACGAGAAAGCATGACTAACACAGTCAGGAGAACTCAGGCTGCAGTCACAGTGCTCATCGGGGGACAGGGACAGGCCTTGGTTTCAGACAGTGAGGCCAGCCTCCCACCACACACCACTTAAGATGGTAAAAACAAAACCAACGCCCTTTACCTGCTCTGCCGGGCTCAGGGGAGCCGCCTCTCCACTGCCCTGCAGAATCGCAGAGCAGCTGTGGGAGGGAGGGAGGGGTGAGGCTGCTGCCCTCAGTCCGCACGGCAGCAGTGAGGAGCCACAGAACACCTTGACTCCTACCCTACTTCACACAGCCCTTCATCCTCCAGAATGAAGATACGACCCTGAACATGAACTTCATGAGAAGACACGACGGGAGCAGAGCATGAGCAGCAGAGACGTGAAGGGCAGGGCATCACACCTAGAGAAGGTCCTGGAGAAAACCGGCTGGTAACGCCCTGGGACTAGTGCTAGTGAGCACTAACCCCAATACAAACTACGTACTGGAAACCGTCATTTTAAAATGGGCGCACACGGTCTTCAGCAGCCTGGGGGAGAAGGAATTACCTGCTAGGATGACCAGTAGACTCACAGGGACATGGGGCAGCATTAGAGACGTTGTGAGTTTGGATGACTGGATGGGGATGGTGTACGTAACTGCGTCGTCACTCGGCAGCTCCAGCACGAGCCGACAGTGGAGCACGGGGCAGACATTCAGAGCTGGAGCTGCTCACAGGAGCCTGAACTGTGAGCAGTGAACTGTGAGCAGGCGACATGTCCACACCGTTTGCAGAGGAGCCAGGGGGCCAGTCCTCCTCAAGTGTGAGCAGGTGTGTGCGTGGGGGGCTGCGCTGAGGTCCTACTGCACTTGCTTTCGGGTGCAGAGCATGCTTCCCCCAGCACGGTTCAGAAGTCAATGCTAACAGCAGCAGCTTGGGAGGAGAGGGGAAGATGCACCAGACCCTCGAGGAAGGTGTCTGCTTTGTTCCAGACACGACTATATAATATACCGTTTAAAATTCAGGCCTCAGAGGGTGTCGGCCACACCGGTGCACACACGTGTGCACGTGCACACATGATTTGTCTCAGATGGTGACCTGTTCTCAGTGTTACGCAGTATAATGTGAATGACACAAGTTGGGCATTGTGGAACAGTCTGGAATCCCAGCACCCACCGGGGAGGTAAAGGCAGAAGGACCACAGGCTACAACAGAGCCAGTTCAAGATCAGCCTGGGGTACAGGAAAACTTGTAAAACCACACCACCACCATCGACAGAGCACCAAACCAAACAACACACAATGCCAGTCTTGGGATGCAGAATCAAGGCCACACGGCAGGATGGCAGTGCAGGCCTACGAGCGCCACTCACTCCCAGGCTCCAGCAGGGAGGCCTGTCCTCCACGCGGGCACAGCTGCCCGTCTTCAGGCCTCTGTAGGCCAGGAGACCCAAGGCTGTTGGGCACCCTGGAGGGAGGGATCCTCAGGCTGATGGGGGAGTGCGTGCTGGCTAGTCAGGTCTATCCAGAGCCCTCTGTGAGCGTTTACCGTGTAGCCGTAACACGCGGACACGGGCAAACACGTTTGGTCCATTACTTCCAAGTCTGCCGCCTGTTTCTCTACTGTGTTTAGACGGCGGCACCAGAGCCCCAGCAGCTCAGGCTCACTAAGGAAACAAACCAGCCCGTGTGGAAGAACGGTTTCTGACATCTTCAAGAGACGCCTGGCTTCTCCTCGCAGACAGAACTGCACTAACTACTGCAGGGTCCTGTCCGCTCAGGCCATCAGTTCAGACGAGGAGGCGGGTACCAGGCCGGAAGAGCTGACAGGGTGCAGCACCCACCCCACAGGCGGCAGCCTGGCAGAGCCAGCACCTGGCAGAGCCGGCAGCCTCCGCACTCAAACCGCACTCTCCACGCTGGAAACAGGTAGTCCAGCAAACGGCAGAGCCGTGCCAGGGTGACCGATTCCAGGGACAAAAAGGGGCCAATGGTAGAAACTGCGAATCCTCATCTAGTGAGTATCACCAACTTTGCCTGCTGAAGGAAAAATAATTGGTCTGAAAGCTATAATTGTCGTATGTTTAATATTCATGGATGGGCTTGGAGGACAGCCCCAACACTCCCTCTCTGCAGCCTCCACTAATGAAAACCGCACCATAGGAGGCAGCTTTAGCCCGCCAATTAAAACAAAAGACACCAGAACCTTCCAAAGACTCCAGCAGAGGAGCATCCATCTGATGGGCAGGAAAACGCGCTGGAACGGAGAGGGAGGCACGCTCTGGTTGGTCCTGTGTGAAGAGCTCTGAATAACTCATTATAACACTTGCAGATGGAGTGAGCGTAATGTTCGCGCCCTGCACGCGCCCTGGCAGCAGGCACCACACACGAGCGCACCACAACTTTCTATGTGCCGGGCAGGAAGGAAGCGAGAAGACTCTCTAATTGGGGGGTCACACCTCGGGGCGTGCTTCCTATTGGTTTGGACTCCACAGTCCTGTACGGTAACAAGGCAGACCGGGGTGGCAAAGCTGGCGGTGTTCGGCTCTGGGTTGGCTGTTCTTCAGGAAGAATGCAATCTTGGCTACAGTTATATCCAGAAAATAAAGGTAAATGTAGGGAAACCATTGGCACCCAAGCCTTTTTAAACTGTGACTAAATGAATCGGGAGAAATGGTATTTTTAAAAGGTTAGTGCACACCTCCACCTGACCTCACTGTACCTGAGCTGTGGAGGAAGGACGCACATAAGTGTGTATGCAGGATCCATGCCTCACCCACACAGCACCGAAGCCAGCCTTCTGAGACTGTTCATCTCAATAGCAATTGGAAACACTTACATTTTCAGATGCACAACACATCCAGCTTTGTCCAGCTGGGCTAAGCTTAGCCTGCTCTGTGCCAAACGGTATTACCACAGTGGAGGTTTCTACATGAAATACAAGCAGCAATCCCTTTGGGGTGATCCCGAAGCTCTCGGCACCTGATTCCTCAAGGAATCTTCTAAACCCTGAGCTCTACAGCTCACAAAAAGCCAGCCTGGGACAGCACTGATGGCCAAAGCAGTAACCCTGGAAGTCCCAAGGTTTTAGATGACACTTTCCATCTCAAGTCTGAGTGAGAACCAGCGCGCTGGCTCAGCAGTGAATACTCACGACAAACCTGGTGGCCCGAGTTTCCTCCTCAGAGCCTTGGATGGAGAGGACCCGCTCTACAGCTGTCCTCAGACCTCCAAATACACACACGGCACATGTACCCCTCATCATGTACACACTCAATAACTTTAAAAACAGTACAAATACTGTTGCACATTTTATCCTGTTCTAAGATTTTTTTTCTTCTTCTTGAGACAGGGTTTCTCTGTGTAAGAGACCTGGCTGTCCTGGACCTCACTCTGTAGACCAGGCTGGCCTTGAACTCAGAATCCACCTGCTTCTGTCTCCTGAGTGCTAGGATTAAAGGTGTGCACCACCACTGCCCGGCTCTAAGATTGTATTTTTAATTATGTGTCTGTGTGCATATATGTGCACATGTGTGTGCAGGAGCCTCCAGAGTCCAGGAGAGGGCATCGGGTCCCCTCAGCTGGAGTTACAGGCCGTTGTGAGCCCCCTGATGCGGCTGCTGAGAATCACACTCAGATCTCTGCAAGGGCAGCACATGCTCCTTAGAGTTGGGCCATCTTTCGGGCCCATTTTTTTTTTTTTTTTTTTTTTTTTTTTGGTTTTTCGAGACAGAGTTTCTCTGTATAGCTTTGCACCTTTCCTGGAACTCACTTGGTAGCCCAGGCTGACCTCGAACTCACAGAGATCCGCCTGCCTCTGCCTCCCGAGTGCTGGGATTAAAGGTGTGCGCCACCAACGCCCGGCCCCATTTTGTTTTTTACAGAGCTGCAGTATATAGTCCAAGCTGTCCTGAGACTTGCGCCTCCACTTCCCAGGTGGCACAGCACCACACCCAACTCCAACACAGATGTCCTCCCTCCACCTACGGCGACTGTTAGCAAGCCTGGCATCTGGGGGTGGTGGGGGGTTTCCTCTGTCTAGTACATCCTAACCAAAGCTGCAGGGCCGTCCATCAGGCACCGGGGAAACAGACAAACAGGGCAGAGCCGGAACTGGGAACACACTCGATCTCTGTGATCAATTAATGTTCCAGAATGCAAGAACAATCTCGACAGCGAAAGGTGCTGAGATGACTGAGCACAAGCCACACCCACCTCACACTGTACCCCAGACTACCTAACAGGTCATGCATTTCAAATGTAGGCACTAGATTATAAAACTCAAGAAAACAAACTAATACCCTCGGAGTAGGAATTTTTTATGAGTAAGTGGTAACACAAGCAATACAAACTAGATAAATCCCACTCCATCACTATTTAAAGCCCACACTTTGAAGGCCATTGTCAACAAGTGAACGAACATAGCTTACACAAGAGAAGGAATACTTGCACATGACAGATCTGACCAGGGACTTACACCCAGAAAAAATAAAAAACCCATCACAACTCTACCATAAAAACCTCAGGTAAAATCAGGATTTGAGTCTGAGTGTGGAAGTTCACGCCTGTAACCCCAGAACTCAGCAGCAGACACAGGGCCGCCCTAACTGTACCCAGCAAGTGCTAGGCCAGTGTGCTACAGTGAGACCACGTCTCATCCTGCACCCCACTAAAAACAGTCATCTCTCCACGGAAGGCATGCAGATGGACACAGGAAATGGGTCCTTAGGCGCCAGCACGAGGCACAAGGAGGTGCCTCACAGCCTGGGACAGGGAGGAGCTGGGAGAGTCCCCAGGGCCAGGGCAGGCAGGATGAGCAGCCGCTTGAGAGGAGCAGGGCAGTTACCACTGAAGCCAGCAACTCAATTCCTAGTGTCTACACCCAAGAGAATCGAAGAAACATAAAAAATTACACGGGAATTATGACAATGGTCAAAACTATTAAGAGATTGAACTAATTAAACCGCCCAGATGTCCACTGGCTTACTGAGATGGACAGAATGTTGTCTGTCCAATGTGGACATTACTTGGCCATTAAAAAAGAGTGAGTGACGTTCTGGTACAAGTTACCGCGTGGGCTCACCTTGAAAACATTAGACTAGGGATAAGTCATAAAAGGCCACATGCCAACCATTTTCACGAACATCACAGGCAAATGCACACCAGAATGGAGGCCTGGGGGAGACAGCAGTGGCTGCTCACAGTGCGGGCTTCCATCGGGGCACCGTCCTCAAATGGACGGTGCGTCACATGACACATGAACTCCACGTCAAGGAAGTGGTTCTAAAAATGACCTTGTGCTGGGGAGACGGCTTTGTGGGTAAAACACTTGGCAGACAAGAATAAGGACCCAAGTTTGGCCCCAAGGCCCAGGTAAAGCTGGACGCAGCAGCACACGTCTGTACTCCAGCTCTCCTATGGTGAGATGAGGGGGAGGGGTGGCAGAGTCACCGGGAGCTCCTGGGCCAGCTCATCTGACCACACAGCCAACATGGAGGGAGCAAGGGCTGAGGACAGTGTTGTCTCTGATCTTCATCACGTGCTGTAGCGTACACATACCCACGGTAGATGTACACACACACACACACACACACACTAAGCTGTGCCTGGGGAGGGTGACAGAGTTGTTGGTCCAAGGACTGTGCCCTAGCAACCGACAGTTGCCGTCTCACCCCAGCACTGACTCTGGCCCTGGCTCTCCCTGGCAGAGCCTGAGGATGCTCCACTCTAACCCGGGTTTCACTGTTGAGGCACACAGGGAGGGACCTCAGCGAGCACAGCCCTCGACCACCAGTCATGAGTTCTCCTCCACGCACCGACAGGAAGGTGGAGGTTCTGGTTCCGGAGCTCTCAGTCTGACTCCAGTAAACCACAGATGAACAGAGAAGGCAGGCACCTAGGCACCACAGAGGGCAGTCAGGAGGATGGACTGCAGCCGAGCACCCTGGGAAGTGGCTGTGCCCGGAGGCTTCCCCCTGTCCCTAGTGTTTTCCTGGGGTCCTGCCCTCAACAGGGGTTCCCACCCACAGAACTGTAAGGAGGCAGGACGCTGTGACCACCTTCCTGGAACTGAATGGGCTTGAAACCTTCCGTCTCCCAGGGAGCAAAGAGCAGACTAATGACTTAGGTTTGGGGACAGTGTGTCCATGCAGCTATTCCTAGCCATTGGGCATGGCTGCTCTAGCAAACTTGTCCATGGGAGCTTTAAATGTTTTCATTCTTCCCCACAGTTTACTTGCCTGGACTCTTAGATGAGGCAGGGAGTCTTGGCTTTTCCTCCGAAGGCTCACTGTGGCCCTCACTGCAGACACAAGCTCAGGCCTGTAGCTCGGGTTTATTCTAACACCGAGGAGCCCTGTTCGCGTCCGTCAGCTAGTGATGGATGCTGTGTGTGCTGAGAATCCTGGGACCTCCCTGCTTTATTTTAAAAACTTAACTCCACTACATTCTAATAAAACGGATTTCTCAAAATCAGACTTGGGCTTCATGCTGACCAGAGGGCGTTCTGAACTGGGCGTGTGGCTCCTCATCTAGTCACGACACATGATGAGGTGGGTACACTCTAGAGGAAAAGGTCAGCTTTCCTGAGAATTCCCTGTGTGTCCTGGAGGACAGCTAGGGTGAGAGACAGCTAACAGTGGCTGGGATGGTCTGGAGCTGTCTGGGCTAAGGTCTTCCCACATGAGGCTCCTCTGCTCTCTGGGTTCCTGCCAGCACCAAGAAGCTCACACACTGCACACACACTCTGGGCAGAGTCCCCTGCCCAGACCTGATATGTGGAGATCCCCAAGAGCCCCTGACATTTGCTCCACTCAAAAACAGTGAAGACCGTCAGCTCAATTCACAGGAACTAGTTTGTTTCCCCGGACACACACTGGGGCTACTTGCAAAGCCTAGGCCGTGGTTGTTGTTGTTGGGGTGTGTGTGTGATTGTGTGTGTGTGTGTGTGTGTGTGTGTGTGTGTGTGTGTGTGTGCAAGGGCATGTATGTGTGTAGTGTATGCATGTATGCAACTGTGAGCAAGGGCTTGCATGTATGCAGTGTATGCATGTATGCATCTGTGAACAAGGGCATGTCGAAGTCAGAGTCAATGCCAGCTGTCCTCAATTACCCTCTGCCTTATCTCTTGAGACAGGCTGAACCCAGAGCTCTGACTTGCTGGCCACTGAACTCTGAGGACAGTCATGCCTGTGCCCCTTCTCCCCAGGGTTACAGACTAGTGTGACCATGCCTTTTTTGGCTGCTGTTGTTAAGACAGGGTCTCAGTATGTAGCTTTTGCTGGCTTGGACCTTACTACATGGAGCAGGCTGGCTTGATCTCACAAAGATCCCCCTGCCTCTGCTTCCCAAATGCTGAGATTAAAGCATGCCTTGTTTTTTTGACATGGGTTCTGGGTTCCAAATTCAGGTCATGTTTGCTTAGCAGCCGGTTACTGACTGAACCACCTGTCTAGCCCCCCCAAGCCTTAGCGCACTGAACTCAGAGCTCCATTTGCAAGCTGCACTTTCTGAGTCATCTGACCTGAGACAGGGACTGAGTGCCTTCTCCCCACAAAGCGTGCTCCGGCTCTCTTTGCTCTAGGTGGGGGTGGAGCAAGTGGGTGAGGTTCAGGATGGAAACACTATGTGATCCAATAGCGATCTCTGTAAGCTGCCACTCTGCTGGGACAGAGCTCTGGGACTTGGCACAAAGCGACACCCAGAGCCGAGCAGCCGCGCACCTGCAGCCCGGGGCTGGGCCCAGGGGAGGGGTGCCAACAGCCTTGGCTTCCGGCCAGTCTACCTCTCTCTGGGGCACTGGATCAGACGCAGCAGGTAACTAGCCAAAAAGCAAAGGAGGAGGCAAGACAAGGGGGAGAAAACGGAATCTGGACTGGAAGGGTCTTTTCAAACACTTTAATCCTGCAGTGCGAAAGGCTGGCACTGGCCCCTGTACCAGGAAAACCGACTCCCTCAGCCAATGTGTTAAAGAGAAGGCCGCTAATCAGCTAAATAGAAACTGGAATCTGTTCCCATCAAGTCTCTTTCCCGTCACCAGAGGGACACACAGTGCTCTGAAACACACTCTTGGCATCACTTGGCAGGCAGCCCTATTGTGATGAACACGGCCCGTCCCTCAGGTTATTGTTTTTAATATCAGAAAGCGAGCTTTTCGGTGCCAAACAAATTCTGCAGCAGGGGGACAAAAGATATTCCAAGTGGTCTCGCCGGACCATCCACCAACTGCCTGAGAAGAGAACCAGCCATCCTGTGTGCCCAGAAGCGAAGCGGAGGCACAGCAGGTCCAACTATTACCTAATGCGAGACTTCGCTCCAAGTCCAGAGGATGGGGAGGGCCAGGGGCTGCAGGCAAGGCGGAAGCATGGGGCCCTCACAGCTCAGGACCACAGATGACGGTCACTTCAGCCCAGACCTACCTCCTGTCCATGTTGCCACTGACCATGAGGTTGGGAGGACTGTCCCGGAGGTTGACACAGGTAAAGTCACCGAGCGCGTTGCCAAGCTTTGAGAGGCAGCGTTCTGCTTCCAGGCTGTATACCAGGATCTGAGAGAGGGAGAGAGCACAGGGTGTCAGACCCACAAGTCAGCGCGGCGGGGCCTCATCCACTTCCCACTGTGCCACCCTTGAGGACTGTCCCCAGAAGATGCCGGGCTACTCAACGGCTTGGACACTTCCAGGCCACTGAGAGTAGAGGGGCACAGTTACTCAAGTGACAAAAGACCAAGGGAGGGAAACCAGAGTTCCTTGGCCCAAGTACAGCAAGAACATGAGACAGAGATGCATGAACGGGGCCAGGCAGCCTGCTTTCCCACACAGGTGAACTGAACCCTAGCCCAGGTAATTGTTCCTGTTTGTTGGAAAGGAATAAAGACTACAGGTCACAGGCTTCTGATCTTGGGGTTAACTGAAGAGCTCACAGGGGCTGAGGGAAGCTGCACAGACACCACACGGAGCTACAGTCCAACAGTGTCTCCTTCCCTCTTCTGCCCCGCTCTCCCCCCGGCTCCGGTCTCTCAGCCGCTGAGAAGATGCCTGTGGGCTCCAGACAGTGCAGTCCTCCTGGAAGGTGCCTGTGCTGCTTCTTCAGCAAAGGGGAACAAAGGATGGATCACGCAGACGCCCCGAGAGTCAGTTTGAATGAAAGAATATTATTAGCTCAATTGGAGGTATTCAGTGAACAGTACAGTCCTGGCCCCAAATTCACAGTGCACAGGCGTCCTCACTACACCTCTGCTGACTTGACTGCGCGTGTGGTGAGCACGCTGAGCTGGGTTTGCAGAGCAACTCCATAGAATTCCCACAGAGACCATGCTCTCTCTCCTGGTTAATCCAGACACTTACCACTTCTGAGTGGAGAGTCTTATGTCGGTCCTGAGAAATTCCTAACAAGTTAAATCATCTCCACTGTGGGAACCGTCATTCTCAGGACGGTACACATTTCTAATGCATGAGTCTTCAAGAATCTATGGAAGTCTAACTCCACGATCATAGTAGTTAACTACTGCTAACATGGGAAGGAAAGACAGCGGAAGTCACAAAACCGTCTCAACGCCTAATACACAAGCTAAGATGCAGCTAAAATGAAAAGTTCCTGACAAAAGTTCCTAAAAAACTGTCTTGCTATGTAGCTCTGGCTGTCCTGGAAACTAGTATGTAGACCAGGCTGGCCTTGAACTCCCAGAGATCCCCCTGCCTCTGCTTCTTGAGTGCTGGGATTAAAGACGTGTGCCATTCCCAACTCCTGACAGAAAGTTTTAAGCAATTTAAAAATAACTAAAATGGTGCTGTTCTTAATACAGACATGAGCAAATCCATCTTCAGCAAATGAGATGGACATTATCACAGGTGGCTCCTGAGGGAGGGCAAGTGACATCCAGCAACCTGGTGGTGTGTCTTGAGAACGTTCAGCACTAAGCGGATCTGTGGTAAGACTCCAGGTGCCCCGCTCTGTGCAAGCAGAGATGCCAAAACACCCTTCGACACTCTTTCCCAATTTTAAAAGAGCTATTTTTTTTTTTTTAAAGCAACCATTTTGGACGTCATAGAGGTCTCAGTATTTTGGATTGACCTTTTTGTTTTAAAGTACACCAGTGTGCGAGCAGGAAGGGGGTCTACGGGAGCAGCGGAGGCCAAGTACAAGCACCGAGGCTCACACAAGCCAGCGGCAGGCTCCACTTTTTCCTAGCTCTTTTTGGACAAGTGGATCAATCATCTCTGAGTGATACAGGGAGATGATCCCCGCCAACAAGACTCTGCAAACTCACCATAAAGACATCCAAGTCAGCAGTCAAGTATTTCTAAAACGTTCAATAATTCAACAGATCAGAACTATCCAAAGAGAACCTTTACTATTGCGTTTAGTTAAAGACCACAGAGATTGGAAAACACATTACCATCTCGAAGGCAGGTCTTCCACGCTACAAGTCCCTTAACGACCTTTACCATGGCTCCCTCCCTCCCTCCCACACTCTCTCTCTTTTAATAAGGTTGAGCAAATGGGACTTCATTTTATCTGATTGCCACAGACTAGTGATATCAATTATTCATGCTCACACTCCCTCTTGTTAAGACCATGCATTAGACAATTTTTCTCTTTATTACCCTGGTTGGGCGAGTCTTAACCCACGACCACTTGAGTTGTTCTCAGAGGTGTTCAGAGATGCTGGAGAGAAGGGAAACTCCCCCCACCGCAATCTGGGAGCAGATGCTCTGCACTAATGTGGCCAGCGAGTCGATAGAGCGGCCAAGCAGCAAATGCAGGTTCAGCAGTGTTAGCAGCAAGCATGGTACAAGCAGGCGCTGCCGTCCGCTGTCTGCTGTCCGCTGTGCTCTAGGAGGTCTAAAGCTAAGCCTGCAGACTGCTGTGTGTCCTGAAGACATCTGCCAGAGATGCGCGATGCGCTGTGAGATCAAGCCCCTGTGTGTTTCCATTCTATCTTCTAGGTGGATCTACAGGACTCCAAGTGAACAAAAGCATCCTCTTCAGATGGGGCTGGGCGGGAAGTTTTCTATTTCTGTTTATTTCCCCCTCAGAGGGCTGAAGTTTCTGATAAAACACAGCTTTTGAATCCTGGCTTTCAACTATTCTGACTGCTCTCAGTTCCACTTTTAAAGATACACTTTGTTTCAAATATAATGTATCTTATAGTAAGTTACAAGAATAAATTACATAACAGAAGAATGTGGTAGCCCATTGCCACCCATCTCCAGGAACCAGCCACCCAGAACTAAGTAGATTTGGAATGTGAGAGTCTGTCTCTCTTGCTCTGTGCATGCCAGTCATTGTGTGTGTGGCTGGTCTTTCACGGTGCTTCTCCGCTACAAGTAGCCCTGGTTCTTTGGAATGGAGAACTTCTGTGCATACGTAATTTATACTGGTAAGTAAGTTGTCTGGGTTTGGTTTTTGATAAAGCATTCACACAAGCATTATGGTGACAACCACTGACGAGTCCTCCTCTGTGCAGTGGGACTGGAGTGAACGGGTGTGGCAGCCAACGTGCTGACAGCTGAGAGAGCGGGGGCTGGGCCAGCCCTTCCACCCTCCTCCACACATGGGACCTGCCTCTTCTGGGACCACAGAGCCATCGTACTGCTATGTCCTAGCAGCTGGTGTCTCAAGCAGGAGGAGGGCTGCTGTCCTGCCTGCCACAGTCAGGAAGGAAATGGCCACAGGTCCAACGTCTGAAAGCACCAGCCTGAGCAGGGAGGCCAGCGTCTTCCCCATGACTGGGTCTGTGTCGGGGGTCTAGAGGCTGCGGCTTTCCAGCCAGATCCTGACGGAAGGGCCAGAAGACGGCTACTACCCTCTCAGCGACCCTCTCAGCGGGGTTAGTTCAAAGCCTGCCACCCCCTCCTCCACCCTTTGAAACCAGGATTCAGCACAGCAAGTTCTTCCTAAACACGGGACTGACATCACCCATCTGTGAGCATGAGGCACCAACAGAGAGATGTCTTCAAAGAGCTTTGGAGCCTTGCCGACAGAGAACTGTGGCCACGTTCTGATGAGCAAGGAAAGCACCTTTACCAAAACTGCAGGAAGCGGCCAGCTCACCTCCCCAGAACCCTAGCCGCCTTGGCGACATGGTCAGCAGGGGCAGCGGCCTCTGCCCACAACAACCGCACTTTCAGAACCTTTGGAAACCAAGAGTGTCTGCCCGCTTCCCTTTAGACAAGGGGCGTGCTGAATGGGGATGGAGTGAATTCCAAAGACTCAGAGTGAAGGCCTGACCCAAAGTCCTGGAGACTTCAGTCACAGCCGACCCTCTCCCTCCCTCCCCGATACCTGGCCTCCCCCATCACTACCACAGACACTGCTCTTTGGGAGAAAAGTCGTGGTCAGAAGCCAGTTGTGAACAGAGCGAGCCGGCCTCACGCTCTCCATCTGCACCCCCGCAAGGGTCCTCTGCTCTCTCCACTCCCACTCAGCAGAGCAGGAGGTGCATCACGGTGCTGCATCTGGTGTTCCCAAGTGCCACCCTGAGCGGTGCCATCCGCTTGCAGCTCTCAAACACAAGGGGAACGGCGCCAAGACTGCAGTCCTGAAGGTCAGGTGCAGCCTGGTTACCAAGCACTTCCACAGGTGGAGAGTGCTTCGTCGACCGGGCCGTAAGCCCCCTGGAGCAGAAAGGCTGCTGCCCACTGCCTTTCACTCAGACCAGCAGGGGCCAGAGGCCACGGTAGTTATGTGGGCCTGCATCTGGCTAGGTGTGCGCATTCGTGTTTGGTGATAGCTGGCTGGCACTAAGAACCAAGCAAACCGAGAAGTCCCTCGGTTTGGGCCTTTCCTCTACTGCTTAACTCTTTCCTCCACTCCTGGGTGACCTTGAGGCTCCACAAGGACATGCTTCATCCTGCCCCAACGCCACCCCCCCCAGGGGGGGTCCCTTGCTGTCTGACAAGTTTGCAGACCAGGGAGCCTGGCAGACAGCTTCTCCAAGTGCAGCTCACGTCTGTTCCCAAACAGCCCTTTGCCCGTTCCCTTCACTCAAGGGAGGCAGAACAACTCACGCAAGCCCAAAGAGACGGGAGCACTGAGAGCAGAGGGAGCGAGGGGCCTGGTCAGGGGCTGCTCTGGGGACACCCGACAATGTCAGGTGGGGACCCAGCATCTGAGGTCTCTGTATAGAGCTGAGCCTGTGGGGTGAAGGTGGGGCCCTGTCTGGTGCAGCTCAGCTCGGCTCAGCGCAGGGGAGCACAATGATCCCACGACCCAGAGCCCCCAGACCTTGGTGGTGCCTACCCATCAACACCAGCCATGCATTCGCTCACAATAAACCCTACAGTTGAGACAGAGAAAAGCAGGGAGGGGCTAGCAAGGCATTGGCAGTTTCAGGTAAAGGACACAGAGCCAGCATGTGGACAGTCCCCTCCCTCGTGAGAGGGACAGAGCTCATGTTCGGACAGCCGCCTGCCATGTGAGAGGCACAGCAAACGGAGTGCATTTGAGAAACTGAACCCAGAATTTCTAGAAATCACAGTAGACGGACGGGCTAAGCAAAGACCGAGGTGACAGGGAGCAGGAAGTGAGCTGTGAACAGGTCCTCAGAGCACAGCGCGGAGACGCAGGTGGAGAGTGGGAATCAGTGTGTTGGTCCAACATACATCTAACCTGCGCTCCACCGAGCGAGCGAGCGAGCGAGCGAGCAGAGCAGCTTTCAACAGGTACAGCCTGAGCGCTTCCTATGGCTGACAGGAAACACTAGAAATCTCCAACAGGAGAAAGTAAAGTAAATCCACACAGAGATGCTGGAGTGAGGCCACAAGCGAGGAGGTTCTGCGCCGTGGTTCTGTTGTTTCTGAGACAGGGCTGGGCTGGGTTCCCAGGCCAGCTCAGGACAAAGGGAGAGAAGTCCTCAGAGGGGTGAGCAGTCCCATCCATAGCCACCTTCGCACCAGTGTCCACGATGTCAACCCCAGCGGTATCTGAAAGGGACTGAGCAAACGCCTATCCACCTACAACAGTGCAGTCTGGCCACACTGGCCGTGCAGAGGGACAGGGAAGTGACATCTCACGTAGAACACAGCCCCGGGCTTCACCAGCAAAGCCAATAAACAGGATCACTCCAGAAAAAGGTCTGAGAGGTTGGGAGGAAGAGTGACTCAAGAACTGTGTAGACACATAACACACTGACCACACGACGAAGTGTCGGCACTGGCGTGGGCAGTAAATAGCAGAACCAACTCTGCCCCATCCAGGCAAATGCCAGAAGTCAGGGGAATGTCCCATAGCCACAGATGCCAGCCGCACAGGCTGCGTTCAGGCCCACTTCTCTGGATTCCGGAGCAGTGTCTGGCCCACTGCCGGCTGAATGTGCACCAGACGAGGGAGATGAAGCATGCGACCGCACATGCTGTCTGCCCATGGCCAGAACAGCACCGTCTTAGCAAAGACACGCTTCGAGAGTGTGAACACAGCGGCCAGTGCGCTGTCCACCCAGCATGGGCAGCACTGCGGCTCCTAGGTGCGGCCCGCAAGGACGGGGCCACCGGGGCGCATTCTGTAAATACAGAAGACGGAAAAGGCTACATTATACATCCCGGTAATGACAAGAGAGGTGTTTCACCACAAACAAGGTGTGCACACTGCTTCACACACACAGCAAGGTGTGCACACTGCTTCACACACACAGCAAGGTGTGCACACTGCTTCACACACACAGCAGGTGTGCACACTGCTTCACACACACAGCAAGCTGTGCACACTGCTTCACACACACAGCAGCTGTGCACACTGCTTCACACACACAGCAAGCTGTGCACACTGCTTCACACACACAGCAAGCTGTGCACACTGCTTCACACACACACACAGCAAGCTGTGCACACTGCTTCACACACACAGCAGCTGTGCACACTGCTTCACACACACAGCAAGCTGTGCACACTGCTTCACACACACAGCAAGCTGTGCACACTGCTTCACACACACAGCAGCTGTGCACACTGCTTCACACACACACAGCTAAGTGGACAACACGGGGAATTCACAGGTGAGCTAAGATTTTAAAAAAGGATGAGAAAGATGGACATTGGGCAGGGCAAGGAGGCTGGGGAAAAAGTAAATCACACACAAAACAGCCAATAAAAAAATAAAAAAGCAGTTAATATACATGAATAATGGATGCCTGATTTAAAAGCAGTTTACTCTGATATGATGTAATTTTTGACAAGCAGCCAGAGAGACGATTTTAAGTCCTTGCCAGAGATAAGTCATCGCGTGAGGCCTGGCGCGGCCGTGTCTGTGACCATGTGGAGAGTGACTTTCACCACCGCCTCAGAGGTGACTTCACTGTTGGCAAACAGAAACCCGCCTCTCAGGTGCCCTGAGCAGCACCCCAGCAAGACACAGCACTTGGAGGATGGCTCCCCAACATGAGCACAGCTCCCTGAAAACAGCCCCCAACAGTTTCCGTGACACGCTCTGGCACTGTCTTGCGCTCACTCACACAAAGGGAGAAGCCTGGCTGCTTTTGTGTTTAAGTTTTAATTGGAGTGACAAGCCCAAAGGCCAAGATATTGCGGGGATGAGACGGCGTTGCTGAGCGTCGCCAGGCACGGGGTAGGGAAGGCCTGCGCACGCCCCCACCACGTGCCAATGCACCTGCAACCCTGGCTGTTCCAGGACTGGGCTCTTCTGGGCAGGCAGTGCCAATCACACAGGCGTGCCAGGCGTGGGGCTCTGTGATGTGGGCAGATGTCTACAAAGGACCAGACCGCGGCCAAACCAACACCTACTGTGACCTAAGGCTGAAAGGAACCAGGGTGAGTGTATCCCTGCGGAGTCCAGGACGCTGGTCCCCATGCCTCTCTCCTGACACATGCCCAGGACGGTGCAGGACAACAGATCTCCTTAGAGCAGTCGGCAGATGCAATCCTGCCTGCTTCAGATACTGCCTTACATCACCATCACCACAAGGAGGAGGGAAGACCTGACCACCACGAGCATGGTGAGGACCACACCAAGTGAGCAGGGAACCTTGCTGTCAAGCACAGGTGAGTCACTATGCACACATGCCTGATGACGGACACCTGCGTGGGGCGCCACAGCAGAGCAGCCGTTTCTAAGCACTCCAGAGGCATTAGGCACATATGCAGCAGGGGCATGTGAACCGGGGTCAGCATGCGCTTTAGAGGGAGAAATCAAACCTGCATCCCGGAACATTAATCCTTCAAGTAAAAATGCTATGTCCTCTTACATGGGAAGGTGCAGGGAAGGGCTGTGGTCAGCTCTCTGTGGCCGACAGACAGATGGCACTGTTAGCAAACTCAGGCACTTACCTGATTACCAGCCTGACTTCTGTTTCAGCCCCAAGTTAGACCAGACAGAGGCTCAGAGGGGAGACAAGCAGCAGGCCTCTAAACTAGATCATGGAAACAAATGGCCGCTGAGGGGGCTGGATCAGCAGAACAGCCAGAGCCTTTGGAGTGGGCACACATTCCACACAGGGTGCCTTTATTGGCTGTATACATCCCCAAGCCATAGAAACCTGTGCTCACCGCAGGGTCCACAATATTGTTCCTGGGGTGCAGAACAGTGTGGCACCCGCCTCTCCCACAGCCCTTCTGAACATACTCCAGTCTCAACTACCCAGAGGAGAGACCCACTAACACCTGTACTTAGCCACCAGGAAACTCAATTGAAAGCCATTTGAAATGGCTTGCCCCACACTGTACAGGGAACAGTTGAGAAGCAGGCCAGGAAGAACCCAGCCCTTCCCACTCCAGCCACCACACTGGCGTGCCTCTTCCCGATCCCTGCTCAGAATGGTGTTCCCAGGAGCCAGCACAGCTCTGTGCAGCGCTCTGTGTCCGCAGCTGACCCTCACGGTACTGTAAGGTGGGCCCACTACTTCCACCACTGTTCCTATGAAGAAGTGGAGCTGACAGAGGCACATCCCTTACCCGGCTTGGACGTTCTGGAAGTAGGCGTCAAGCCTGGGGCCTGGCCTTCAAAGCGCCTGCTCTCTGAAGCTCTACCAAGGGCACACAAAGTGTGCAGTCCTAACACAGTGTCCATAGCAACTCAGAACGCCGCACACCGCAGCCTGCCTGGCGAGGACACACTGATCACCAGCTCTGTTTCTGCGGGTGCTGACTCCAAACACATCAGGACTCTGCACGCCACTTACTGTGTTGTTTCCCATCGTTGAGGAGCTCAGTGTCCCTCAGCCGTGACCCTTTGCCTCTGGTCTCCTGGCCACTGGTTTATGGTAGGCTACAGTGCAGCAACATGGATAAATGTGAGCTTCTGGCCCATGTGTGCTGAGGTCAGGAGAGGAAATGCAGGCCCGAAGCTGAGGCCTGTTCTTCTGAAAGGCCACGGGGAGAGGGAAGTCCTGGGCAGGAAGGAACACCACATTCAAGAGGGCGACACCTCTAGGCTGTGTAGAGAGACTCGTCTTGTAGGTGTGGGTGGAGAGCTGGAAGCCAAGGTCTGACTTCTGAGGGCTTTTAAAGGTGGCTACAGGCAGGCAGCAGGGCCTCACCCACAGTGCTTGGCATGGGCCATTTTTCTGATAAAACTGGAAATACACTTGGTGTATGTGTGTGTACCAGGGAGTGTGTGTGTGTGGGGGGGTGCAGGGGTGTGTGAGTGCATGTGTATGCACACGAAGGAGAACAGGGGTGGGTGTGTGCCATGGAGTACAGGGGTATATGTGTGTGCCAGTGAGTGCAGGAGTATGGGTAAGGGTAGGAGGTACAGGTGTGCATGTGTGGTTATGCCAGAGACTGCAGGGGAGTGGGAGTGGGGGTGCCAGAGACTGCAGGGGTGTGGGAGTAGGGGTGCAAGGATCTAGTTCTGGAGGCATTTGAACGTGCATTTCACAACCTCCCGTGAACAAGGCATATGAGTTCCCACCCCAAGGAAACAGGGAGATGGAGCCCCAGCCTGCTGCATGAACAGGGAGTTCAGGCCAGGGCCCCAGCCTAGACACTGACAGGGACCTGAAGAAACCTGGATATGGAACGGTAAGCGACTCCATCAGTGCACTATCCTTGCACCGGAGGGAAGTGGTGTCTGGAAGCCAGGTCATGGCAGGACTGCCTCTGTATAGATGGCCCTCAGAGGACCTGAGCCTCATCTTAGCACTGTGCAAACCTCATCACTTTGCCTGAGTCCCTAAATTTGGCAAGTGACTGCTCAAGTATGAGCTGAGCTAAAATTTTCCTCTGCCTAGCTGCAAGAGAATCCACCCTGCAACTAATCGGGGAGGGAATGTTGTGAGGAGTGGCTTGGCGTCCATTAGAAGTACTTGTGCAACTCAGTACCCAATGTCAGTGCTAACCCCACTCTCCAACGCAGGGCCTTACACGAGACAGAAGTGTAGGCTACGTTAATGTCGTCTTCGAGGTGCTGGGTAAAGAGCCCAGGTTCTCTACTATAACTGCGGTGTGTTGTCTGAATACAGCAAACATTCGAATAGTTGGTAGGCTGAGCCCACATAGGCCATGTGCTGTGTGTCCTTGCTTTCCCAGCCAAGTCCATCAGTCTCAACTGTCTGGACTATGTAGGAGCATGCAGCTCACAGTTACTGTTTTCACTCCTGGAAAGAAGCAAACATTTCCACCAGGCCCCCTCAGATCCTGACTAGCTGAAAAACATGCTGATTTTTAACACTAACAAACCTAACTGTTGTCTGGGCAATATTTACCCCGAGACTCATCTGGCACAAAGAAATCAAAGCCGGATATCCCCATCTGTGCTGGGGAAATCATCGCAACAGTCAACTCCAAGTTCACGGCCTCCCATGTGTGTGGGATGGTGAACCAGGACAGGAATTCTACATACAATCAGGGAAGCCACTGGAAAAATTAGACCCTAATAAAAATCTAATCTTAATTCAAAAGCCTAATAAGAAGGGGCAGCAGACACTTCAATATAATGCTTCATAAATTGGCTCAGTGCCTTTCAGAATACTGATGATTTTCTTTAAAAATCAGGAAATATTACAAATGTCAGTGACATCCAAAACGATGCAGGAGTGTGTACAGACAGAAGCTGCTACCTGAGGTGTGGTCCAGCCCTGCCGGCAAGGATGCAGAGTGACTCAGCACCCTATCAGCTCCTTACATTAGCTCCACACGGCCCTTTCTACTCACAGGCTTCTTTCAAAACCAGTCTCAGGAAAAGAAACTAAGCTGGGCTCCCATACCTCCCAGGGATCACCGGGCTCCAACAGGCCGGGGCCACCCTTCCACGGGCCTGTTGTCTCGCCTGGCACAACTCCAATTTCACTCCAATGCTAGTGGGTACAGGAGCACCAGTCCTGTGCTAAACATCACCCCACTTTCTCAATCGGAAAAGCAAGGCAAGTAACTTGCCCGAAGAGTATCTGACTGTAGAAGCCCTGCTCAGCCCCTGGTGAAAGTCACTGTCCCCGCATAAACATTCTACCATGTCATTTCACCAGGGATCCTAAAGCACACTCAGCTGCCCCCAAAAGTAACAAGAAACGTCTTCCACAGAACCTTTCATGCTGTACGGTCTATCAGATGCTCAGTTCTAAGTCCTCAGAGTTCTAAAGCCTCTGAGTTGAGTGTGGCTGACAGTCCAGGGCAAACCGGGAGCTCTGCGGTGATACTTCAAGGTTCTCACTAAACGTTGGAGAGTTTCATTATCTCTCATCATTAATAATGCCAACACATCAGTTATTGGCATTATTTTAATACTAAAACCTGCACAAAGCAACCTTGAGTGTTCATTTCTCATCCATTCATCTTTGAGATTGTCAGCAGCCTGGGAGTTCCTGGGTTCACTGTGTCCACCTCCACCAGGGAAACCCCTTCTGCATTGCTGGTCACTATTAAGGAGTACCGGAAGGCCAGCCTGGGCTACCAAGTGAGTTCCAGGAGAGGCGCAAAGCTACATAGAGAAACCCTGTCTCGAAAAACCAAAAAAAAAAAAAAAAAAAAAAAAAAAAAAGGAGTACCGGGCGAGAGCCAGAGTTAGAAGAAGGCTTGAGTCATCTCTTCCTAGGACCCTCAGATCCTGAAGAGCCGGCACCATGCAGCTGGCTCACTGACGTGACTGTATGTAACAATGCTGGACCTTCTTCCAGAAAACTAGTCTCCAGGAGTTAGTTAGCCATCAACTCCCCAACAAAGAAGCAAATATGAAAAAAAAAATCAGAAAGTTTTAGGTAGACTGTGAAAGCATTTGATAAACTTTCAGTTTTTACTTATTTGTCTGCATGTGAAGTACCAGTCCTGATTCTCAGAAACAGAAACCTCAACAAAAGGAAAGCTGAATAGGAAAGCCGGCTCTCCGATTCTGGCAAGACATGGCAGAGTGTGGCCCATCTGCAGCCACACTCTGACCCCTGAGGCTCCAGACAGACAGCTCACCTTGTGGCCAGTGCAGACAACTAATCCCAAGTCTCTCCCTGGCTGCACGTGGGAAGTCATTAGCTCAGAGACTCGAGCAATTATTTTCTAGCATGATATAAGCTGCTGCAGCCCAAGCCAGCCTCCTTGCCCAGCACATTCCAGCCTGCAATGACTTCACCCCTCGCCCTGATTAGAATGCACGCCGTGTGCTGCTTAATACAATCTGCCATCAAATGCCAAGTGCTTCAGAACTAAATTGGGAAATATGTCCAGATACATAGACTGATGCTAAGAGCACTAAGTGGGGCCCCGCTCCCTTTATGAGGCAGGAGACTCATCGACAGCATTGTGTTCCACCCAGGGCAGCTCTGCCCCTGGCTGTCCACCCTGAGAGCACGATTTAATCCAGGCAGCGAAGGCATTAATAAAGGTAGTGTGCTATTGTAAATGGTACAGAAAGGAAAGCGCTGCTGCTGAATCCCAAATGCACACATAAACAAAACTGAGGCGGCTGCTTGAGTACCAGGGCCGAGAAGAGCTGCGCTGACTCCGCAGTGGGAGGGCGTGGTCAAGACACTTCTCGTTTGTCTCTTCTCCTGTCCCCGGGCACTCAGTAATGGCTACCTCTAGGAAACTGTCCACTGGAGTCCGAGAACCCACGAATGGACAGCAAGAACTCAGAATCCACCTCTGCTGCACGTTAAAAGACCTCTGAGCAGCCCCTCTTCCTGGGGGGAACACCGTTCCCACCCCATCATTCCCGCCAGCAGCAGAGCACGGCCCCCAGAGAGAACACACAAGCCTGGCTACCCAGCACCCCTCACCTAACCCACGAATCCCATGGCCATCCCTCATTGATGAAGAAGAAAACTATTCAACAGAACCGTGGGCCCACAAAGGAGTATCCAACAAGCAGTGCATGCCACCATTTTTCCCACCATGACACTGGCCCAGGAGGGCCGCTAGCCCTGCCACATGATGCCAGTGAAGCCACGTGGCCCGGTCATTCACCTTCCAAGCAGACAGATGTGAAAATGTGAACTGAACAGCCAAGTCAGCTGAAGCTCCACACTTCCCTCCCAGCCACAGAGGAAGGACATCCAGGTACTCTGGGGTGCAATGCTGGTGCCCCTCAAGAGCACCCTCGGTACAGAGCAGTGCCGTCAATGTCATGAAGGAGCACACTGCTTTGACCCAGCAAGTCCTCAAGGAGGAACTCATCTACAGGCACTGATGCTGGCCACACCCTCAAGAGGAGCGGCCACAGGGGTGAGGCCACCTATCAGCTGCAACGCTACAAAGTTCCAAAGCGACAATACCAGGGAGCTCCATGTCTTTCAAAATTACCTCAAACAGGCTTCCCCGCAGGCAAAAACAAGGTGCAAAACAGTAACACAGAGTTCTACCATTTATGCTTGTTTTCCTGAGACAGGGTCCTTCTATGGAGCCCTGACTGGACCGACTTCCTGATCAGGCTGGCCCTGAACTCAAGAGATCCTCCTGCCTCTGCGTCCAGAGTGCTGGGACTAAAGATGTGCACCACGACGTCCAGCTCCATCCGCACTTTAAAGAGGGAGGGATGGTCGGGCGGTGGTGGCGCACGCCTTTAATCCCAGCACTCAGGAGGCAGAAGCAGGTGGATCTCTGTGAGTTCGAGGCCAGCCTGGTCTCCAAAGTGAGATCCAGGAAAGGCACAAAGCTACACAGAGAAACCCTGTCTCGAAAAACCAAAAAAAAAAAAAAAAAAAAAAAAGAGGGAGGGATGGCACTCTGCTCGGAAACACACATGGCCCATCTCAGAAGGATACACAAGAAACGGGCACTGCCAACTTGGCTCCAAAACCAAATGATGGGCAGGGGTTGAGGATCTGGGAGGAATCTCCGGTTGGTGCTCCTCTCATCTGGATGTCTGAGTCAGGAGAATGCTTTACCTAATCAGAATAGGAGCTGGAGCAGTGGCACAGAGGTCAAAGCTCTGGCTGCTCTTGCCAAGGACCTGGGTTCAGTTCCCAGCACCCACATGGTGGTTCTCAGCCATCTGTAACTCCGGTTCCAGAGATCCAGTGCCCTCTTGTGGCCTCTGCAGGCCCTGCACACTCATCGAGCACAGTATACATGCAGGAAAACACTCACACATATAAAAAGGTTAAAGATCTGACTTCTACAGTAAAGGCTAAAATATACACTAGACATGTTTTCTCTGACTTTATATAGCCAAAGAAAATGCTGGTAAATCCTTTGTGGCCGCCAACTCTGACCTCCAAATCAACCTGGGCATAACTGTCCCATGGGAGTCCAATGTGCAGAGCACTAACTCTCTAAGGCCTTCCAGCATGCACCACAGAAGACAGCCCTGCTCCCACGCTCAGGCAGATAATCTTGGTAAATGGCTTATTAACAGAGTTCAGTCACTTGATGGCCCAGTGTGGAGGAATGCCAGAGACACACTGATGTGGTGAGTCTCCGTGACAACCACAGGACAGGCTGGCTGGCTGAGCAGACGGAGGATGGACGCTGAAACACTATTACTCAACGCTCATGAGCTGTGGTGCCTCTAAGACACCAGTGTGGTCAGCATATGGTACAAGGACACTGTCCAGTGAACAGCAACAGCATCCCTGGACACACCTACAGGCTATGGTATGGTATGGTACACTCCCTACTAAAATCCAGCTCAGCATTTGGACTTCAGTGTGCTCTCATCATGGTTGATAACAGTGAACTATAGTTAAGGCCCAGTCCTGCATCAGGTGCAAACAGACAACTCAAACTCTGTTCTTACACGGCCTTCATCTGAGTCCTAGTTATAGAGGCCAGAGGCACAGATGCACCCTCACCCCCCACATGTGCGCACAGCTCCAGGCAAGCCTGCTGCTAGGCAGCTCATAGCAACCTAATAGACGCCACAGTGGCTTGCATCGCCAAGCTGAATGCACATGGCCAAATCACAGTAATGACAAGCAAACAGTCATTGAACCTCCATGACATGGCTTAACTGCCATATACCAGCAACTGTGATTAACACCGGGTTGTTCCAGGGAAGCAGAAGACACAGTAAAGATGAGGAGATGTGTAGCTAGAGTTTTCCTGCCTGCCAGCTGCCGCCAGGATGAGGAAGATGTAAAGTACCGGTAAGCTACGAGCCACGTGGCAGGGTATAGATTTGTGGAAATGGATTAATTTAAGCTATAAAAACAGTTAGTAAGAAGCCTGCCACGGCCATACAGTTTGAAACAATATAAGCCTCTGTGTTTACTTGGTTGGGTCTGAGCGGCTGTGGGACTGGCGGGTGAGAGAGATTTGTCCACGTTGGGCGCCAGAGATGCTCTGTGAAACTAAAGAACAGGGCCAGCAGGTCATTTGGTCCTCGTCTCCCTCCCCAAGCGGGTGGCACTCACTGGAGAAACATCTCCATGCTAAGGTATGGGCATCTGAGGACTGGTGAGACACTCACAGAACATCTGCATGACTGACTGCTCCCAGCAACACTCTTAGCAACACTCCTGTGGTCAACACACCTCCATGCATCACTTTAAAAGAGCAACAAAAACTAATTAATGAGTAATTCCCAGGGCAGGGCATGAAAATGCATGATTTTCAAAAATAAAAAAAGAATGAATGTCTTACTCAGCCGATTGTTACAATCAAAGTTTTTCACTGGATTGAAAATATGAGAGGCGTTAAAAACAAATTCTGTGACTAGAGGGAATCAACACATCATCCGTGTTAGTTAAGGAGCAGGGCCTTCGAGAGTAACCCAGCACAGCAGAGGAGCACAGAGCCCAGGGCACAGCTCAGTGGCAGGGCCCATGCTCATCAGCAAGGGAAGCCCTAGCCACCTAAGAGAGAGAACGGTTAAACCACCAAGACTTCAAACAGACAAGTGTTGATGCGCTGTCCCCCGACTTCACCGAGAGCACTAACAACACACATGGCACAGAATTGGCGGTGAGACACAGAACGTGCCCGAGTCCTTCCGGGACCAGAGTCTTTCCAGGGTGGAGGAAGGGAACACCGACCCAGAGACCGGGACCTCCTCCTCGCCCCTTGCCGGGAAGTCACTCTGGCGTCCTCCCCACAGGCTTCCCCGCTAGGAATGAGGGTCTGCTCCAGCACGTGGGCTGACCCAGCACAAAGTGCTGCCTTCCAGAGACGCCTCTGCTGCCACTGACTGGTCTTCCTGATGTGTAAGTAGAAGCCAGGCTGCTCCCATTTTTGAGCACTGCCCCAAACAGTGGCACCCACACGTACATCGGGATTTGACTGCACAGCTCAAATATATTGGGAAAATGAAACGCAGAAACATCACTGGAGCCCGGGATCTGAGTGTGAGCAGCAGAGAGAGGAAATGCACCGGGCTAGCAGAGCAGCACTGATGTGAACCAAATACACTCTTCCACGGAGCCGAGGGCACAGTGCAGCGGTGGAGCCCAGGCTTATCGGCAGGTACTGTCGGGAACAGTTTTACCAAAGAGGAAACAGGCAGGGGCTGGGGAGATGCTTAGCAGCTAGGGCACTGGCTGCTCTTGCAGAGGACCCAGGTTCAGTTTCCAGCTCCAATGACAGCTCACACCACCTGTATGTAACTCAGTTCCAGGGTATCCGGAGCCCACTCTGACATGCATGTGGTGCATAGAAATACATGTAGATAAATGACTCACACACATAAAATATAAATTAATCTAAATTTTTTTTTTAAGAGAGAGAGGCAGAGGGAGGTCTAGGCAACCTGCTTGAGGTCACACTGGGTCACAGGGAAGAGGGCTGGGCAGAGCCTGCCGCTCCAATCCACACCACTGCTGGGGAGGAAAGGGAACTCCTTCACTGGCTCAGGTGCTCCTTCCCAGGAAGACCCTGACTGCCAGTGGGGTCAAGAGCAGGCCAACCAGAGGGAACCTAAAGCCAAAGGAAATTTCACCCAACTCTTTGATCCCACCTGAAAGGGGGGTTCTATAAGGCAGCTCTAAGACTGCATCAGGACAGTAAAACCTGCAGTGATAAAACAGTCATCACCCAAGAGTTAACACAAAGACTGTCTTCCTGTCCGGCTCACACACGTCAGCAGACGCTTTCATGCAGCTAATAACAACAGAAACTATAATGTAAATTCTTCATTTCATTTCCTAATTTTATTATATTGTGTGTGTGTGTGTGTGTGTGTGTGTGTGTGTGTGTGTGTGTGTGTGCATGGGACACACATGCCACCATACACGAGTGGAGGTCGGAGGATGATTTTGTGGAGTTGGCTCTTCTCCTTCCAGGGATGGGACTGGGGTCGGAAGGCTTGTGTGGCCAGTGTCTTTCCCTGCTGAGCTGTCTCACTGGCTCGGCCTTAGAGTGTGGTTTAGCAGTGACCACCCCACTGTGATGCACGTCCTAAAGACAGGCTGCACAAGGATCTCTGCAGGCTGTAGTGTGTGGTGTGCGTTCCCTGAGGTAGCCCAGACAGTGAGGGGGGTCTACATACATGCACACTGGTGACTGCATTGGCTACACAGCCTGTGAGCTCTAAGCACGCGCTGGAACTCGAGGACAGAGAGCTGGGACATGAGCTATGAACCACTGTCTGAGGCATGTTGCTGAGTAAATGCTAGGCAGAGAACAGGGAGGGCGCATACCACGACCCCACGTCTGTAAAGACCTGCCCCCTGTCGACAGATGTCTATTTCTACACAGACACCAGGAAATCACTAATCTACTGTGTGCCGTGGAGGAGAATTTCTGCAGCTCAGGTTCTATCTACTTGCTTGGATTTTTCTGCCATGCTCACACGCTGCACTAACGCAGCTGAAGACAAAAGAGCACCAAGAGTGTTAACACCCTGCCAAGTGTGGCTGCGCACACCGCTACGCCAGGAATTTGGGGCAAGATGGGGCAGGAGGCTACACAGTGAGTTCAAGGCCAGCCTGATCCGGATATGAGAGACCCTATTTCAAGTAACTAAACCAAACCAGAACAGGAAGAGCTTAATGTTTCAGCTGCATCTAAAAGAATTAAATCCCAGGGCTGGAGAAAAGGCTCAGTGGTTAAGAGCACTGGCTGTTCTTCCAGAAGTCCTGAGTTCAATTCCCAGGAACCATGTGGCAGCTCACAGCTGTCTGTGACTCCAGTTCCAGGGGACCCGACACTCATGGCAAAACACCAATGCGCATAAAATAAAAGAATTAGAAAAATACAAGCTTATTAAAAAAAAAAAAGAAGAAGAAGAATTCAACCCACGCTTGTTCAAGCCACTGTGTCCGTACCTTGTTTCCTTCATACACCCATCCTAGACTCTTCACCCCAAAGGCGACCTGGCTGGCTGAGACATCCAGACACGTGGCAGGCTGGCCATAGACATAATGGAGGGTTCTGGCTGAGTCCTCGGCCTTCAGCAGGTACACCAGGTCCCCAGCTGTGGCTATTGCCACGGGGTACCTTCCAGTATTCGGAACTATTTCCAGGTAGTCGACCTGCAAAGAGAGGGCTTGTTTAGTTATCCACAGGCATCTTGACTTGGTCAAGAAAGGAACTTCCCCTGCACGTCAAGAGGGCAGTGGCCCAGAAACAGGTGGACACAGGGACCATTTATAGGGGGTGAACATGGCTCCTGCCCAGATGAAAAGATGCTTGTAACAGCAGAAACACAATGCACTCCGAGAAGGAAAGCCACAAAGGGAAATCCACGGAGACACCATTTTCCACCTGTCAAAGCATGAGGACCAGGAAGTCAGAGGACACAGAGCTGGAGGTGAACAGGGGACATAACCCTGTCCAAGTCTTACTCAGGAAAGACTGGCAGTGCTTACCACAGTGCCAAGCTCTGACCCAGGAGGTCCCTCTAGCAGCTTCCGGACACCCGCAGAGGAGAGGGTTGTAGATGGTGTGCACTGTGGGGCCACACCTGTCACTGTGCAGACAGGATAGAGCCACACAGCAAATGTCACACAACCTCAGGAGGAAACCTGAAGGCTTCCTTAGGATCCACAGGATCACTGTGGAGATGAACTGGGTCTGGGGGAGCAAGGGAACAGGATTCCCAGGGGGCTACCCCCAAAAGTCCAGCAGATGGATGGAGTCACAACGCGCTTGGCTCAGGCATGGGTGTGTCTGTTAACAATGGCTGTCTTCAAGGGTGGAAACAGGCTGAGCAAGACAATTATGGCTGTCAGTTCAACTGGGTCTTTGAAATCCTGAACACGGCAGTGTTTGGAGCTACCCTTCTTTGTTCTGTTGTTTTACCGGAACCTGAAAATGTCAAACTGTCCCAGTCCCAAACGAACCAAACCATTCTGGAATATGTGTGTCCCACCAATGCATCACCAGAAGACCCCAACTGTCTTCTCAGCCTCCTCCCTGCCTGCCAGGCACTGCTCGTCCTGTGCCATGTGGCCCTCTGAGGATAGAGACCAGTACAGATGACACACTCCGGTCAGTGTCCTCTCTGACTGCACCGGGGAGGGGGGGGACACGACGAATCCCCTTTAGGATGATCCGCTTCTCCCCAGAGCAGTCTGCGTCAGACCCACCTACTTAGTAATCACAGAGAGTGGATGCTGAGGGTGAGTCCACTGTGGAATTATGAAAAGCCATGGTGGGAAGGACAGCATCGCCCTGACAATATGCCAGAGGCGCTCAAAAGCCCGAGTTCTGTAGGCTGCCCTGGGGAGCTGAGCACAAGCAAACATCCGGTGCCTCTGCTAATCCTGGGTCCAAACTGTGCCGAGGCAGCCCAACATCTTGGGCTGCAGGTCCGTCACAAAGGCCAGCTGCTCCAAGCTAACACTGCAGACCTGGGAACGCTGCCACTGTTATTCAGGAGGCACAGCGAGGGAACAAAGATGGTCGGGCTCCATGGACGGGGGTGCCTGGTCCAGGGATGCCCAGTGCATACTGTGGCAACTTGGCACCCAGACTGGAGAATAATGCTGGGAGTTGACACATCCTCAGCAGGGCTGCCCACTTCCTCTCTCTGAAGAAAACTCATCTCTTAGTGTCTTAAAACAGACATCTTTCAGTAGCCATTTAACCTCATCTTCCGGTTGGATTTCTAGCACGCCAAGAGGCTCAGATTGGCAGTGGCCGCCATTCACTAGAGGTGTAAACGACCTCAAAAGCTTCCAGTCAGCCCCAGGATGGCACCTGACTGCCAAGGCAGGATTCACACTTCACGAGGGCACTCAGCTTGCACAACTGTGGCTGGTGCATGTCGTTCGTTAGCCCTGCACCCCACATCTCTCTCAGGCCTCAGGACGGGCTGACCGCGGCAGGCCATGTTAGAAGAACACTGTGTGAGAGCCGCGGAGCTGAGCCACGGTAGCAAGCAGCTCAGGGAGGGGAAGCAGTGACGCCAGGTGCTTGCTATTCAAATCTAAGATTCCCACAGGGAAAGGGAGAGGGCAGCTGGTTCCAAGTCGCCATCAATCCTTGATCAAGGCTGGCTCTTCTGCTCCTCTGGCTAATGCCAAAATGAAGTGTGCTCAAATTAAATCCAAACTCGGCACAGACAGTTGAACACTGTCTTATCACCAAACCCCCTCTGCCTGGTGGACAAGATTTGTGTACAACTGAACTTGTCAGAGCCCTGTGCGAAGTTCCCGGAGCTGGCTCAGCTTCATGCACATCCCTGAGCCCGGCTCTCGATCCACACTGACTTCCCTCAAAAGCTGTTCTTAGTTCTAGGTGAGACAACAGTGTGGGCTGAATGCTTCCTTCCACACAGACTACACTGTACCTACCACTGCTGCTCACTTAGGCCTTAGGCAGAAATGAAGCTCAGGCCCCCAGGGGGAGTAAGGAGGCTGGGACCGAGGTCCGAGCAGACTCTGGCCCTAACCAGCTCCGCGTTTGCATGTGCTGCTGTGCTGCTTGGTTTGGAAGCAGGGCTGGGGTGGAGATGGCTCAGCAGTTAAGAGCATGTATTGCTCCTCGCAAGGGCCTGAATTAGAATCCTAGCTCACAACCCCTTACAAGGCCAGCTCCAGGGGATCCGACACCTCTGATGTCCTCATGAGCACACACCCACACAGTTAAAGGGGAAGAAGAGGGCTGGAACCTAGGCCTCACGCACACTAAGTCAATGTTCTACCACTAAGCCATAGCCTCAGCCCTACACTTGGATTTGAGTCACTATTTCTCAGCTCAGAAACCAGGGGCAGGTCAATACGCCACTCTGAGCCATTCCTGACTTCTTGGGAATGAAGGAAATTCTATCACCCACTTCAGTGGGCTGTTGGGAGTTTCACGGACAGAAGGCTCAGGCATCATTGCTATCTGTCTGATTAGACCCAGGGATTCTTAGAAGGCAAGCTAACGAACAGACGAAGAGCTCACCAGTTTCTGAACTTCAAATTCCGCAGCTACATGCCAGTAGCCCTCCTCGTTAGGGTACAACATCACAACGTCAAAAGCAGAAGCTGTGGCAACCGTGGCCTCTTCCCGGCTGAGCGCAAGGGCTTGTATTCTTGCATCGTGCTCAAAGCGATGGATAGGGAACTTCCCGGTCCTCAGGTCCCAAATGTTAAGAATCCCTGGGGGAGCAAGGCAGAGAGCAGCTGTAAGCCAGTTCACACAGGCACAGAACGAGCATGCAGTCAGTTTCCAAATTCACTCCACCAAGACGACACAGACGCACGCTTGTTTGGATCTGTTCCACAGCTTCCAAGCTGCAGGACTGGGACATGTCACTCCTCACCAGTCTCTTACCTCTGAAGACAGCAGTACCCACCACACAGGACTACCGGGCAGACCAGGGGAGACCCTCCACAAACAATGCTCAGCCGTAAAGCCAGCCTGAGCTCCCACCTTCCTACAGGGGCAGTGACACTGTTCACTCCCCATCTCTGTGCAGTCCACTATCTCCTTCTTCCTGCACAGCCCTCATCTCTACACTGCAGGTGCAAGACTTCCAAATGGCCCGCAGCTGGTAGTCACCAAGAGCAACAGGGCTCTCCTCCAGGAAAAGGCTTCACCGTGAACCCCATGCACTTTTCTTTCTTTCTTTTTTTTTTTTTTTTTTTTTTTTTGGTTTTTCAAGACAGGGTTTCTCTGTGTAGCTTTGAGCCTTTCCTAGGACTCACTTGGTAGTCCAGGCTGGCCTCGAACTCACAGAGATCCGCCTGGCTCTGCCTCCCGAGTGCTGGGATTAAAGGCGTGCGCCGCCACCACCGCCCGGCTGGCATGCACTTTTCTAAGAACTATGATCGAACGGAGGACAGGCAGGTCATAAAAGGCTCCATGACATGGTCCCTGGCATATACTTTGGTAAACTCTCTCTTCTGCCGCAGGAGATGTGCTACAGAAAATGCCCATCTTGAGGCCCACTCATTAAATAGGCACTAGTGTCCCCACCACCCTAGGAGGCCTCATCTTAATATGGCCTCTTCCAAACGCGGCTCTGAGTCTGTTCTGAGGCATCACACAGTGAGAACTGCCATGCAGAGCCTCTGGGCAGTCCACATCACATGCCTCCTCTCACTGTGTGCTCTCCGTTGTGGCCAGAGCAGTTCCCCCATTCCACGGAGCAGAACAGTAGAAGCTCTAAGTGGCTGGACCACTGCACTGAGCTGGGGAGAGAGAAGTGGAGCTGGGTGAGGACGCACACACCACCACACTCGGCCCATGTTCTGCTGGCTGTTCAACACAGCGCACTCGAGCACACTCGGAGTCTATCTACAGACACAGTTTCATTACTAGGCAAGGGCTGGTTTGGCTGGCATCTCTTTCTCAACAGAACTGGATTCGATAAACATGTAAACACACAGTAAACAGAGCGCAGCACAGAGCCGAGCTCCAAGCTGCCTCAGACACTCAGGGCTCCTCGATCAGGAGGCCACTCTCTCCGAGCACCTCCATACTCTCACCACTGACAGCCCCCCTCTGCAGTTACATTTATGTGTGCCACGAGGCTGGCTCCCGTCAATGGCACTGGCGTCACTGCGCTCCCCTAGCACCAAGTCTGGTGTGCAAGCATTGAGTGCTCTAATGGTTTCTTGAATTAACTGTCCCTTTCTCACATGTAATGTCCCTCTCTGTCCCTGGCAGGAGTCTCTGCTCTGAAGTTCACTTTGCCGCTCACCCCGCACCCTGGCTTTGCCCATCTGTTTCCTTTGCTGTCTGTCTGTATTTTTAAAGTGGGATTGATTCTTGGAGCCAGGCACAGCGACACACACACACACCTGTAGCCTCAGTGGCAGGAAGGATGAGGCAGCAGATTGACAGTCTGAGGTTAGCCTGAGCAACACACCAAGTCCAGGCTGAATAATAACTTGTCTCTAAAGACATACACACGTAAGGTGGAGTTCCTGCAGATAGTATATATTTGGTCTTGTTTTTTAAATACAAGCTAAGACTACTTACATTTTTAGATCTATTTTATTTTTAATTAGGTAAGTGTCTGTGTATATGCGTATCACATGAGTGCAGGTGCCCACGAGGCCAGAGGCCTCAGATACCTTGGAGTTGGAGCTAGAGGTGGTTGTGAGCTTCCCAGTGGGTGTTTGTGAGCACTCTGCAAGAGCAGCAAGTGGTCTCAGCCACTGAGCCACCTCTCCAGCCCCACTACTTACTTACACTGTTTTTATTTTCCACGGTCCTAGTTTTTGACTATGTGTTCATTCCATCCTGCTTCCTCTGCTGACCCAGTGGCTGAAATTCCCCCGGGATCATTGGGCAGCTGCTTTAGGACTCTTTAGACACATGCTTAGCTCACCACAGCCTAGCTTCAAGTGACAGTACTCATCCACACCAAGTCCAAGGACTTCACAGTCTCTCGGCCACTTTCCCTTCCCGAGATCTGTACACGGCCCTCACACACTGGTTCTGCAGGAGCAGGTGGGTCAGTATCTTGTAGAGTGATGCAAGTAAGAGAGCGCTACTTATTTCCCCATGCAATCCTCTCCTCTGTTCACCAATGTCCCTTTCAACATTAGAGACCCAGAGGCTTTGCCCCAGCACAGGGCAGTCGCGGGGCAGCTGTGACAGACCTGCTCAGTGTGCACAAGGTCCTCCTACTCCCCGCACCAAAGAGGAGGGGAGAGCTTAGGGCGGGGACAGACAGACCCCTGACTAACACAGTTCTATCCCAGTCCTTTTCAACCTGAGAACGAATCCCTCCGCTGTGAGAATGTCCCAGAGCACAGCTGGAGGTTAGAAGAAAGGAGGAAGGGCCAACAAGGTCACACAGGGGGCGATGCCGGCTGTGCCCTGTGCGGCATCGAGGTGTTAGGACAATGGGAGACAGAAAGCTCCTTCCTGCATGCAGCCCAGTTCTGGTGGTATCTACACAGCCTCTCACTTGTAGGCCTCTGGAGATCTAACTGTCAACCTGATACAGCCTGGAGTCCCCTGACAAGTGAGTCTCCATCCAGGAACTGCACAGGGCACGAGAAGGGGGTGGGTGGGGCTGTTTTGATTGTTAACTGACAGAGGAAAGCCCAGCCTGCTGTGGGTAGCACCATTCCCTGGCAGGTGGGTCTGGGATACGTATGAGTGAGCGAGCAGCATCCTCCAGTCTCTGCTTCAGCTCCTGCCCCGCCCTTCTTCAGTGATGGCCTGGCACTGGGAAGTGTAACCAAATAAACCTTTCCTCTTCTCTCAGTTGCTTCAGGTCAGTGTTTTATCTCAGCAACAGGAAGGAAGCTATAAACTTTTTTCAGATCACACCCCAACACACACACACACACCTGTCCTCACCCTGACAAGCGGCAGCAGACCTTTCTGGACACTGAGTTGAGCTGGTCCACGTTCACCACATGACTGTTAAGGGAGATGTTGGCAGTGACGGTCAGACCAAAGCAGTTCAGTTCTCAAACAGGTACAGTATTTAAAACTCTGACCTGGATTCGTCTAAATGAACGTATTATAGGCCCAGCAACAGGGTGAACTTGGCTTCTGGCACTGGATGGCAGATAAAGAGGCAGGCTGTGTGCTGGGCTTCTGCACTCCCCAGGGTGGGTTCAGAGGGAGTGGTGTGCCATTAGCAGAACCTGCCAATGTTCACCTCTGTTTCAATTAGAAATGTTCAGTTGTAAAAAACAGACCCCCAGGCTGGGCGGTGGTGGTGCACGTCTTTAATCCCAGCACTCGGGAGGCAGAGGCAGGTGGATCTCTGAGTTTGAGGCCAGCCTGGTCTACAGAGTGAGATCCAGGACAGACAGGGCTACACAGAGAAACCCTGTCTTAAAAAACAAAAAACAGACCCCAGTGGAGCTGCACAGGACAGGACAGGCTGACAAGGGATCAGAACCAGTGACCCAGACAACACTGAGGACCAAGGCCACTTGTACATGCCACAGATCTCACCTCTAATTTCTACAACTGTTTCCTCCTGTCTGTCTCCATAATCCAGCTTTCTCTAAAGGAGCCAGCTCCATCCCACAAAGGCTTCTACTCCAAGCATGGAACAAAATGTGAACCCTGGTCCATGAACAGGTCCCCAGCCCTGGTCTGATCAGCCTATGCCAAAAGATGACTCAAGTCCTCCACGCCTGCCCACCACCTGCTGGCTTGGAATAGAGTTTAGAGTGCAGAGGCACTGAGCTGTCCTCTACTTCCCTGCATCTCAGGCCAAGGTGAAACAAGAAAATCGCTCAGCAAAGGCAAAGGGAGGTCCTGGTGACTTATGAACATGCCACCATTTCCTGCAGCAGCCCCAGGCTCTGAGAGCTGGAGTCCAGGCCCCACGGTGTAAACAGAGGCAGGAGGCATCCATCCAGAGCGTCTTCCACACCTGCAGAGAAGATTCTGAGCTCCAGGGAGCGCTGGGGCTACAAGAGAGCCCGTTCACTCAGCAGAAATCTGAAAAGGGCGCAGACAAAGGAAGACACTGGACCTTTCCCAGCCCATCTGACAGAAGACAGTGAGGGAAGGCCAAAGCCCCCCAAGTAGGCAGGGGCGGGACCTGGCAGTGCTCCTGGCTCCCGCTCCCCACTCAGTACCCTCCACCTTGACGAGCAGCCGGGCTAGAGGCACTCAGCACTTGCCCTAGACCAGGAAGTCATTAGCAGTGACATGAGTGACGAGGGCCAGGCTTTGGAGGAGACATAAAGGCTGCTGAGCAGCTGTGGATGGGCACCCATGCCAGTCTGCAGCACGTCCCTCCACCTCCCAAAGGAGGCCAGGCAGAGTGTGGTAATGAAACTGCACATAGTAGAAATGGGATCTAAATGAGTTTAAGCTGATTTATGTTAGCTTTTGTAAAGATTACTGGGATCGGGAAAGTGCTACCACTGTGCAAGAGCGACGACAGTCCTTAAGAACTCCGCCTAATGGTGCCTGCGCACGGTATTTATATTCCTCGGCATGGGAACAAGGACCATAATGGATACCATTTTTGTTTTATTAGGGATGCATATTTAAATTAATCTGCTATTTGCCTAAACAATTAGCTGCTTCTGTTTGTGTGCACAAAGCCAAAACTGCAATTAGACTTCCATCAAAAAAATAAGTCCCAACTAAAACTGTCCCGGTGGGGCTGTAAGAGCTCAGGGCAGAACTTCCCCAATTACTTCTCAGCACAATGGTAATTACGTTAATTGCTTGAAAGGTAAATAACCACTGAACTGGTTTTGGAAACACACATAGGCACTGCCCCTCCCCTCTGATCTGCCCCATGTACCTACGGTTTAAAAGAGGTTACAGTGTAGACAGCCACAGGGCAGACCCTCAACTACCATGTCTGCTCATGGGCTCTGGAGCCTCCCTTCTGAGCAGCCGGCCACGGTGAGCTCAAGCCCGCCTCTTGTGCTCACGCGATTAACACCTGCAGCTCGGTCTCAGGCCCATGACAGCTAACCAGACAGGATCAATTAGCTGTGTTCAGAGACACGGAATGAGCCGGCTACTTCTACAGACAGCTGGCATGCTCCATTCCCACTATGGAAATAAGTGCTTTTCTACAATCAGTTAAGAAGGACGCAGAAGGGATTCTCTGACAAGGGAAAAGCAGTTTTAACAGAAATTTAAAATGCACCCACAGCACTCACTAGCCATAAACATGTACCTCTTCATTAACTGCACACATCACACTGAATTCAGGCTGCGGACACGCATCAAGTCTGAGAGGAGCAGTTTGCTCGCTGGCTGGCTGGCGTGTGCGCTCTCTCTCTCCTTGTGTGAAGAGGTCTCTCACTGAATCTGGAGCTCACTGTTTGGGCTTGTCTGGCTGACCAGTGAGCCCCAGAATCTACCTGTGTCCACTTCCCCAGTGCTGGGGTCACGCAGGGCATGAGGGAGCACTACCACCCAGCTCTTTTGTGAGAACTACACAGCGAGCAGCTTACCCACTGAATCATCTCCCCAGAACAGGAGTTTAGCTCAGTACGAGCAAGGGTCCAGAGGGCTGAGTCAGGTATGCCTTGAAGGGGAAAAGGGCGGAGTGAAGGGGACCCCTTCCGCAAGGCTGCATGCCGTTGTCTCCAGAGGAAAAGCAATAAAGAGAAAGGATTCTGGAAGGGGCATTTTAGACTGGATTCTGAATGGCCTGGAGGACCAAGGTTAGGGAAAGGACGAAAGCCGGGGTGACCAGGGCGGCAGAGGCTCAAGGAGGGAGGTAGGGAGGGTGGGTTCCCAGGAACTCCGAAGTCCACGGCAATCAGGAGAACATCTGAACAAGGCGGAGTGGGCTGAGGGCAAGGTGAACAGCACACTGCTGACGGCCAGGCATCTCAGTGTAACTCAGAGCACCGAGTCCAAGGAAGAAGAGATGACTGAGAAGCCAGTCAACGCAGAGGAGGCTTTACCAGGGCCCCTCTGGGAAGGCAGAGGACATCACTGAGACAGTATCACTGAGGCATCACTTTGGCAAAGCCTGACACTAGCCACCACTTTCCGGTCACATCACCAAGGGGACCAGACAGGGCACCCAGGAGAGCATGGGATGCTGGTTGGGAAGGCTGCCTGGGGTGCTGGGGGACAAGCCATAGCTTCACGACGACACCGGAAACAAACCAGCACTTCCGTGCGGTCGTACACGTTCACAGTGCTTGAATTCTTTCCACATGTAATGCTACATAAAAAATACACACACAAACCTGTTACACACCTTGATGACGATCTGACTAGTGTGAGATTTTTTTTTTTCCAAGCACAATCTGCATCATTTTATAGAGGATATTTAATTCTGGTGGGCAAAATTAAACTACAAACTCAAATTCTAAAAGGTCTGTTGAGGAGTTCAGGTGAATTAAACTCTGACAGAGTCCAAAACTATTGTTGCCACAACCTCCCTGGATCAGCTGGAGCCGGCCACCCCAGCACAGGCCAGGCGCCTCCAGTAAAGGCTGCTGCACGGGCTTGTTCTCCCCTTAAAGAGACTGCTCCTCAGACGGGCAGTGGTGGCGCACGCCTTTAATCCCAGCACTCGGGAAGCAGAGGCAGGCGGGTCTCTGTGAGTTCGAGACAGCCTGGTCTACAGAGCAGATCCAGCACAGCCAGGGCTACACAGAGAAACCCTGTCTCAAAAACAAAAAACCAAAAAACAAAAAAAACAAAAAACAAAAAAAAAAAAAGACTGCTCGTTACTAACAGGTTTGCTCAGCTGGCAACTGGGCACAGCCAATGGCCACCAGAGAAGGGGGTCTCCAGGCTGGAGAGCTGGCTCAGTGATTCAGAGCATTTGCTGCTCTTGGAGAGGACCCGGTTCAATTCCCAGAACTCACATGGCAACTCACAGGTGTCTGCCACTCCAATCTGAGAGGCTCCAATTCTCTCTTCTGATAGTCTTGGGCACCAGGCACACATGGTACACATACATACATGTAATCAAAACTCTCACACACATAAGATAAATCTAATAAAAAATCTTTTTTAAAGACGGGAGTCTCAACTGAAGGACTGTCAGACCAGACTGGCCTCTGGGCATGTATGCCTTTGGGGAATTAACGAAAGCCATTGGGGTCCAGCCCCTTGATAGCTTTCTCCCAGATTTCCAGAAGAGACGCTACCAGCGGCAAATTAACCTGAGGGATACTCTAATAAATCTATGTAAACAAAACTCTTAGTCCATTCACTTATTCTTTTGAGTCAGTTCTCTCTCTACACGGCTTCCATTCTGCTCTCATGCCTAGCTCCTGTCTTGCCTGATTTCTCTCTACATTTATCTGTTGTCCCTCTAAGTTCTATCTTAATTCTGCCCCACCTAGGTTCTCATCCATCTAGTTCTTTCCCATCTCAGCTCCTCTCCCATCTCCTTCTCTCTCATCTGGTCTTTCCTCATCTTGTTCTTCCCCACCTGGCTCTTCTTCACCTTCCATCTCGTTCTTCTAGTCTCTCTAGTCCTCCAATCTAGTTCCCCAAGAGTCTGAGGTTTACAGTTATATACCCATGCAATCAGCAATACTCTGGCCAAGGCAAGGTCACCAGGCTTGAATTCCCTCAGGATCAAAAGGTGGGGTGATAAGATCCACACAAAGAGCAGTAACTGTCAGCTGTCATTAGCAACCCCAAAAGGAAGTGACTAATGGGATGAATCAACTGAGGGCTAAATTCGGCTAAAACCTAAGAAGAGGGGTATAGGGGTGGTTGTCTATGCTTCGCCCCTGAAGCATCGGCCTAGTAGACTGCACGTAACTGCTAGGTACCTGACCCCGCCCGGGGCATAGCCCCGACAGGTGGGGACCCCTTAAGAACTGAAATTCATATGTGTTCACTCTCTTGACTACCTCATTACCCGGGAAGCTGGACTGCAGACCAAGTCGGAGTGCTCCAGAGGGTTGGGCTGCGCTTCACCTCTCCTGGATCCTGTACCCGACCCTTCTGCTTGCTGTAAACTGACGCAAAAGAAACCCCCTTTGACTATCAGATAAACTCTGTGGAACTGCCTCATTAACTGCCACTACAAGGGAATTTATACGCTCAAACTATGTTCTTAGAAGTGTTTAGTAGAAATGTTAAGAACCTATAAGTCACTAGGTCATGGGTGAAAATAAAATTGCCTTCTTTCTTCCTGTGGCTTCTTATCTGTCCAAGCTATTGCCATTTTCTGGCAGGGCAGGGGGAGTGTGCTCGGTCGCTAGGCAACTTCCATCACAGCTAGATGCACCTGGTACTTGTTAAAAGGAGATCTAAAACTAGAGATAAGATGTGGAAAAGGAGAAAGTTAAGCTTAATTAGCACTTCCACCAGGCCTTTTCAAACAGACAGTCTGGATGCTTAAGTCTATTCTTAGAGAGTCTGTGAGGTATCTCAGATGAGATACTTTCATCCTTCTGGGGATGGTCCTGACTGGATACTGCCAATGACAATAACTACAGAAAGGCCTGAAATTAGGGATTTTGACTGTGTCTGCTGTAGCACAGCTGGAGAAAGTTATACAAATACTTTAATTGTACAGGGGGCATTGTGCCCAATGAATGACGGAAAAGCTACAACAGCATACAAGAAATTCATAGCAGGAAAGAGCTAATATTCAAAAGCCAATATCACCAAGACTCCTTGAGCCTTGGGCTCATCCTCTGGAATACTGCTTAACTCCTCCAGGTATAGCTTTGTTATAATCAGCCGAATTCCTACTTCTTATTTTATTTTATTTTTTTTTGTGGCCCGCAGCAGGGAATGGTCTTGATCTTTAGTGTATAGAGGAGGACCCAGGCCACCGTGGGAGGCACCATTCCCTGGGCAGGTAGTTAGTCCTGGGCTGCATCAGAAAGCTGTCTGGGAAGGGCCTGTGTGTGAGCCAGCAAGTAGCATCCTCCATGGTTCCTGGTGCACTCCTAGAAGTTCCCTGGCTGGAGGTGATGCTGTGTGAACAGCAAGCGGACCTGCCTTCCAGGTGCTTGAGTTCCTGCCCCGATTCCCTCCATGATGGACGGCGACTCCAAGTGTAAGCCCAACCAACACCTCCTTCCCCTAAGCTGCTCTGGTCACGACAGAGCTGCACAGAGCTCAGAACCCTGTGCTGAAGCAGAGGACAGGGGTGGGGCTTTACGACACTAATCACTTCAAGTCTGGGTTCAATTTTCTTAAGAGGACTTCACAACTTTATGCGTGCGGGTGTTCCGTGTGGTGTGTGCCTATGCATCACTTGCATGCTTAGCCCTGCAGTATCAGATCCCCTGGGACTGGAGTTACAGGTGGGTGTGAACTGTCTGTCATGTGGGTGCTGGGAACTGAACCTGAGTCCTTTGAAAGAGCAGCCAGTGCTCTTCGCCACTGTGCCATCTCTCCAGCCCCTCACACAAGGATTTTAAAATAGAATTTTAAGGACTATTTCTAATAAAGTAAAGCTCTAAGCACTATGGAGGCCGAGGTGGGAGTCCGTGGACTGATAGAGCTAAGCAGTGAGTATGGGGCCAATGCAAGCATATTAACCTCTGTGTCTGTTGTCTGAAGACACTGGTCTTGCTTGGTATCCAGACTGGTCTGTAACTCACAGGTGCAAGCCATCCTCCTGTCTCGGCCTCCCAGGTAGCTGGGACTACAGGCACACACCACTGTATGGACCTTACTTCCTACAGTCTCTGGCCAGCCAAGCACAAAATGATGATGTGATGGGTTATAATCCTGCAGGTCCACCCCAGACCAGCAAGCTCTCTACTTACTGGGGATATTGGTCATTCACTCTGAATGGCTATGGTGTCAGGTGACCTGCAGGTTCAGTTTTTTCACTCCATTTGGCCTTGGGTAACTAAAACGCAACTGTGCTTTGCCATAATCTTGCCTTTCTGTATTCCCTTCTGATTCCGTGGGAGTTCCTTGGCCCTTCTGGTGACTTGGAGTTGGACCCTAAGGCTGTGGGTGCCCCCCTGGGATTGTCTCTGTGAATCTGAGACAATCAGATTCCCACTTCAGCCTCTGGGGACGCTAATTTAACTTGATGTCTCTATCTCCAATCTTGTTTACCCAAAGATGTTTCACTCTGTACATAGGTGTCCTAGTCAGTCACTTCCAGTATTAATACTTAAACCCAAAATCTGGGTGGAGGCTAGATTCAGTATTGTACAAGGATAGCACAATATATATTTTTACCAACCCTCGCCGTGTGTGTGTGTGTGTGTGTGTGTGTGTGTGTGTGTGTGTGTGTGTGTGTGTGTGTGATGGTGCTGGAGCCCTGGAACTAGAGTCACAGGAGGCTGTGAGACACCCAACACCGGTGCTGGGAACCGAACTTGGGTCTTCTGCCAGTGCAAGCGCTCTGACCCTGAGCCATCTCCGCAGCTCAGGTTCTACAACAACACACTCCTGTAACCTTCAGAATGAGAACCAGGACATGACCCTCAGCTGAAAGTGAGTCGCACTCACTTTCACTCCACACACTGACCAAAACAACCATCACTGCAAGAACGAGATGATGTGGCAAATGTAATTAAAATGGTACTGACTTTTTTTTTTTTTAGAACTGAGGATCAAATCCAGGGCTTTGCACCTGCTAGGCAAATGCTCTACCACTGAGCTAAATCCCCAACCCCAAATTATCAACTTCAAATGTACAATTTGGCCAGAACAGAAAACATACTGGTCCTGTAGCCTTCACTACAACCACCATCCAGAACTACCCCAGACCAAAAAGTCCCCTTACACCCTTCTACAGCCAAGTCTCTTCCCATAGTTCCAGCTACTGCTGACTACTCACCTGCTGGTTACTGTCATGGCTCTATCTGTCCTAGGATTCCCTAGCAGTGGAATTTTTATGCAGGATGCACTTTTGACAATCTGGCTGATGCCACGCATTTCAACACTGCAGAGGTCCAGCTCACTGCTGCTATGTGGCTGACCCCCCACGTAACTCTACTGATGTTCAGCATTCCACTGCATGGATACACAAGGCATACTCGCCACCTCATACGCTCTGGGTTGCTTCTAGTGTAGAGCTACAATGGACAAAACCCCATAAGCAACCAAGCACAAGTTTGTGTGTTCACGTGCTGTCAGCCTCCAGGTTAAGATTGACCAGTGGGAACGCTGCATCCTAAGGCAGCCCACACTCCATTTGTACAAGTGCTGTTCCCATTGCGAAGGCACAGGAACACGGACGGACTGCTTGGGGATCACCAGCACTTAGTATGTCTAAGCACTGTGGGTAAGGAACAGTGTGATTCCGTAGCTAATGTAGATCGTCTTTTCAAAGCGGGCGGGCAGGCGGGCCATGCAAGCACCTCGCTGAAGCAACAGTTACAGTGTTGCTGTGCTTAACTGTTTGCTGTCTGTCTCTATAAAGTTCTTTCTACATCGAGCTGCATGCAACTGCATCAGGCTGCATGCAACCGCAGCAGACTGGGCTGTCAACCTGATGGGCTCTGGAATCCACGGAACTAGCCCTGTCTGCTGAGTCTCTGAGAGCCCTTTCAGGGAGGAGTGCTGTGGGGAGCAGACCTTGCCCACAGTGGCCTCTTCTGTCAGGTGATCCAGACTGAGCAACAAGCAGCCCTGCCTGCCTGCCTGCTCACTTATCTCTCTCTGATGCAACTGCCACCGTCCTTGGCTGACACCAGACTCCAGCTTCTTGGGCCTTCCAATGGGAATAGAGGGCAGTGGATCTCTGGGGATCTTCAGGACTTCAGGTGCCAGGCTGAACTGCTGAGGCCCCAGGTTCTTCTCTGCACCTCTGGACCACCAGGCCCCGACTTATCAGCCAGGCTAGCAAGTCCTTCATAACACGCATGCATGCACACATGTACACTATTAGAACACAGTCCAAGAATGGAGTCGTGAGAATTCTGAGTGCTTGTGAGAAAACTCCAAGAAAGTGACAAGAGTCTTGTGAGCTCAGTTTCTTCAAAACACAGGACTGTCCTGGGAAGGTGTTTGCACGCTCCTCCCAAGGCAGCAGACAGGAGCTTACTTCAGCTGTTATTATTCATATGCCTCTATGGAAAACTATGTTTTTGCACGGATAGCTTAATCCTTGTGACTGTACACCTTTCTCATGTGATCCTTCTTAACCCTCAGAGTATAAAGTGTCCGATGCTCTGAATAAAGTTGGTTATTTCATGAGACTTTAGTCCACCTGGTTTTTAGGCCCTGTTCTCCCAAGTTCATTCATATTTTCACATCTTAGTGGTGTCTCTAAGAAATGAGGGTTTTGATTCTGATGTTAACTATTTTCTTTTATAATTTGTGTTTTTGTGTCTGAGGAGTCTCTGCCTGGATCAAAGTCAGGAAGACTGTCTACAGTTCTGGAGAAGTTCTACACTTAGCACTACAATCCACTCTGAGCAACTTGTCTGCAGCATCAAGTGGGGGTGGGGGGTCATCTCGAGGAGGGATGAGTGGGGCAGTGCGCACTTCAACAGTTTCCTGGAAAGGCAGGCACTTCACTTCACCAGTGAAGCAGATTAATGCTGGAGCAGATTCATGACTCAACCACCACCTGGAGGTGGACGTTTCTGTGTCCAGCCAGCAACTCCCAAATACCCAGCAGCCAAATAATCACTCAGAGGCTTATATTAATCATAAATGTTTGGCCCATGGTGCAGGCTATTTACTAACTAGCTCTTACATATAAGTTAACCCATTTCTATTAACCTTTGTATCACCATGTAGCTCATGACTTACCAGTCTCTGGCATCTTGCTCCTTTGGTGGCTGCTGGTGGCTGCCCCGACTCCACCCTTCTTCCTCTCTGTCTTCAGTTTGATAGTACTGCCTAACCTTATTTGGCCTCACCATTGGCCAAACTGCTTTATTTATCAACCAATGAGAGCATCACATATTCACAGAGTACAGAAAGACCAACCCACAGCAACCACCCTTGGAAAGAATTTAGAGATGTGGAGTGTTAGTCAAGTTAGTTAAAAGATGTTTTTGTTTTGTTTGGCTTTGATGTAGAAAATCTTGAGGAACAATCTGAAGTCTAGAAAGGCACACTTTTAATAGTTGAGCAAGGGACTCACTGAGATCAGGGAACAAGAACAATGGCAGCCTGGTTATTACTAGCTAATGTGCCTTTCTTGATAAGATGGGTTGGTGACCAAAGATGATAATACTTCTTGTTTCCATTTTTGCCCTTGGCTTCCTAGGATGACTTAATAAAAAAAAAAAAACTGTTGAGTCGGTGTGCACTTTGAGGACTTCAAGTAGAAATGACTGTTCTTTATAAATAAAAGTTTAGATCTGTGATTCTTTAAGATCTTTTGTAAGATTACCTTTTGAGATAAGTAATAAAATGACTGATCCTTTCTTTGTAACCGCAAACAGCTGCCTGCCAGTACAAAGGGAACTGGCTGAAACAGACTTGGCTTGCTTACAAATCTGTTAATCAATTATAAAAGAATTCGTTGCTTTGGGGTGAAGATGTTACGGTGGGAAAATTAACATAAAGAAAAAGGTTTAATTACTTGTGGGCTTCTAAGAAAAACATGTAACTTGTGATCATAATGTGATTTCTTCCTGTGTAAGGATTTTAATTTGTTCTGAAAAATATATAGCTTGTGGTTGTGAGGTGATCTTTTCTTGCACAGAAACTTTTGTCTCAGGAGGTATGAAAGGGGTAAGAGAAAAGGAAGGGAAGCAGAAGGAGAACATGAGGGAAGGAGGAGGAACATGTTGGGTAGAAGAACAGAACGGAGAAAGAACAGAGGAGGAAGAGCAGAGAGGAAAACAAAATGAAGAATTAGGCAGGCTTTGCCTTGTAGCTAAAGCTCCAGTGTGTGTCTGTGCGTCAGTCCAACAGTTTGCTGACTCCACGCCTCCTCTTCAGTACCTGACCTGCTGAGGGCTGGCCCTTCAGCAGATTATCTATAGATGCTTTTACCTCTTTTCCTTCTGTTTCTCATTCTCATCTTCTGCAGCCTCTAGAAGCCCTGTGTGCACTGAGTCAGCCTGACCTGGTTTCTAGGAAGCCACTGCCAGGCGTGATTAGTGATGGCTGGGCACAGGGTTCCCACGGATGCTCTTAAGCAAACAGAAAACTGTCTCTTCTCCTAAGGTGTTTTGTAACAACAACAATAACACCAGAGCTTCTCCACATGCTCTACCCCCGCCCCCACGCACTATCACTGTGTGTGAGGAAAACTGCTTACTCTTGAAGAGACTGTTAAAAGAATAAAGGTGTCCCTGTCACTGGCCCAGGCAGGTCTCTGTCACCGTGCATCCGGGAGCTCTTGCTGCTCTCTCCTAGACTCCGCACCCCACACGTCCACTCCCCTTGCCATGTTTTTGGCTGCCTCCTGCTCGTATGCTAAGGTCACTTTGGGCCTCACCTTTATTCTTCTTAAAGGGAAGGCAATGTTGGAAACTTAACATACTTTATCCAGTTCTCGAGTTCCTTGTAAGAGAAGAGCTGGAGATGGTTCAGTGTGTAAAGTACTTGCCACATAAGCAGGAAGACCTTAGCTCAGACACTGTGTACATTCCTGCGCGCACACACACACACACACACACACAAGATTTTAAGAAAAACCCGGAAAGAAAAATCCAATTCCAAATGCACAATCTTGAGCAGAGACTCAAGTTTTACTTTTGTCCTTCAGAAACAATGTCCGAGTCACAGAGAGTCTCCAGAAGCCCTGTACCCCTGTCCTCAGGCCTCTGCCACTGTCTAACCACAGCTTTATGGGACCCAAGCCAGGACACCTCAGTCCTTGGCTGTCCTCTCCCAAGCCTGGAGGACAGGATGCAGGCCAGCGAAGTGTTTGCTCAGCACCACAAGACCCGGGCTTGATCTCTGGTACAGAAGAAAAGGAAACACCCAGTGGACTGCTGACTGTCCTGTAGTCTATCACAGCCCCGAGACACTGGCCTAGCTCTCCACCACTGGCAGCCTGGAGAAGGGCAGCCATTGCACGGAGTGACCCTCCATCTGGGTTTGTCCTTTAGTGCTCCACGACTGTGTGGGGCCGGCAGCTCACACATGTGGCGACTACGTGTTCTCTGTATGAGCCTTAAGTGACGATTCTCCACATGGCCCCTCACTGAGACACTCTGCCAGGCGGCCCCTGCACATTGCCCGTCTCTCTTTTAACGACTGTTCTCTGAGGACACTCTTTGGGCTACAGAACACTCTGAGCCCGTCTCATTCTCATCTATTAGCTTCAGCATAGACTATTTTTTCTCCTCATCTAGTTATTAGTCACTATTAGTGACTTCCTCCTCCCACCGTCCTTCTCTATTTATAGCTGACATTCTAGCTGAGCGGATTTTCTCCCTTTTTATTCCTTACTCTTGTCACGGCTTGGAGATTCCTGCTTTATTCAGTAAGTCGTAATCTGTCACTGTCCTCGTTCATGTTTGATACTCAAACTGGCCAGATCTGACTAATGGAACACCATCAAGCTAGCTCTTACGTTCTCTGTATGTGACGCATTCACACACTTGCCGACTTTGTCCTTTCTGCCCAAGTTCCATGGTCAGCCATGGACACACACCTCTCCAGTTACCCAACTTCCCCTGCTCTGCACTACAGACCACATACCCCACACCCCTCCCTCCGCTCCACTCCGGCCCTTGGGGCCTCTGCCGGCTGTCATCTTCTCTGCAGCAGGGGGACGGGGGGGGGAGCCAGTCCCTCATGCACAGCATGCTCAGCAAACCCCCCCCCCCAGTGCTGCTCCACCCCCTTCCTCCTGGGCCGCCCTGGGCTGAAAGGCCAATCCTCTCCTGTAAAATGTATCTTCCCTGGAAATAAAGCCATGCTCCATTGCCACAGGTCCACTTGGGAAGACAGCTCACTCCCCTGGTCTAGTCCCCTTCCCCATGTTCCCTGGCCTGCTTCTCAACTCCAACAGACTGGACAGACAGCTACTCTGAGGTCGTGCCTCACACTGGAAACTGCATTAACAGCACTACAGCCAGCCCCAGGAAGCAGTGGCCAGCACTCGACCCTGAACCAGCACATTCAACAGCCTCCTCTGTTCAAGAGGAGATCATTTCACTCTTTTCCAGTAAGTCCAGCGTTTCTCAGCTGCCTTGGGAGGCTGAGCATCTGAAATACTGAAGCCAAGACTCCAGGTTTACACCCAGAGCTTCTGGGTCCCTGAGAATCATCCACAGCCCTCAGCATGGACAGGAGTGCGAGACCAGGTCAACACAAGAGTCTGCAGAGCCAATGGAAGCTCCCCAGATGGAGATCCACAGCTCTATGCAGCCTCGGGTCAAAAGGTGGAGATTTCCCTGAGACTCCCCTAAACATAAACGCACATTTTAAGGCTCTCTGATCAGAGTCCTGCCATGGCTGCTGCCCTGGCACCTTGAGGCCCTGAGCCGGTGTGAGGGATTCCTGAAACACAGAATGTCTGCTTTCTGGGCCCCAGGAGATACCCATGGTGAAAGATGCTAACTACTCTAGAGACTGGAACAGTCCCTTTTTCAAATCCCCAAAAAAGCCCCAGTGAACACACTCATCTCCATGAACAAACTGTTGCCCGTCTTTCTGGTTTTAAAGCCACAAAACTACCAACTCCAGGGGAATTTAGGTGGACTATCTATCAACTGGCTGCACTAATCCTGAAACAGACCCGGGAGAGTCCATGTCACAGTCCCCAGTTCAGTCATTCCCAGACGGATGACCATGGGCAAGATAAAGACAATGGAAGTCTTGCACTAAAGATGTCACGATTCCTCCTTGTTAGCTGTGGCGGAGACAGTCTTGGAGCATCATCCCAACCACCAGGCTCTCTTCTATGGTCAGGGAAAAGCTGACGTTCATGCTGAGGGAGCCCTGTCCGATGGGTCCCCTTCCTGTGGGCTTTAACTCAGAGGCCTATTAGGCGACTATCTTACAGCTAGGAATTCGCAGATGGAGTTTCTGGAAGGCCTAGCTCGTGGTCTCTCACAAGAAAGCTTCACCCGAATGGCAATGGCAGCAGCGTCCAACCTTCAGTTTCTTCCCAAAGGCTCCTAGCACTGCTCGCCTCCCCTGAAGGCATGCATCTCACGCTTCTTAGGCAGCACGCAGGACAGGAGCGGAACTCTCTCACCGGATTCTTCATCCACTTCCTCACCAACGGCACTTCGAGGAGGATGGCGGAGAGGGCGTCTACACTCAACAAACTCACACCAAGCCGCAATCTGAGCACTGGAGGCGCTTACACAGATGGATGCTCACCATTTCTACACTGGTCTCCACGGAGACTCAGACACCGTGGTCCCCAGAATCAGACCTCACCCATTCACGACTCTGGGGCTCCCGAGACTAACGGTACAGATGAAAACAACGAAAACGTTCTCTCCACCAGTCGGTGACGCTGCAGGATAAACAGCGACAGTAGGGGCGCAGGCCTTTAGGCTTTACTGCCACGTCAAGTGAACAGAGCCAGTCTAAGTGGATACTGAAAGGGAGGAGGAGGACACTGTCTCAAAAAACAAAAAAATTTGCCGGGTGGCGGTGGCGCACACCTTTAATCCCAGCACTTGGGAGGCAGAGACAGGTGGATCTCTGAGATTGAGGCCAGCCTGGTCTACAGAGAAAGTTCCAGGACAGGCACCAAAACTACAGAGAAACCCTGTCTCAGAAAAAAAAAAAAAAAAAAAAAAAAAAAAGTTCAATGTCTCCAATATTTCTAAAGCATCTCAGCTCTGAACTATGCACTTAAAAATCTGTAACACCTAGAGTGTGCTTTTGTGTGTGATGTGGTGTGTGTGTGTGTGGTGTGTGTGTGTGTGTGTGTGTGCGCGCGCGCGCGTGCGCGCGTTTGGCTCTCTTTCAACCACATGGTTCTGGGAAGAACTCAGGGCCTCAGGCGTGGCAGCCAACACCTTCACTTCCAGAGCCATCCCACTGGTCAGATGTACTTGTCTGTTAATTCTCCCCTGAATATCAGAAAACCACGAGCATTCCCACTGTTAGGGAAATGCCGGGAACGTCTGGGGGTCTGAAAGGGGCTTCGACTCTGCTGTTTGTTCCTGAGCCTCGGGGCAGTTGGGATAGCAGGCAGACCCTCTCCACCCACCGCTGATCCACTGGTAAGTGAGAAATGGTCACCAGGGCCTGGCCGACAATGAGGCCTGTGACAATGTGTGACAACTACCTGAGGTGCTGCGGGAGTGAATGAGCCGCTCACCCTCCTGGGGGTACCAGAGAGAACTGCCCTGACCCATCAAGGTCTTGAGTGCTGCTGCCCCCAGGGCTCGCCTCTTCTTCCCCCTCAGGTAGACAGACAGAAACCTCTCCTCACAGAACAATGTCTCCTCTCACTTCTCACCGGAGAGCGGGTTTGAGGGGGAGCTCCTGGGTCCCAGCGCACTGCCATCCCCTAATGTCGTGGCTTGAGGCCAAAGGCAGGCAGGCAAGCACGGTGCAGATGGCGTCCTGGCAAGGTCTCCGCTGTCCCTGCATTAGCAGCGTCTGCTCATTACTCAGAACCTTCGCTCGCTTTATCTAATGCTCCAGGAAAAGCGTTTTGATTTGATTCATTTCAGGATGGTAACGTGCCGCACAATTAGTGGTCAAATCAAACTGGAGGGTGGCCAGTGCTGACAACTGGAAACGAGGCACAAGAAATATGAGGCCAGTGGGTCGGAATTCCAAAAATCACAACTGTGGATCGCCTTGCCAGCTCCCAGCTCCCCAGGTGCGCGTGCAGGGTTCCTCGGGGCGCTCAGGAAAGGGGGCTGCAGGGCTGTCTCCCACTGAGTGCCCTGCAGGAAGGCTCCTGCTGCAGAGAACGTGGCAGCTCCAACATGGGGCCTGGGTAAGGTCAGTACCTCCCCAAACCGCACACAGCAGACCCCACAAGGTCCTTCTCTAGTGTCTTTGCCAAGAAGCACCAGCCACTGCTCCTGGAGGGTACAAGGAGAACGTGCATTTGATACCTACACCCATGAGCTCCGAGTCAGCTCTTTGGGAATATCTCAATCTGTCGGCCAAGTGAGACTGAGGACAAGGCGGACTGGGATCTGGAAAAGGGCCAGAAGCTGCCCTCTCCCACGGAAATCCCGACAGCCTGATCTGACAGCGTCTGCTGGTGTGAGAGGTGAGCTCCTGGAGGAGGAATGGTCTTCACACTGGACAAAGCCAGAGCTTTGAGGCAGACCCTGAGTCCTAGAAGGACTGCAGTTGACCTCACAGCCAAGTGACTGCCTGCCGGCCCGAGACCCTAAAGCTCAAGATGTAACCAGACAGTCCATAGTGCCCCGAACAGACCAAGCACAGACCACGCCTATCAGAAGCCTGGACCTGTGGGACATGGCAGCCTGTCTCCTGGTGCTAGAGACCACCATTCCTCAGGTCCGTACTTCCTCCTGCTCTAGAATGGATTCAGCAGCAGGTGTGGTCACAAAAGCTTCAACCCTTCCCGCCGGGAGAACCACAACCAGAGTCATGTACCATTCCCTACCAAATCCATCAACGGCCCAGAGTGAGCAGAGGGGACTGCCCACACCTGCTGGAAGAGCAGAAGACACTGTCCTCACCCTCCTACCTGGAAACCCTTCCTACAGGAAACGACTTCCCTGCACACACGTGGAGGGGCACATCTGCTTCTCAGTGAGCCACAGGCTTACACAGAAAGGAGGACCACACGGTGTGAGAAACGAGGCTTTCAGATATGGGACTACATCAAAAAGCCAAGGGGTGGAGCTGGAGAGACAGCTCATGGCTACAGCACTGGCTGCTTTTCCACAGACCCTGATTTAATTCCCAGCACCCACATGGCGGCTCGCAACTGTATGTGACTCCAGTTCCAGGGGATCCAGTGCCCTCTTCTGGCTCCCACGGGAACTACATGCACAGACACAAGCATGCAGACAAACCCCCGTACACATAAAATTTAGACGACAACAACGGAACACTTCTAGGGGACAATTCGGTAGTTATTTACCCAAACACCAAACACCAGAGCCTCCAACCCAGCAATGGCCAGGGCTGTACCCTGGGTTTACGTCCACACAAATTCAAGGTCACTGCCTTCAACAAGAACAAGGCGCTCAGATGTGCAGCAGTAAGGGCTCAGCAGATGTGGCACGGCACTGAGAGGAGGAAGGAGTAACACAGGAGGTCACTGCGGGGGGTCATTAGGTTAAAAACAACAAGACACACTGAAGTGTGCACAGGGGGCTACAGGGTGAAGAATACTTTGAGCAGTTTCTTTTGCCTCCCCCCACCCCACCAGATAGGGTGTCTCTGTGCAGCTTTTGCGCCTGTCCTGGAACTGTAGCCCAGGCTGGCCTCGAACTCACAGAGATCCGCCTGCCTCTGCCTCCCGAGTGCTGGGATTAAAGGCATGCACCACCGCTCAGCTCTTCTTTTGCCTTCTTAATAGCTTTGTTGTTTGAACTTTATGGTTTTTGTTTGTTTGTTTGTTTTTGTTTTTTTGAGATAGGTCCTTAACATATAGCCCCAGATGGTCTGGAGCTCACTAAGTAGACCAGGCTGGCTTCTAACTCGGAACTCCAACTACCTCTGCCTCCCAAATACAGGTAGTAAAGATGTCCACTACTTCTGAATGAATTAAGGTTTTTAAGCAAAATCTGTGACATGTTTTGAGATCCCCTGTTCAAACATAAAGGAGGTTCTCTATCATGTCTAGGGTGCTCCCCACTTCTACGCAAAGACAGTGACAGTGGCCAAAGACGCTCTTATCAACACCAAGCGCATTCAGTAGAGGGCAGTGATTAGCATGCACCAGGCTCCCTGTGTCTGCATGCACACACATCCATGTGCAGTCACTGTGCGTCTGTCTGTCTGTCTGTCTGCACACCTAACGTGGACCACAGTTTATTGTCCCTTCAAGCTCTATGTGCAAGCTCGTCAGGTATGCTGAGCCCAGTGCTCCCTCACGAGTCTCCGGGTTTGCTGTCAGGAACACCACTCCAGCCGACGGCGAAGCTGCGAGAGGACGGCAGCTGTGGTTCCAACGGCCTCACCCTCTGGCCTTCAGTTTCCCCAATGGTAGAAATCTGTGCGCCATTCACGAGTGCAGGACAAGTGCTGTTAGAGTTCCAAAGCTGCAAGTCCAGCTGGAGACTAAGCAGTGAGCATGCTCAGTGCGGCTACACTGCTCACCTGGGATGGCAACCACACACGGAAAAGCCTAATAGAAGCATCGTGCTTTTGCTCTTGCTGTTACTGCTGTTTTGAGGAAGCTGGAGTTGAACCAGGGCCTCGTGATGGCAGGCAAGCACAAGGCTGAGCAACACCCCCAGCCTCTACTTAGCTAATGTCCACAAAGGTGTCTACTCACATGAAACCAGAAGAATAAGGTACAAAGTTCTGTTCAATTTTTAAAATTCCTATATTTACTCTTAGCCAGGCGGTGGTGGCGGCGCACACCTTTAATCTCAGCACCTGGGAGGCAGAGCCAGGCGGATCTCTGTGAGTTCGAGGCCAGCCTGGGCTACCAAGTGAGTTCCAGGAAAGGCGCAAAGCTACACAGGAAACCCTGTCTCAAAACACCAAAAAAAAAAAAAAAAAAAAACAAAACCCACCCTATATTTACTCTTTTAGCTCTGAATTTTTATTGTTAAATATCAGACTTTTACAAAACTCTAATAGCTACTGCGGCCCCACCCCTCTGTGCCAAATGACACCATGCTGCCTGAATTTTTGCATGGCCCTGGTATGAACACTGAGTCCCTGAAATGTGCTGGGGTGCAGATTCCAGGCCCAGGGTGGTAGTGGGGGGCTCTGGGAGCTGCAGGCTTTCCAACACAATGGACATCAGGACTGTGAGCGCAGGCAGGCAGGCAGGCTGCTGTGGCCAGTGACGCGATCACTTCCATCAGCTAACAGTGTCACGTGTCCCATCATCCCCGTAACAGTTCTGTAAACCCACAGTCGCTCTCACACACTCCGGAGTCTCTCCAGGCCAGAGACAGCACATCAAGGACTGTGCTTGGTGGGTGAGCGCCAGGTGAAGGCAGGCGCTGACTGTCAGTTTTCTGCCCATCCATGTCAGACCACCTCTCCATCCTTGTCTCCAGTCTTTTCAGCCTGAGCCAAGGATACAGGAAAAGGAGGCCAAGTATATTTAATATTTTAAACTAAACACACCATTTGCTTAAGATGGTCTGGCCAGCCTCATGATGCCTGGCAATGATATCCAGCTCCACGGTTCCAGGATGAATTAAACACCAGTTTTAATGGGTACCATGTTCCAATGCCTACTAATGGACCAGGGTTATTGGCTAGCTTCTTCACATAAAGGCAGAAGGCAGTGCATGAACCTGTATGTGCTTGTGTTCCCAGGGAAGAGGCTGGGGTGTGTGTGAATGCATGTGTAGGGAGGAGGTGGCGGGAGCATGTGAATGCGTGTGCAGGGAGGAGGCGGGGGCATGTGAATGCATGTGCATGGAGGAGGCGGGAGCATGTGAATGCGTGTGTAGGGAGGAGGTGGGGGGCATATGAATGTGTGTGCATGGAGGAGGTGGGAGGAGCTGCAGCTGCTGCAGTTGATGAGACTTTCTCCTGCACAGGGAGGGAAGGACTGGGGTACTGGGTACTCACCATCCTCGTAGGCCGCCACTGCCAGCGAGCTGTTGATCCTCACAAAGGAGACATAGGGCTGCATTCCAGGCTCGTCCTCCTCAGACTCCGACTCCAGGAAGGGGGCCACATAGTCCCAGGTGCGGGTGTCCCACACTCTCACATCCCCTGACGTGTATCTGGAAGAGAAGAACACTCTTGGTTCCAGGAGAAATCTGGAGCCACACACAGCAGCACGCAGGCTGGTCGGGAGGTGCTGCACCATTTGGATGGGTGACTAGGAGAAGGTGTCAACTGAGCCACGAAAGGCTGTGGACTCAGCACAACAGTGACTACTACGTTTAATCCCAGCACTTGAGAGGCAGAGGCAGGCAGGTCTCTGAGTTTGAAGCCATCCTGCTCTACACATTGAGTTCTAGGACAGCCAGAGCTACATAATGAGACCCTGTCTCCAAAAAAAAAAAAAAAAAGCATGAAAGGAAGAGGAAAGGAAGGAGCTGTGTGATGGTGTACTTCCTTCCCACCCTCACAACCAAGCTGTCACCCCTCCCACTCTGGGATCACAGGCAGAAACATGCACAAGTGCTGGTGTTCCCATCAAGCATGCATGCAGAGACACAGATGCAGCCGGGACGCTGAGAACTAACAGCCCTGAAGTCTGAGCTCTTCACACTCCTCCAGGAGCAGAGCTAACTGAGCCGGGCTCCTGAGGACGAGGATCTGCTCAGCACCGCCACCTGCCTGTGAAAGGCGCCTGTCCCGCCCACTAAGAAAGCAGGGGCACCAGCGCTGGCCTGCGGCTTTGGACACTTCCTAGATGATGGGGTGGCCAAATGAAGCTGCGCACTGCCTGTTACTGGGGGGGGGGGGGGGGTCTACATTCCTCCCACTGAATCCCTCAGTTGAGGAGGGCTGGGTGAAGGAGAAGCACCTGTGGGGGTCTCATGAGGAGCACAGGCCCCAACCACACACACTCAGAGGCTCATTGTAGAGTCAAAAAATCTAGTTTACCCCGAAACCTAGGTCACAAGCATGTCTGAGGTAGCTTCAGAAGGCCACTCTCAGGTGAGAGGTCCATGTTTATACATTACTGTGCGTGTGTGCTGGAGGAGAGGCACGTGTGTGCTGGAGGAGGGCCATGTGTGTGCTGGAGGAGGGGCATGTGTGCTGGAGGAGGGGCGTGTGTACTGGAGGAGGAGCATGTGTGTGCTGGAGGAGGGGCGTGTGTACTGGAGGAGGAGCATGTGTGTGCTGGAGGAGCATGTGTGTACTGGAGGAGGGGCGTGTGTGTGCTGGAGGAGGGGCGTGTGTGTGTGTGTGCTGGAGGAGGGGCGTGTGTGCTGGAGGAGGGGTGTGTGTGCTGGAGGAGGGGCGTGTGTGTGCTGGAGGAGGGCGTGTGTGCTGGAGGAGGGGTGTGTGTGCTGGAGGAGGGGCGTGTGTGCTGGAGGAGGGGCGTGTGTGACGGTCCGAGGACAACTGTTCTGCATGGCCCTCTTCCTGGCGTCTTGTGGGTTCCGCAGATGGACCAGGAGGCCAGGCTCTCCAGGACAAGTGCTTAGCCATCTCAGCCACCCGAGGGGAGACTTCTCAAAGAGATGACTCTGCGTGTGCCCTGACTCCGGAGAATTCCTTTAGAACACACCACAGCACTGCCCACCTATCAATCGACAGTCATGTGGCCATGAGCTCACTCTGCAGGACAGAGTCCAGACAGCGCCATCAAGAGGAGCACACAGCAGGAGGCTTCCCCACAGTGGACGGCTGCTGCCCCAAGGACCACCAACCCTCCTCTCTGTCCTCAACAGCGACAATGCAGAACCAAAGCTGCACACTGATGCGGCCCTCAACAACTACAGCTATAGGCCCCAGGCTCCTCAGGAAGTGATCTGGATGACCGCTGTTGATGAAGAACCCCTCCAGGAACTGCCCCCCTCAACTGCACCATGCTCAGCACCCTCAGTCTGACTCGGGTCGTTCACTGGAATCCAGCCACTGTTTCAGCCACAGAGACAGCAGGAAGGCTGGTGTGAGTCTAGACCTTGAGTCCACTCTTGAGGTTCAACTCAATGAAAGGAACCACCACGCAGTCACGAACGGTCTTGCTCCCGGCACCCTGGCTGGGCCGCTTCAGCACAGCCGTGCTCTTCATGCCGTGTTCCCCCACTAGGTCCCTCGGCCCTCACCAGTGCAGTCCACTGGTGGCAATGCCTATCAGCAGCCAACTTCACGCTGACGCCCCCTTGGGGCTACAGTGGGAGGAGCAGGGATCAGAGAGAGGCTCTGAGGGACCAGGGCCCCAGCTCACTGCCCTCTCTAGAGTTCTGAGGCAAATCAGCAACAAAATACCACAAGGACAACACCTTGAGCCCCACGGAAGTGAGCTGTGTAAGACAATGACGACGACGATGACTGCAATGTCCTCATCTGGGGGAGGCGCAGGGGGAGGGCAGGAGTCCAGAGGGCACAGCCGACAGGAGCGCTCCTCCAGCCACCCCTGCACAGGCTCTGGCTCGCAGCCCCGGCTTCTTCACACAGGCTTCCTTCCGTGAGTGGAAGCTAGCTCCCATGCCTCCACCACTCACACACCATGGCCCTCCCACCCACTCCAGGGGCCACCCCAGACTCCCTGCCGGTCCACCTGCAGTCAGGCCGCCTTGCTGACTCGGCATCTGTGTGCCGTCACCAGCTGGCCTCACCTCCTCACCCGGCCTGCATCTCTCACACACACAGCTGATACCACCGAGAAGTGGTGTCTGGAAAGGGCAGGTCACCAGCACTGTGCTCACAGGTGGCAGCAGCTGTCCTTGTTCCTAACCAGCAACCCCAGAACACTGACACCCAGAACACAGGCGACTGATTCTCCTCAGACTTCTGCGTCTCCTTCCAAGCACACTAACCTGTAGCTCTAGGAGACACAGGCAAACCCAGTTATTTTCATAAACAGGGAACTTTCCAGACAGCCACCTGAATTAATTCTGTCCCTCAAAGCCAAAGAAGCGTGCGAATCACAAGCATTTGCCCCTTTCACTACGGAAGCAGATGTCTGACTTGAGCAGAGCCATAGGACCCAGGCCCGGCTCCACAGCTAAGGGAGAGAGCAACACAGCAGACAGAGGACACAGTGCTCCTGCTGAAGCATGCTGCGGACCGGCATTCTCACCAGCGGACAGTCCTGCTTCGGGCAGAGGGAGCTGCATGAACCCTAAGTGTGGTCTAGGCGTGCTCACTCACAACAGCCAGGAGGAGCCCGGGAAGGTGGGGGTGGAGGTGGAAAGGGAAGGCTCCAGATGCCCACTGCTGCCTAAAGACAACTACACTCAACCAGTTAGGACACCAGTAGGGCAGCCGCACTGTCAGGAGGCCTCCGGACCTTGGTGCTGATGGCTGTAATTAGTGTGCGCAGTACAACCACAACCACATTAGCTGAGGTATGAGTACAGAAGAACGGAGGCAACCTCGTCACAGCGAGTGATGACACCCAGGCTGCACACGGACCCGGGACGCGAAGAGCCACCTGCTTTCCCAGGCAGGCCACGCCTGGCCAGGTGCTGCACCCTAAATATGGGCGTCAGAGACGGCAGCCGACCCCAAGCCAGGCTCCGCGGTACACCAGGGCAGTCGCCAATTTAAAATGACCACCACTGAAGAGCTCTCGCTAATGTGTGCTTCTGCCAGCACACGATTTAGTCAGAGCAAAAGGCCACAAGGAAGGGGGGGAGAGGAGCTGGTCCCCCTTCGCACGACCTTTCACATCCCTCCCGCGCGGCACCCAGCAGGGGAGGCTGCATTTGCTCCACAGTGCCGGCTCTTAGTCACTAACACAAATGTGTTCTCAGCTCTTCCAGCAACATGGACGAGTGGAGGAGGGGCTGCTGGAAGGGCGCTGAGGCCGAGTGAAGGGCCCGGTCCCCTCGGCCTGCTGCTTAGCCACGGGCACTCCACACCCAGAACAACAACAGCTCTCAACAGCCACTGCTCACAAGAACAGCTCCATTTCAGTGCTACACAAGGAATACTGTGTATACTGTGCTTAGCTGGGCAGGAAGGACACGGCCCCCCACCCCAGCTCTTTCCACCAGTCCCCCCACCCTATTTCATGGGAAGTCAGATACCAGCAAACATGGAACTGGAGCAAGGGGCTGGGCTGACTCAAGACCACCTTCCATACCCAATTTCATACCCTTGGTGAGAACAAAGATAGCGAAATTTCTTCCTCCCCAGGACCCTGTTTCTGCCACTCCCAATAAGTCCCAACTCTAATCTGATCAGCCTCAGCAGCACACGGTTCTGAGCACTTGGAGCCCTGTGCCAAGGACTCCACTGTGTCTCCCTCCAGCCAGGGAGACACCCAGATGCTACAGTGGATTACTAATGACCACTGCAGCCGAGGAGTGCAGAGGGACACCCCTGCCCACAACTGTGCACTCCTAAGTGCTGACAATCCTCTGGACCAGCTGCAGTGGGCTCCCCAGGAGGAACCTGGCCTGGTCCCGGTCCTATCTGGGTGCTCTCCTTGGGGTCACGTCCCCTGCTTCCTACCCCCACTCCCTAGCATCACCCATGTTGCTTAGTGGCCACCCGCAGTTGTAGCCTTTGTTGGCCTGAGAACTGCGACCTGAATGAGAGATCTACCGGCTTCAACCTGTAAGGCGGAAGTGGCTGAAAGCTGCCGAGTGCAGCACCCACAGGCCAGGGGTATTTACACCCTCGGCACACAGAGGCAGCACCCACAGGCCAGGGGTATTTACACCCTCGGCACACAGGTTTTTGAGAACTCTTCACTTGCTCTGTGCTTTCTGTAGTGATCAATAGAATCCAGAGTATTTACTGTTTTCTACAGAACATGACTACTGTAGTGCACAATTAACAAAATGAACTCGGTCCCACAGTACAGGCACTCTGTGGGAATGCACTAGAGCAAACATCGAGGGGAGTGTAAGACGTAGCAATTGAGAAATAATGACCGTCTTAATGGCCCTTGTGTGGTGCATGCACTGCACACTTAGAACTGCTTTCCATACATCTTGGTTAATGACAATCAATAGAGTCAGAGTCGATGATGATTATGCAGAGTTATTGGAGCTGTGGCCCTTCCCAGAATTCCCTGGAGAAGCAGAGATGGATAAATGCAGCCATGAGTTCATCAGTATTTATTAAGGACGTTCTGGAGCGCCTTCATTAAAGATGTAATAAATGCAAAGCTCTCCTCTAGTGGAGTATCAGCAGCTTACCTCAGACTTATTTACTAGAAGAGCACACATGCCTCACAGCAGAAAATAAATAAATTTCAAAGTATTTTAAAAAAGCGGTCCCTAGTGGGTCATGATGGGGCCCCTTATGGGAAGCAGCCCAGAGCCAGAAGCAGCCACACAAAATCCATATGAGGCGAGGCTGAAAGGAAACTGCCAGGAAAGGAGGCTGGAGAGAAGAAAGCTGGAAAACATGCCCAGGTAAGTGTAAGCATGGTGACAAGGACGTAAGGGGACTCCGTTCGTCACCAGTCTGCATTTACAAAGCTCTGCTGTCCCAGCAGCCTCCGAGGAACATGCAGGGATCTCCACTCTGTACACCTTCTCACGAACCCGCAGAGCACTACCACGCCTGAGAAGTCAGTTCCTGAACAGAAAAGACTTTAAAACTCAAGGCAAACACACAGCGCGCCAGAGCACAGCCTCAACCAGAGCTGGTGCACAGCGCAGAGGAAGATCCGGCTACTGAGAAAGGGAGAGAAGAGGCTGGTCGGTAAGCTACCTTCCCTTGGACAACTGTGTTTGAACGTGTAGTGCTATGTGTCTCAGCGTAAATGACCAAGGCCTGAGACAGATGACACCAAGTGGTGATTCAGGCCTTAGGAACTTAGAGTCTAAAGAAGCTCCAGCTCCAAAGAACAAACACTGAGACCCCAGACCCTGTGGACAGATGACAGATGAACCTGCAGCAGGTCTGCAGCGGACAGACAGATAGACCTGCAGCAGGTCTGTGGTGGACAGACAGATAGACCTGCAGCAGGTCTGCGGTGGACAGACAGATAGACCTGTAGCAGGTCTGCGGTGGACAGACAGATAGACCTGCAGCAGGTCTGCGGTGGACAGACAGATAGACCTGCAGCAGGTCTGCGGTGGACAGACAGATAGACCTGCAGCAGGTCTGCGGTGGACAGACAGATAGACCTGCAGCAGGTCTGCGGTGGAGACACAGCCAGCTCACCTGCCAGCCAGAAAGCTGCAGTGTTCCTCAGGCATCCGCTCCAGTGACCTTGCCTCTACGGAATGAGATAGAACAAGGCAGCCAAGCACTTTCAGGTAAAGAAGAGTTAACTTTTGCAGCACTGACTGATACAGTTTTCCCTCCAACCCCATCTGCAAAGGGAAACATGGATACACAGCTGCGGCTTCCCCCAGGAAAGGCAGCAACTGTGCATGGTGACCATGGAAACCAGGGAGAAGCACCTAGGTAGACTGAAACATCCCTTAGCACATAAAGGGCTGAATACTTTGAAACGTCTGGGAGACGCAGTCCTCTGGAATGAGGAGAAAGTGAGCTAACTGACGGGAAGGGGACGCTTCAGATGTGATACCGAGCGAGGGGAGCAAACTGCACACCACCACTCACTCCTGGGCATGGATAAAAGCTCTGGGTGAGCTAACAGCTTAATGGGGGCAGGGCTGGCACGGGGCCTCGGAGGAGCCCAGGCTTGGCTCCTGGACCTCCAGGCTCTCCCTGGGTCGCCCTTCACTAGGTGGCTCTCCTGCAGGACTCACAGCAAACCCAACTTGGCCCACACCTCGAGTCTGGTGCTGGGACCTTTCTGAGCCCATGATGTCATCTGTTTGCAAGTCTGAACTTCCACAGGGCCACTGGGGAGAAGGAGGCCCAAGCCCACAGAACAGGGATGCTGTCACAGCTCTTTGCTCCAGTAATTCTCCTCCAGGAATACATCAAATCTACTGATGGTCTTTCTCTTTGTCCTAGGGACTGGGCCTAACATCTCAGGTTCTCTTGGCTTCTCCTGAGCTACACTTCCAATTCCAATATATAATTTTAAGAACATCTGGAAATTTTAAGAGCTGTCACCTACAAAATTCAAAACTAAAAAGGAGGCAAACGGGACATTTCTGATGCGCTGTCAAGCAGCTCTGCAGATGGAAGGGGAACACAGACGGCAGGCCGGGGCCGCCTGGCCAGCAGAGCAAGGGCCAGAGCACGGAGAACACAGCTGGACACTCGGCCTGGCAGGACAGGAAGGGACTGTATCTCGAGTGACCTTGAATACAATTGTGTCCTAACAAGTGGGAAGTTTTAGCGGGAACAGAGTTGTCTCGAGTGCTAGTCCTGGCGGAAGGAGCCTCGGCTGGCCCTCACATTTCCTGGGATGCTGGTCCCATGGCTGAGCGACCCCTGGAGACTCACTAGGGCAGGAGGAAAGGCCCGAGGGAAGCTTCATTTGGGACTCCGGGACTCGCCCTCTGTGTCTCCTGGGAGCTAGGCTCAAGCAGGTGCTGTGGGGCCAAAGATGCCTCCCACATGACCCCTGCCATCTCACGGAGGGTGCAGTCAACAGATCAACCGCAGGGGGCTCATGAGGAAACGGCTGGTAGACTATGAACCAGAAAGCCACCAGCGGCCTGAGGGCAGCGGCCTGAGGGCAGTATCAAGAAGCAGAGGAGTGTGTGCGGGAGCAAGCTTGAGGGACGGTTTGGGAACTTCAAATCACAAAGTCACACTGCAAAAATCGAGGGCTAGGAAAGAACTTGCAGAGTTTCAGAATCTCGAAGATACAAAATTCCTCTAAGTCCAGTAGATCCACATGAGGGATTCCAGCTAGAGAAATATCAACACAGCAACAGCACAGAACTTTAATGGACACACGTTTTATAAGGAACATGAAGTTCTGCAGCAGCCTCCGCTTTATAATTTTAAAGACTATCTGTGGCGCCAAAACAGAAACAGAACCATGTGCAGACATGCCATGCACATGAAGTGATCTTGATGCTACCACAATCACGTGCCCCACAACTGTGTCCCTGAGAGACTGGGCAGTGACAGCATAGCCTTCTGATCTGTGTATGTGCGTCCTATGATGGCATCCTCCAACCCACTTCTCAGAACAGCTAGGAAACAGGAAACGACGTATTTACTGTCTGCCATTGGGTGAATGAAGGGGGAAACTAGGAACTGGTGGAGTAATGCGAAGTAACAAGGAAAAACTCTGCAAGAAAAAAGTATACCATGCAATATAAGCTTTGATTGTATTATGTGGAAATAAGTAGAAAACCAGCCTGGAAATCAACACGCACGGCCCAGCAAACCACAGGTGGAGACTGCAGGGTCAGGGCACTCAGGGGGACTTCGGGCACTCGAACACCTTTGCCAAACTAACGTGACCTCACTAGCATCTTCAAAGAACAAAGATGACACTGTGACAGGCTTCAGAGGAGACGGAGGGTGGCGTGTGTGCACAGTGCATGTGTCCATCCAGAAGGCTGAGTCTGCCACCGCTCACACCCGAGAGCTCCGGAACAAGATCAGAGCTAAAGTTGCTTCCACGCTTAAAACTGCATAGTTTCAAGTTGTGACGACTAAAAATCAAACACACAAACAAAACAACCCCACACATTTCTCTGCCTTCCCAGGGAAAATAGAGTAATGGGAGTGGAGAGAGGCTATGTCTGAAATGTTGGCACTTATTCCATACAAAATCTTATACAGCACTGCACACCACCCCAGGGTAACAGAGGACTGCACATTACCCCAGGGTAACAGAGGACTGCATATCACCCCAGGGTAACAGAGGACTACACGTCACCCCAGGGTAACAGAGGACTGCACACCACCCTAGGGTAACAGAAGACTGCACACCACCCCAGGGTAACAGAGGACTACACACCACCCCAGGTAACAGAGAACTGCACATCACCTCAGGGTAACAGAGGACTGTACACCACCCCAGGGTAACAGAGGACTACACACCACCCCAGGTAACAGAGGACTGCACACCACCCTAGGGTAACAGAGGACCACAGAGCACCTATTTTAAAAGACATTTACAAATAGTTGAAAAGACCAGTTATGCTGCAAAGGTTAAAGTTCCTTCTATGTAAAATAATATAAACAGGTATCTCGTGAGACAGGACAGCCGTAAGATCACTTTCCCATATACTCCATCACTCACCAGCATTATTAGAAGAGCGGGCACTGAGAGGGAGCCGCTTCTTAGCCAAGAGTACTTAGGAACTCCTGGAGGGAGGCAGGGCTGAAATGCCCAGCAAGAATGGGGACTGGGGTTGTTGGGTGCGGGGGTGCAAGTCTTTTAGTTTCAGCACTCAGGAGGCAGAGGCAGGCACAGATCTCCAAGTTCAAGGCCAGTCTGGTCTACAGAGCGAGTTCCAGAACAGCCAGGGCTACACAGAGAAACGAAACAAAGAATGGGAAGTGGTTTTCTTGTAGGGTGTCGAGAATGCTCTGGAATTAGTGGTAGCAGTTGCAGAGTCTTGCCAATGACTATAATTCACTGGATTTGAGACTGGAAGAGTGAATGTCGTGGTATATTTACTGTATCTCAGATTTCAAACAGATGTGGCCAGGGGACTCAACAGACAGTGCGGCAAACACACGGTGCGCTTGAGTTAGGGGTCAGCCGCAGACCACACAGGAGTCCGCTGTCGGAAGGTGACGATCAAGAACGCCTGCGACAGGGAAGGAGGCAAGGACAGTGGACGGCTTTGGGGACACACCTGCACACGTGGCCCAGCTCAGCCTCAGCTAGCAAGAACTAGACCAGGTCAGTCCATAACCTGCCAGCCCGGGTCTACACAGCCTGAGCCAAAGCAAGACCACTGCACAGAGAGTGCCGAGACGGGGAGAAGCAGCCGGCACTCCAGTCGTGTGGAGCAGATCTCACAGGCCAGGCTCTCCTTCCCTCAAACAAAGAGAAACACCAAGAGTAAGGAAGTCAGCACGAGGGAAAGCCAGGAGAGGCAGTGCTGGCTCTTTAAGAGGCTCCTTGGAGATGCTTAGCTGGAGAAAGCCTAGAGAATACAACATTGATTGGGAATGAGGTAACCACAAACACCACTGTCTCAAATGAAAAGGACTCAAGAGCTGACCCAGAAAACAAGCAGCATAACCGCCAGATCAAATTTTAATGATAAACACAAGACGCGCTGCATACAAGCAAGATCGCAGGGTCTTGGACGGAGGTCTCAACTGCAGCTTCTCTCAGAGAGGAGCCCAGGAGCCTCTCTGACCCGCGGCTCAAGTTTCACACAATCGATGCCCAGAACACCGGTATGGCTGGGCCTTTGGTGGCCTATCTAGTGCTGGGCAGATCCCTGGGGGGCGGGGGGAGCAGCAGTTGCCTTCAGAGCCGCGGTCTCCTTTTTGGGGCTCCATGTTCAGAGAAGCTCCGAACTGGACTTGGGGAAGGAGAGTCGCCGACTTCTCCAGTCTGCCAGGACTCTCAGTCCAGCCTGAGCAGCGTAACCTTCTTATGCACTTAGGCAGAGCTCTGAAGTCAGAATAATGTAACCCCGCCTGGCTGCCACCCGTCCTCAGACATGAGGGGAAGCTCTCTGCCATCGAGAGCTCAGAGAACCACACCTCACAATGAAGCTGCAGGTCTGACTGCAGCCAGCCAGCCAGCCAGCCAGGCAGCCAGGTTACCCACTCGTCTGTAAGAGCTGAGGGGTCTCTCTTAAGGGTGTGAGGTCAGTGAACAGAAGCTAAGAAAAACTGGCCTTCCTGGCCAAATCCTCTTTAAAAGAGAAGGGCCAGCGAGATGGCTCAGTGGATAAGGGGGTCTGCCACCAAACCTGACAACCCGAGTTCAATCCCTGGGACGCACACAGTACCAGGAGAAACCAATCCTGCAAGTTTCTCTGAACTGCACACATATGCTGTGGCACATGTGCACCCCCTACACACACACACACACACACAAACACACACACACACACACACACACACAGAGTAAATAAGTTAAAGTGTAATAAAAAAAGAAACAATTTTTTATGGCAGAGCCTGCCATAAAGTATTTCAATAATCTATTTGGAATTCAAGTGGTGCTTTTAATTTTTTTTTTAACATTTCATATTTGGGAGGTGGCACATGTGCCACAGCATGTATGGAGGTCAGAGAACAACTTGCAGAAATCGGTTCTCTCCTTCCACCAACATAAAAAAGTGTGGGTTCCAGGGTCAAACTCTGGATAGTGAGGTTTGGGGGCAGCACTTGGACCCTCTGAGCCATCTTGCTGGTTTCCACTCTCCTCCAGGCAGGAGCCCTGCGGCGGCTCCCACAAAGCCGACTGACTCAGAAACCCAGGGGCTCCGTTTTTGGCACACAGCCTGAGACGACAAAAATGTATAAAGTCTACATTCTGACACCCTAGCTCAAGAGACACCCTAACCCTAAGATACAGTTGATCTGACAGTACAATCAACAAAGGCATGGCCAGCTCTTGAGGTGACAACCACGAAGAACTCCTCACGGTGGGTTCCGGAAGAGCGGCTCATGTTCAACTTCTCAGTCAGGAGACAGCGAACACTGACTGCAGCGATGAGGTGAAGCTGCACCGTGTGGGGAAGGAAGAGCATGTGGCCACAGCCTTGCTTCACAATGGGGAGCCAGGCGGGGTCTCCACAGACACTGGCACAAACAGGTACAGACCTGCTCCACACAGCCACCCCTGCGGTGCAGCTCCCAGGCCCTAGGACAGAACCCTAAGAGCAGCTGGAACTGGGGTGCTCGGGCAGAGGGTGAAGACACGGACTGAGCTGACGCGAAGGAACACGCTTTGCTTACCCTGCGATGACAACGCCATCATAGGAGCGCACATCACACAGAACGGCATCGGGAACGTGCTCCAGCTCGCTCACAGCGCCTTTGCGATTCTGTGTGAGGAAAAGGGGGACGTGGTTTATACTAGTCTTGGGGTAGCCCCTTGATAACGTGCTCTGCCCTCACCTGTATGTCGTAGCCATCTTCAATGGCTTCAAAGGATAACATGGCAACACCATGCTGGTGAGCCTATACCAGAGGCATTCACGGAGCAGTGAATGTGAGGTGCTGGCCTGTCCCCAGAATGTCACCAGATAGGAAGAAGTATGTGCACACAGGCAAGGACCTGAAGCAGCGCATCGAGTACTTCAGCAGTTCAGCTCCCAGGAGGAAGCACCCAATGGACATGTAAAAGAATTGCTAAAATAAATGAAAAGCTCAGAGGAGACCAGGGAGGGCAGAAAGGACGCCATTCTGCCTACATGTCAGACTTCTCAGGAAAAGGGTCTTTGGAGAAAAGCCTAACCCTGAAATTGGGTTGCTCCTTGGGAACACTAGGTCAGTGTTGAGAGAGGCAGGAGGAGGCAAGTTCCAGCTGTGGCCCTGTGGGACTTCTGTGGGGCTTCCCATGATCTCTGGTGGTCTTTCCATCAGTAAACTGTCAGGTGCTGTTTGCGCTCACTGAGACGCTGGCTGCCCCCCTACTTTAGACCCAAGCATGACCCTGGCTCTCTGTTGGTGAGAAGGGAAAACAGCAAGCAACCAGGGCATTAAAATCCCGTCCTTCCCCGGCAGTCGGGAGGCAAAGGCAGGCGGATCTCTCAGTTCGAGCGAGGCTAGCCTGGTCTATAGATCGAGCTCCAGGACAGCCAGGGCTACATTATAAACCTTGCTCCAAAAACCAAACCAACCAACCAACCCCCTCATCCCTGAGTACCAAGGAGTTGCCAAGCCAACTGCTAGACAGTTAAGTGTCCACAAAGGTGGCACAGCTGATTTTCCTGCAGCATAAAAAACCAGGGAAGAGAGGCTGGGAGCCCGGCCTGGGGCAGCACTGTGACGGGAAGTTCCCCCACGCAGACGACTCTCCATCAGGCTACTCTAGTCACCTCTGCTGGATGCTGGGGGCATCCGGCCAGGTGTGGAGATACTTGCTGCTTCTCTCCACCTGCTCGCTACTCCTTTACTTCCGCTTGCTATATATTAATAATTCCATTCATTCAACATCAGAAGCATAGCTATCATATGTCACTCTCCAGACTGTATAGGTGATTTGCTGTTAAATTCAGAAAACATATCAACTATTTTTAAAGTAAGAATGCAGGGAATCTGAAGATATTAGTATCAGTGTAGGAAGCAGAACACAGTAAGAAAGACAGGTGAGTCCCAAAGTAAGCACAAGCAGTGTTCAAGATTACTCTGTTATGTGAACTGTCAGCTCTGCTGGCCTGGCCAAGGATTAACACTTGATGCGTAAGTACCACACCCAGCGTTAGCCACTGCGATTATTATGCCATTAGGAAAGAGATGATGGCATCCACTTCGTTAAAATCAACAGTCATTAAGTAGCTATGGCACTGAAATTGAGCAAGAGAATTTGTATAATGACCCTCACTTAATCCTCAGGCCCAGTCTACAGCCTAGGGGCAGAAGACCTTCAGGGCTGTCCGATGGAACTGAGCTGAAGGGAGCCTGGACACATCTGGGGGAAGGGACTGAAGAAAAGCAGAGGGCCTGAATGAAAGCTGTACCCCCAGCACTCACTGAGCTCAGTAAAACAGCAGCCCTTCACCCCAAGCTCCCAATCCCACTGGCTATTCTCATTCTAGACAGATCTCAGAATGCCAGGGTGGCAAACACCAGAAGAAAAGCTTCATGGCAACCTCACCCACCTACCAACCCATTTCCAGTTAGCTCTGAAGTGCAGATTCAGGCAGACATGCATTCACAGCACATGCCCTAAGAGCCTCAGAACTCCAGGGTCCTTTCTGGGGTTTCCAGACACTGACCTAGGAGTTACCACACCAACTGCCTGCCCAACCTGTCCTGAAATGGATCTCAGTTAGGTCTGAATCACTGCGCTTGGCTGGAGCCCTGAACACAGTCAGGCTCCACATCAGGTCATCTCTAAGGGCCACCTTCCGCAAAGGCCTGGGAGCAGAGTCACTCTGAGCCACCCAGATGAGAATGGAGGCTTGCAGAGGTTGACACACCTGCCACAGCGCCCTTTGCACATGCTGATGGAGGTTCTTTTCAAAACTGCACTTCGATTTCTACCCCAACATTCGGTGAGTCATCCATCACTTAAACTTCACCCAAGTGCTCCTCTCGGCTCACAGTTCTGGGAGGTGACCGAGGATGCCAGAGGGTCTCACATGCTGCTGCCCATCTAACCAGATCACTCGATGGACAAGTGCATACTGAGCGCATCTGACGGTTTCCACTTACCAGAGAAAATGAGTGAACAGACACTGGGTGACATCACCTCTTCCTCGTGATGCTCTTTACTTCTACCATCCCTGGCCCAGACGAGGACACCCTGCCCTCCTCCCCTCGCCCCCACCCCACACCCCAAAGCAGCAGCATAAGCAGAGCTATTGTTTTCCCTTGACTCTGACATCTCCAAACGCAACGCCAGGGACAAGCTTGCTCTCTGGTTCCCGCCTCTCTGGACAGAAACGCAGGAAAGCCCAACTCTAAGCTTTCCTTCCCTCAGGTGGACTGTGGATGCTGCGTCCAGCCCCTGCTTCATCTGAGCAGCTTTCTTCCACAGGTCATTCTGTCTGTCCATCAGAAGACCTGATCAGGTGGGCAGGCTCCAAACAAGCCTACTCCATTACCTTTGGTGGATGCAGACATCATGGGGCCGGTGAGATCCTACTGAGTTAGTAGTGTCTTCTCAGGCTAAGAAGACTGGCTTGGCCAATTCTCCAGTGATGACTAGTTCTTCACCAGGAGCAATTTGCTATTCAGGGGATACCTGGCAATGCCTGGAGATACCTTGTGTGCCACAACAGGGGCAGAGTGCTATTGGCATCTAGTGGGGACCCTGGGGTGCTGCTTGGCATCCTGCAAAGAGCTGGCTCAACATCACCAGTGCTAAAGCTGGCATCCCATAGAATAAGCACTGTTCTCTGATGTTACAGAACCAATGCACTGGTCATTAATCTGGTTATGAGGGGCCTAGAGACAGACATGCACAGAAGCCATATGCCACCACCAATCATGGCAAGGCCTTCTTGCCTCAAAGTCTACTGGATTGACCTTTAAGTGAGAGAAGGGCCCAGCTCTACCCCATCTCCAATGGGTGAATCCCAGCTGCCTAGGTGGGAAAGCAGCTTGGCCATGCACCACCTTGCGGCGCCTCACACAGCCCTGGAACACGCTTCCTGACAGCTTGCTCTCCCTGAAATGCTTCTCTGCAAATGCTTAGCTGTGATCTAATATTTCTGTAGAGACTTGAAGTGATAAATGCCAGGGCGGCAAGCCAAGGGTTACGTGAGGGAAGAGCAGACAGCACTCAGCACTCCGCCACCTCTCCAGCAGCAGCAGCAGCTCCTCCGCAGGGGCCTCCAAGCGCCTGCCTCTCGCCTGTGCCCGTGTGCACGGTGCTGCTGCATGTCAGCCCTCCGGAGGCCGGGAAAGAGGAAGGGGGAGGGAGCTGACAGAGCGAGACTCCGGTGACCCTAACCAGCCAGGCAAGGCAGGACCAGAGAGCCCACCTCAGACTCCTTCCTGCACAGCAGGAGGAAGCTCTGGGCCCAAGGCTGCAGGGGCAAGTGTAAGGAAGATGCTGAACTCAGCAGTGTGTGTGTGTGGGGGGGGGGGGGCTGCTCAACATACCCCGCTCCCTCCCCAACTGCAGGCCTGTGTGCGTCCCGTGTCCCTGTAAGCCGTCTGCAGCAGGGGACCACTGGCCACTGCCTACCTTCCAGTTGGTTCTGAGCATGTGCTCCTTGGCGCGGCACTCCTGTAAGATGAGCTTCCAGCAGGTGTAATCGGAGATGCTGCTCTGGGTAAGGTGGCCCTCCTGCTGGCACAGCCGGTACCACAGCACCTCGTCTTCAGAAATCACCTTCCATGTCTTGCTCACCTAGGACAGCACCGGTGACGCAAATGTCAAGAACTGCAATTAGAGAGGCCTTCCCATCCAAAATCAATCAACACCTATAGTATAGCCCCAGGCGTATGGCAGCATACAACGTCTCATTAACAAAACACTCGGAGGTGGAAAAACTACAAGCAAATGTTTCCAGTTCTATCTTTCCAGATTTCAAAACTGTTATACCACCATGTAACGTCACATTTTAGATGGCATGGTAAGTTATCATCTAACAAATGAAAGAGGAAAAAAATGTACTGATACACAAAATGCTAAAAGAACAAACTTGAACACAGGAAAAGACCACACCAGCACACAGAGCTTTCCAGGAGAGAGGCTGCAGACAGATTAATGACTGTCTTACAAATCGGGAGTCTGATGGTCTGTGAAGTAGAAGGCTTTAATCAACTCAATTTCTGGTGGCATAAAATTCAAACTTTTGTTGCATGGAGAACGCGTATATGTACAGATTAAAACATAGTGATAGCATTAATACAACACTCGAGCTGTTGCCTGGGACCGTGACATATGATGGAGAAGCGACTCCTACATCTGGCACAAATCTCCAGTCCCCACAGCATCGGGGGATGGTTTTAACTCTCAGTATGTTCATCTCCAGCCCTCGTTAGGGTGCAGCAAGCTTACTTCCTCACAGGACAATGCACAAGGCATGGACTCTCATATTCAAATGAGAGACTGACCCCACAGATCAACAAAACCAACCTACAGCGTGCCCCGAGATGCAGGATGGAGGCCATGTTTGCTGCCGTCCAGAGACTGGAGCTTACTCCTGGTAAACAGAGAGGGGTCAGCTGCTTACAAGAACCTACACTTGCTACCACTTCTTGGGACCACGTGAGGAAGAGGGAAGAGAACATGACTAAGGGATGGGGGTATGAAGATGTCTCACAGTCTGCTCCTCCACGGTGGCAATTAGAACAGGACAAAAAAAAAGGCGGGGCTGGGACTCTAGCTCAGGGGTGGAGCTTAGCCAGCGTGTGGGAGGCTCCAGGTCTGACTAGGGCAAGGGGGAGGCAGGGAATAGCTGAGGAGACGGGTGGTGGGCCCGGGGGTTTACTGCAGTGTAAGACCCGAGTTTGGATGCTCAGAGCCCAGGTAAAGCTGGATGCGGCAGCCTGTCTCCTATGGACCGGTGGGCGGTAAAGACAGACAGGAGAGCCCCTGAAATCCAAGGGCTAGCTAGTACACAGGCACAGTGGTGAACAAGAGACCCAGTGAGACGGCACAAGCCTGACAACCTGAGTTCGATCCCCAGAGCCCACAGAAAGGTGAGAACTGACTCCACGAAGTTGTCCTCTGACCTCCATACACACATGCACATCATACACACATGTGCACACGCCACACACACACACACACAGTAATTAAGTTTTGTAAAAAGAGAACGCCCCTATCTCCAGGTGGAAGTTGAGGACTGCCACCTTGGGTTTTCCTCTGACCTCCGTGTGGAAACTGTGGCTTGCACGCACCCACACTTAAGCACCAACAGGTTTTTTACTGACTTCCTCAGGACCATGGGAAGTAATAAAAAGCTTGAACCTTCGAAGGACCAAGTACCCAAAGAAAGAAAGATAGAAATGAGTAAAAATGAAAAAAGGATGAAGGCAGGGTGTGGTGGTGCATGCCTTTAATCCCAGCACTCATGAGAGGCAGGCAGTTACATGTGAGTTCAAAGCTAGCCTGGTCTACACAGTGAGTTCCAGGCTAGCAAGAACTAGAGACCCTGTCTTTAAAAACTAACAGGGAAGAAAGGCTGGACGCCCCTGACTGGGGCTCTCCTTCCTGAGCGGGCCCTCGTTGGGTCTTCTGCGCTGTTTGACCCTCTGCTGGGGTCTCCTTTCCTGTTTGCCCGTGTGTTTTCTTTCCAACGGGCATCTAGGGTGGGGGCTGTGGCCCTGGCAGAGCCTGAGCCTAACCGGCAAGCGCTCTAAAACTGCCTGGTCAGTTGAGATCATCCACTCTAAAGAGCAAAGCCTCAGAGTTGGGGATTTAGCTCAGTGGTAGAGCGCTTGCCTAGCAAGCACAAGGCCCTGGGTTCGGGCCTCAGCTAAAAAAAAAAAAAACCACAAAGCCTCACAACCTGTGGAGCCGACAACCCTGTGCACAAAAGTCTGCACAGCAAAGGCTGGAGCAGAGATCTGAGGGTGCTCAACTGTCTCAGTAAGGACTGTGAGGCACTAGCCCACAGCGTGTGCCTCCTCTCCCTTCGGCCCCTGAAAACCAACAGCCTCACGTTCATAACGGCCACCCCAGCAGCAGTATTGGGGGTGGGGGCATGGGACAGGACGGGCAGGCTTTGAGCTTACCAAACCTAATTCCTGAAGAGCCGGCAGCGGCTGACCTGCCTGGCAGATTGCTGGAGAGCACTACCGAGGCTTTATCTGATCGGCCTGACCTGCCTCAACTGCAGGGCGGCTGTTCCAAACACGGAGCGTGAAAGGAGCTCAACACTGCTGGCCGCGCACACGGCTCACACCCGGACTCCAGCGCTCAGGAGGCTAAGGCACAAGGACTGCTGTGAGCTCAAGGCTAGCCTGGGCTAGCGAGCTGCGGGCCTGCCGGAAGCACACAGCAGGCACTATCTTGAAGGAGGAGGGGTTGCCTCAGCACTGCAGCACTTGAGAAGGCTCTGCTGTTGGGACTGACAGATGCTGACCAGACAGCGGAAGAGGAAAACTGGGAAGGAGTGCCCACGAGATCTCTGAAAACCCAGCAATTTCTGGGAGTCCAGCATGCCACACACAGGGCTTGTGCTGGGCACTTGGGGTGGGGGTGGGAGCATCAAGGCAGGGCTGAAGCAGAGCTGTGACCTGCTGGGATGGGAAGGTGTGTCCCAGCACACAACGGGCCCTCAGCAGAGGCCGGGGGACCACTGCATCTCCTGAGTCACGAGCTAACCCAGTGGGGACTTGAGGGGCCACACAACCCCTAGACAAGTTAGCCCGCCCCTTCCACAGAGGCAGGAGCAGCTGTTTCAAATGCCAGCGGCCGGTTAGGCTCAGGCTCTGCCAGGGCCACAGCCCCCACCCTAGATGCCCGTTGGAAAGAAAACATACGGGCAAACAGGAAAGGAGACCCCAGCAGAGGGTCAAACAACACAGAAGACCCAACGAGGGCCCGCTCAGGAAGAAGAGCCCCAGTCAGGGACGCACAGGAACAGCAACATGAAGCAACTGAAGAGAAGCCAGGAGGGAGATGGTCCCAGTCGAAGGCAGAGTTAACTGCAGCATTCACTAGAGGGCTCACTGGCCAATCAGAGCTGGCAGAGAATCCGCTGGTCAGTTGAGATCATCCACTCTAAAGAGCAAAGCCTCGGAGTTGGGGAGGTAGCTCAGTGGTAGAGCGCTTGCCTAGCAAGCACAAGGCCCTGGGTTCGGGCCTCAGCTAAAAAAAAAACCACAAAGCCTCACAACCTGTGGGGGCCGACAACCCTGTGCACAGAAGTCTGCACAGCAAAGGCTGGAGCAGAGATGTGAGGGCTGCTCGACTGTCTCTAACTCCAGTTCCGGGGGAACTGACTGACACCCTCCTCTGGCCTCCACAGGCACTGCACAAACTCGGGGCACATACATACAGACAGACAGGCAAACACACATACACATAGACTAAATATTCTTTCAAGTTCCAAATGGGGCTGGGGAGATGGCCCAGTAAAGGACTTGCCATGCAAATGCGGGTCCCTGAGCTCATGCCCCGAACCCCCCTAAAACCCTGGCTAGGGTAGCATGCATTGGCAATCCCAGTGTGGGAGGGCAGAGAGGCAGGAGAGTCCCTGGTGCTTGCTGCCCAGCCAGCCCAGCCAGCAATGGCAGCTCTAGGCCCAGGAGACCAGTCGACATAAAGTAGACAGCACCGAGGAATGACCCCACGGTTGGCCTCTGGCCTCCACATGGATTCATGTACACATGTGCACCTCATCCCTCACTTCCGGTATATTCTTTCCGTATCTAAATCCCAAGTTTCTAAACACACTACCGGTGGTAAACGTCACCCCAGCGCCTACTGAGCCACACTCCTCGGGTATCACGAACTCCAGCTCTGCCTTCCACAGCAATAGCTGCTTTTCACCCCATCCGTCATCGAGAAAACGTCACCTGCGGGTCCTTGTGTCTTATTTTTAAGAGGGAAGAATGAAAAGGAGGGGGAGCTAACCAAGACAGGGCTGAAGGCCACAGCAGACACGGATCCACTCCGCAGTCCTCGCTGGCACAGCCACACCATCAGTCACAAATCCACTTAACCACACCGTCAGGCCACACTCCTCTACCTCAGCCATAGCGTCCAGACAAGGCCTCATCTGAGCACACATGCTCAGGCCATAAAGACCAGGAAAATGGCTCAGTAAAGTGGAGGCCCCAGTTTTGAACTAGAGAGAACACTGGGGTTTTATTTTTGGCATGTCTGGTCCACAGCTGAGCCTACCCATGACACCCAGGAGTGTCTGTTCATCGGTCTCTGCCAGGATGGGGGTGAGCACAAGGCACAAGGGGGAGAGGGACAGAGTCAGCCATGGCAGGGCAGCCACAGTCAACTCCAGTGCGGAAGGTGCTTCCTTCCAGGCCACTAGAACCCAGGATCTAATGCGGCTACGACAAGGAGTAATGAGTGCTTGGACTCTCCAGGGACAGAGTACTAGCTTGGCACAGGGCATGAAATTTGACCATTTGATCTGAGCTCTAAGATCAGCCAAAGATACACAGAGAAACCCTGTCTCAAAAACCCAATAAAATAAAATTAAAATTAAAAAAAGAAAGAAAAAACAAAGAAAAAAAGGAGCACTAAGACAAGACTCTAATGGAAACCCTGCGACACAACTTCTTGTTCTGCGAACAAGACTTACAATGGCTGAGACCCCAGGCCCAGGCTGTGGGGCAAAGCTGAATTAGTGGACGCAGGCTTCCTGGAGTGCTGTCCAGTTTCTGAGGAGGGTCCCACATGAAATGAGCTAAGAGAACTCTGGTTTGAGCAACAGAACCCTTTGCTGGGACTCCTTGGAGCCTCTGGTCTGGCATGCTCCTCTCTCAGAGGGAGGGCACACGAGGCGGGGTTTCCCACACCCACCTCTTCTGCATCTTCACGCCAGGCCTGTCTCGCCCCAGCTCCAAGGTCAACCTGCAGCAGCCATCCCCCCCACCTCCTACCTCCAGCTGCCCAAACCGGGCCCTGGGCCTTCTGCCTGCCCAGGGAGGAAGGGCCTTAGACAATCAGCAGGCCACACGGCTCCTCCTCCAGGCCCCAACATCTCCGGAGCATCTCAACTGGGCACACAGAGACCACAGAGGGACACTTGGTTACGCTAAACAGTCTGAAGCGGCCCTGAGGACCCGAAGGACTCTGGAAGCCACAAGACTTTCATAACCATCTCCCAGAAAAACACCAAGCTGTTAGGGAACACTCTGAAGTCTATACGGCTCATGACGGGCAGAAGCTGAGAACACAGGATGTTTTGTTGCTGTGTTCTGCAAAGATGAATACTCAGGATAGAGTTTAAGTTCTAGATCTCACACACACACACACACACACACACACACACACACACACACCCCTCTGGGAGGGTTTGTGAGAGGCGGGTTAAGAATGATCTCCACAGGGTCACAACTGCACCTCCAACCAGGTGCTACACAGGGACGGGAACCAACAGTCATCAGCAAACTGAAAAAGGGGGCGTCTTCCTTTTAAAGGAGCAGACGGCAGCCAGCCTTTAAGACTTTAACTCGGGGAAACAGAAGGACTCAGTTAAACTTGCACAGCGAATCTGAAAGGGTCCCACCAAAGGAAAGCCTTTCTAATGGTTTTGATTTCTTAACTCATATTACAATCCAGCAAGTTTACAAGCCTGACTTTCCAAAGGTCTAACGGTCTTTAATACCCCAGAACTGGAACGGCCCAGCTCAAAGCCCCACCGAGCGAGCAAGCGAGCCTCAGCTGCAAGAGCTCGCTAATAAAAGTGGCTCCAGCATTCTGCTTTATAGCGCCACTGTGAATTGCCACATTGAGAAAAGAAAAAAAAAAAGCCCTTGGCTCAAAAACCTGGCTTTATTAGCTCTGCCTGGATTAGGCTTACCAGTAGCCGGGGAGCAAGGCGCTCTCCGCAGGTCCACACTCCAGTCTGCCTGAGGAGGGCACAGCACGGAGCAGGGTAGCATTCTATGCACGCCTTGTCCCAGCTACTTCCCGTGTGCTCTTGAACCCAGGGGCTTGTTGCCCCTCAAGGGGCCAATGCCTGTGGTCGTTTTGGAGTCCTGCCCCACAGGACAAGCAGCAGCACTTAGACCCTTAGTCTCTTCTGCTGCCCTGAGAGCCGTCATGGTTTTGTGCCAGGCTTACGTGTTAGGGCGTGCAGGCCCAGCTGGCCGGCAGCAGCTGTTGGGGAAGTGAAGAACCTTTAGGAGGTGGGGTACAGCTAGAAGTGGGAGGAGTCTTGGGGTTCACAGCCCAGCCCTTTTCGTGCCCTCTCTGCAAAGAGGGTCTGAGCCGGAGTCGATCTCTTCTCCCTAAGCTGCTGTGGGGTTGACAGGAACAAGGAAAGCAGCCGACTCTGTCCCGTCCCGTCCCCCACCCCCCGGCGTCACCCCAGGCACCTCCTGACACTCCTTCCCGTGCCCTTCTCTCTGGGTCCTGACTTAACCCCCCTGATGCACCGACAGGGCTCCACCGCGGCCTCAACTCCAGCCTCACGCCCTGCCCTGCGCCGGCTCCTCGGGGGACGGCGCTCTCTCACTGCCAGCCATCCTCACTGACCAAGCCTTCTCCCCATATCCAGCCCACAGGCAATCCTGACCCCACCCATCTGTACTGAATAACCCTCGTCACATCACCATGTCCTCTCCTCTGGAAGATTCCACAGCCTTAATCAGTTTCCCTGCCATCCTTCTTTCCCTAGATCAGGCAAAGCAAAGCATACAGACAACAGCCTCTGTGATTGCTGCAGGCAACTCGGCAAGCCTTCCCACCTATTCAGAATGGCCTTCGGTCTCTGTCTCTCCTGGGCTCACTCCTGCTCAGTGTCCTCACCAGTTCCCCATGGCTGTTCTGAGGACCACGGGCTCAGGACTCCACACAAATTCACCCACGCACACTCCTGAAGGCACAAGTGGGAGCCAGTGCTGGCCAAGACAACCTCCTTTCAGGAAGCTTCAGTTACCTTTCCAGCTTCTGGAAGCCATCTACAGTCCCTTCCTCCACCTTCCAAGCCAGAATGTCTACAGTACCTGCTTTAGACTGTCTGAGTACCCCTAGATTATAAGAGAGAGAGCGGGAGCGAGAGACAGAGCAGGGGGAGCCCATAAAGCGGTAGGACCCCATTCAATGGAAGGATTTTCTCTCTGCAAAAACAAACACACCACAGGGCAAATGAAAACACTGCTTAATATTGATTACTTTGTCGTTTATCTTAGCGATGACAGAAATCAAGCCAATCCTACTGACGACTGGCCGTCCATTGCGGTCTGCATGTAAAGACACTGGAAGCCCAGCTCCTCCATCACAGCCGACTCCATCACTGTGCACTGAAGGGGCTGTGCACGTGTTCTCAAAAATAGGTTCTACACACACGCATGCACACACGCAGGCACGCCAACTGAACACACACCGGAGAGCTCCAGTGAGAACTAGTGTGCTGCAAAGTGAACGGTTCACACCTGCAGGATAACCACCCAGCAGAGCCAATCTCGCCCGAGTGCAGCTCCACTGGACCTAACCTATCATGCCCTGCCTGGTGGGCAGCACACTTGAAGGCCACACGACTCTCCACAAAATGGCAGAGCAGTGTGCCTTCAACAGCAGTCCACTCCCAAGAAAGCAGCTGGGAGCACAGTGCCGACTGTGCAGGGCAGGGCTGGCTGAGGAGGTTCCAAGCTCCGCCCTGGCATCAGGCTGATAGAACTCTGCCCTCAGCCTCCATTCCTGGGAGCCGAGCCAAGGCGTGAGCTAGAAAACAAAAAACCAAATTTCCTGGGGTCGGGTGTGTGTGTGTGTGTGTGTGTGTGTGTGTGACAACACAGATACTCGTCATGCAGCCGACGCCGAGCACTGTTTACACTCAGCCGGCGTTTCGCTCATCTCATCGTTTGCGATGGACACCAGCATCAGGAACACGGGCTGGATGGAGTCTCCACCTAGGCGACGCTGCTGCGATCACACACCAAAGGCGTGCTGCAGCTCCGAGTCACTGACGAAGCAGATACTTCAGAAAACGGGCCAGCACAGGGCTGCCCCAGCTCATCTGTGCAGTTTTCACTGTGAACACGGATGGTGGACGCTCAACTGTGCCAAGTGCTTTTCTGTATCCGCTGAGACGATGGCATGACTTCTCACTTTCAGACTGGTCATGCTGACCAGTTACAGATTTCCATTGAATTGCTTTTTATTCTTACAGCGATGGGTTTAAATCCAGGCCTCACATGCTAATCAAGCCCTCTACCACTGAGTTATTACATCATTAGCCAAACTCAGGTTTGGTATGGTTTGTTTTTCTGGTGGTGGCACTGGGGGTCAAACTCATGGCCACGAGTACTCACTCAGTTTTAATAGACATACAATTTTTGACAACTGAAAAAAAAAAAAAGCTAAAAGGAAAAACCGTAACTTAATCACGTTTTTCCCATAAGGATGAGAACGATTTGAAGGGCATAAACCCTGGCCTCCCCAGAGCACACCTGGTCAGAAATACAGATCACAGGCCCACCCCACACCTCCACGGTGTCTTGTTGAGAAGAGCTATCCCCAAGCGGACAACCATCACCATCACCAGGGCAGCTGCGAGCCTGTGCAGGAGCCTGGCTCAGCCTGCTGACCTCCCTCAGAGACCGTGGGGTGGGGATGGTCCCTGGACCCGCCGGGGTCCACTGCTCCCGTGCACCTCCGGGCCATGCAGAGGCAATTCCGCCCTAACGGGGAGTCTCCAGGGTGCTGGGATATCAGCTGGGGGAGGTGAACTGAAGAGGGGACTCCATCTGTGCAGCTGGGGTGAGGCTGTCTGGGTGTGGCTGCTTTGGGGTCATCTACATCCCTATAGTTTACCTTCCCTATGCTCTGTAAGGATGTCAACGGACCTCCTGGTTCCCCAGGTAACACTCTGATGGGACTGTCTGTCATTAGTGCCCTATATAAGTGGGGAGATACTTGTTTATGTCTCCCCAGGGAAAGCATTCCCACAACACCCCTGCATGCAACCAAGGCCTGCCCACGCTGTGCTCCACAGGCAGGTACTCCCCAGTCGGCATGACTGGGCAATGCTCCTGTGTCATCCCCTCAGAGTGTCTCCTTCTCACTCGCTCAGGAGTGAGTCTCTATTTAAAGGGTAATTCAGACTATCCGTCTAAAACGGGACTTCACCGATCTGTCCCTGGGCTGACCCTTGGCTGCCACCCCGATGACTAGTCTGATTTAAGGGCTCCGTCTTTGTACTAACACGTGGGATGTATTAACACAGGCTAGCTCGCCGCAGGCAGGGCCCAGAATTTCAGTCATAACTCAGACTGTGACTGTGCAGCAGACAGTCACGGAGGATGTGCATCGAGAGGGAACGTGGAGAAAGACCCTGAAGTTCAAGGCGGCCTTCCTTCGAGAAGGCTGCCATGCCATTCATCACTTCTGTCAACTGTGGAATTCTACAGAGCCAACTGTTCCAGGGGCTCCCCATCCTTGCTCAGAGCTGGGGACCCTTGGACAGGTGTGAGCAAATGCTTACCTGAGCACAGCGACCCAGTTCTCTTCTGTTCAGATATTGGAATATATTGATTGCCAGTTCATAAGGCAGCTGGACGTCAAAGAAGGGCACCTCCTCCATCTCATTCTGTGGAGAGAAGGAAGAAGCTGAGGGTGAGGCCGAGAGCAGCTGGCCCTGCCAGGCTTTCCAACACCGGACACTCTCGCAGGCGACCAGAGCGGGGCCCTTTCAGGGAGAACGTGAGACAGTGGGGTCTCTGCCCACATCTACCCTCCTTTCAGTCACTGTGAACGCACTGTGACTGTTTCCCATGATGCTCCAGAAGGAGAAGCGCAGGTGCTGCAGGAAGGGGTGTGTCAGAAACCTTCTGACGGAATTCTAAGAGAAGCTGAGGTGGCCGGTGGCCAAGAAAGCCTGCCTGGGCCGGGGAGGCCACCATTCCCCCAGGCCAAGCAAGCCTCCCCACCACATGGGCGCGGTGGCCCCAGCTGGAGAAGCGCTGACCAGGTCACTAACATGTTTTCGTGGGCAAAGAGCAGGGAGGGGGCTGCTCTGGGTGCCAGGCCCACCTCTCCTCAGGGTTTCCTAATGCTCTGGGGGCTCGTGCTGGTTCACCTGAGCGAGCCAGTACAAACACAGCGTGCGATCCTCCTCAGTGTTGTTTATTAATGCGCAGCAACAAGAGCTAGCCCGCCCTAGGGCAGGCAATCGGAGATGAGGTAACGGGCTTAGGCTGAAAGATAAGGTCATGCAGATCCCAGCGCACAAAGGAATCCAAGGGAGACCGGGGAAGGCCAAGTGTGAAGTGAACGCCCTAGGTCCACCGGTCCACCAGTCCACCGGTCCACCTGCCAGGCGTGGCTATGGCCGAGCTTCTCGGCCGCAGAGTGTGTCCTTGGTCCCGACAGACTAAACTTGGGAAATTCATGTTTAATAAGCTCTGGCTGACATACTGACTGAAAGCAAGTTGCTAATTCACCGCTCACTGCGAGTTTCCACGCTACGAGGTGGCCACTTGAGAAAACGCCTCCAGTGTACTAAGGAGGGGGAGCACCAATCAGACCCTTCCAAGACTGAGGCTGAACAACTGTCAAGAATCATGTTACTATTCATCTTGGAGTCTCAGGACTGAGGGAGAATCTGGAGCCTCGGAGGAAACACAGGGTTGGACTGCAAAAACAGAGCGAGGCTAAGCACACACGCCAAAGAGGCTCTCTGGGGAAAGGGCACTGACCGGTCTCTGTGGGCAAAGGAGGGACAGAATGTTCAGTCAGTGGAAGGATGCTGGCCACGCAGAAAAACAGGAAACCATCTGCAAGGGTAATTGGAAGGCGCTGGTCCCTGCCTAAGAAAACAAAGGAAAGGCATGGGGACTCAAGTCAGGCAAGGTCCTTGCCTACAATGACACCTTCACTCTTCACCTAAGAGCACTACTGCCAACCAGACTCAGCCAGAGACTCCCCAACCCCTGCAGAGGTCACTGCTGGTCCGGGACCTGGCAGGCACACACAAGGTGAAGGGCTATCACTCACAATGCCACCCACCTCCCTGGTGCCCTCCACCTTTTCTTCTACATTATTTTGTCTGCAGGAGCAGAAAGGACTAACTTTGCCGACATGGTTAAAAAGAGAGAGAGAGAGAGAGAGAGAGAGAGAGAGAGAGAGAGAGAGAGAGAGAGAGAGAGAGGTCCCTTTATGTTCATACAACCAGAGCTATGACAGGGTGAGGCTGGACAAGACAGAGCGAGCCAGGTTGAGGCGCTCTTCGAGCCATGGGCTCCTTTACGGTAAGCCACACTATAAACTAGTCTTGAGATGAACAAGATGCCATCTTTGCTTTTATTCTGGGCAGAAGTCACAGCCTCCCATGCTCAACAGGGAACACGGTCCCTCTGTGAAAGCATGACCCCACCTCCCACTGCCCTCCCTGATCCGAGTTTGGGAAGAACACTGCCTGGAAGCACCAAGATCCCAAACGATCAGGCAAAAGGCACCTAAGCTTCCTGTCTAGCACACTCATGGTGACTGCCCAAGAAACACATGAAGACATTTCCCAGAGAGGCCAATGCAAGCCCTGCTGCTAGGCACGCAGAGGCTGGGTGCCACTTTCCTGGAGGACATGCCAGCTCCCTTTCATTTTCTCAAGTCACTCTTGCTTCCTGTTGGTGACTCGTTGCCTTGTAACGTGTCTCACTATAAACAGAGACATCACCAGCAGTAACGAGGGGACTACAGAGTAAGGCTACATCCCAACCGTGGAGGATCCAAACACACAACATACAGAACAGCAGCGCCAGCTCGAGAGGGCACCTAACAACTCAGGAAGGCTTGGCCGTGGTGCCGGGGAGCAGAGACGCAGCCCAGCAGGCTGCAGGACCAGCAGTGCTGAGAAGACCACGGCACCAACAGTCGGTCAGACACGGCTGGGCTGGCTGGGGGAGCTGGAGGATGACCACTGTTTCAAAGATAAACCGGAAGAACACAAACACCACCGCAGAGCCAACCTTCTCTTTTAAATCACCATCCTTAGGAGTGCTTTAAACTCCGAAATGTCATTCAACAATGTCAATTTCTAACAGTCTGAGTCCCCTCCCCCACTTCCACCTGGCTGGGCTTCCTGTTCCCATCACTAACAGTTAAAGAATGGTAGGAGGGACAAGGAGGTCAGTCACCAAAGAGTACCAGTAGCTGTGGCACATGCGTGGCCATGGTCAGGAGACCACACCTAAACGCTCCTGCTGTGGCCTGTAGTGATGGGGCAGTGGGTCACTCAGATTCCCCCAGACAAGAGAGGGCTACCTAGTTCACAGCTGAGCACCCTCCTAGATGCTGCCTTTGGCCAGAGGGGCTGCCTCACCAAAGCGCCATCCCCTCCAGAGAGCAGTCTGCATTGAGCGTGGGCCTCTGACATCAGTTCTCACCTCTGAATGGCCAGCCCACTAAACCCACGTGTGAATCTACACCTCACAGTTGGATCCATTAAGTCCAGCCTTCTCCCAAACAACCACTGAGGCCATGTGCCCAAGGGTTCTAAGTGCAGAGCTGCAGAGAGGCTGGTGCAGAAACTTCCTTCTGACATCCACTGAGGAGGTACAAGAGCACGCAGGTGAAGAGGGGGTGCTAGTTCTACCAGCCAACCAGAGGAAAGAGTGTGAGTGTCCGGCCCACGAACATCAGTTTGTTGTATTAGTAGCGTACCACTTGGGAAACACCTCACCAGAGACTACTTCATGAGCTTGGTCGACCCTGTGATGGACCTAAGCCAGACCTGATCGCACTCTGACCCAGGCTGCAGCCCAGCGACCACTCCGAGCTCGCGGCTGCTGCAGGTCTCCTGTGACGACATGCAGCCATTCCTTCCACGGTGAGCAGTGAGTGTGCAAACGCTACTTGTGCTCGTGTGCGGAGAAAGCCCTCGATCCTATCGAGATGCGTCGGGCTGCCACCTAGACACCTGGGGCACACAGCCAGCCCAACAGTTATGGGGTTGTCCTGGTGTGGCTCACGACAAAAGAGACACCATGGATGCTCTGAGGAAGCAGCAGCAGCACAGAGATGTTCAAGGGACACTGCAAGAGCATCAGTTGACCGACGGTGACATCACAGCTCGCCAGGCTCAGACTCTAGACTCCTCCTCCCAGTCTAGGGAGGAATCACACAAAGGGGTTGTGTTACGCTAAGGTCAGTGAATACTGGATTTTCCCAAAGTCTACTGGACTCACTCCAAAAACACCGAAAGAAACTGTGAAGGGCTCTGTCCCCAGAGAGGCTGATTGTCCCCCAAGGGCTACTATAAGCCTGACTCCATAAACGGACGCTCTTTATGCCATCGTGTGAGAAACTTAATCTGCCTACCCTTGTTTAGCAGAAGGGGTAATCACTGCCAGCCAAACCAGGGCAGAGGGGAGAAACCAACTCCGGGATGCACTCCCAACTGTTATCTCCGCGGCGACCGCCACTCAGACGCTCTCAAGATGGTGTTTAAACACATCTTCTACTGACCCTGGGATGGAGAAGCCTGCTGCTGTCTGCTGGGCTTATCTCAGCCCACATACCACCCAGTCCCACACAGGACCTGGTAGCATCCAGTTTCACTTGGGGCTTGAGAAAATTAGCTGGTAGATGAGGAAAGTCTCAAACACTTTCAAAACAGGCACCAATTCTGTCTTGAAATACCTTCCTGGCACAAACAAACAGGAATGTCAATGCACACCATGGATTTCTTCTCAAGTTCCTAGATATCTGTACAGGAGGCACACCATCCAGCTTCAAAATAATTGATGTGCAAAACACTGTCGGAATTCAGGGCCAGGCCCAGTGCTGGGGGAGGGGTGGTGCTATTAGCAAATGTATGAGAAATGGCCTCTACACTGAAGGAGCTGAATCTTTTATGGAGCTAAGTCATCGCATATAAGACAGAATAAATACAGGAGATAGTCCCCCAAGGTATGCCCAGGCTCATTAGTAAGTCAGCTATTTAGAACTTAGGAGTCCTTTCTCTTAAAAACCAACAATGCAATAAAGAGAGGTTAAGTTCCCAAGCAGTCCACAGAAAGCCAATTTATCTCTTCAGAGCGACCCTAAGCCGGAGGCCAGCAGGATTCAGTAGAGATATGCACTGCCTGCACAGACAGCTGCCACCTACAGAAGCTAACCTGCCTGCTGGCCGCCTCACACGTGCCCTCGCCTGGGAAAGACACCGAGATTTAGTTATTTAGGACTGGTTTCAAAACCGTGAGGTACGTTCCCATTCATCATCTCCTGGCCATTTCCCTGGGGGCTCCAGCAAAGAAGGGAGGTAGAAAGGGCAGCTATGGACTCGGAGACTTCCCGGAGGCTGGTGTGGCAGTGAAGGAAGGCTGTGCAGCAAACAGGCCAGCCTCTGCTTCCAAAGCCTGGGTGAGTCCAAGTGGGACTGGAGATGTGGGAGCCGGGCAAGGCAGAGTGCAGATGTGCTCTTAGGAAAGGCGGATGGAGCGTGTGAATGTGTTTGGTCAAAAGGCCCAACACAGTCTGAGTATCAGGATCCACTACAGAATTTGTGGAGCTTGGGGTGAAAACAAGTATGTTAGAGTTCCTAAGTCAAAAAGATTCTAAGAACTGCAGGGCAGCCAGGGCTGCAGAGAGAGACCTGGTCTGTTGGGGAATATTTGTTTAGCTATGCAAAGATGTGTTCCTGTTTCACCTTGCCACCTAAGGAACCTGATTGGTCTAATAAAAAGTCAAATGGCCAATCGCAAGGGAGGAGGTATAAGTGGGACTTCTAGGTGGGGAGAGTAGGCAGGAGGAAGAATTTTGGTTGGGGGGGGGGGAATACCAGGGAGATGCCAAGGGCCAGACAGCCAGACATGGAAAAAGCAGGAAAGTAGGACATATAGAATGAAAGGTAAAGAGCCTCAAGGCAAATGTAGATGAATAGAAACAGGCTGAATTAAGTTAAAAGAGCTAGTGGGACAAGCCTAAGCTAAGGCCAAGCATTCATAATTAATAATAAGTCTCCCATGTCTTTATCTGGGAGCTGGTTGGTAGCCCAAAGAAAATTCCAACTACACCCGTTTCAAAAAACAAAACAACTTGAACAAATGGAGCTGGCATAACTGGATGTCAATATGTAAAAGATTACAAATAGATCCATATCTGTCACCATGAAAACTCAGTCAGTGGACAAAGACTCACATAAATCAGTTACACAAACTAATAGAAAAAAAGTAGAAGCACTCTTGAACGCATTGACAAGACATTTCTAAATAAAAAAAAAAAGAGACAAACAAAATAAATGGACTCTGAAAATGAGAAGCTTTGAGGCAAAAACAAGTCAATAAGACAAAAAACAAACAGAATGGAAAAGATCTTCACCAACCCACATCTGACAGGGGATTGATCTCCACAGTATATAAAGAACTCAAGAAACTAGACATCAAAATACTAAACAGTCCAATTAAAAAATGGGCTAAAGAGCTAAACAGAGAATTCAAAAAACAAGAAACACAAATGGCTGAAAGACATTTAAAGAAATGCTCAACACCCTTAATCATCAGAGAAATGCAAATCAAAATGACTCTGAGATACCACCTTACACCTATCAGAATGGCTATGATCAAAAACACCAATGACAATGTTGGAAGAGGATGTGGAGCAAAGGGAACACTCCTCCACTGTTGGTGGAGTACAAGCTTGTACAACCCTGTGGAAATCAGTATGGCAGTTTCAGAAATTAGGAAATCGAACTACCTCAAGACCCAGCATCCCACTCTTGGGCATATACCCAGGGAATGCTGATTCATACCATAAAGATACATGCTCAGCTATGTTCATAGCAGCACTATTTGTAATAGCCAGAACCTGGAAACAACCTAGATGCCCGTCAACGGAAGAATGGATGAAAAAAATGTGGTACATATACACAATGGAGTACTACTCAGCAGAGAAAAACAATGAAAGCATGAAATTTGCAGGCAAATGGATGAAACTAGAAAAAAATCATCCTGAGTGAGGTAACCCAAGCCCAGAAAGACAGTCATGGTATGTACTCACTCATAAGTGGACTCTAGATATAAAATAAAGAACAATCAGACTACAACCCATAGAACCATGGAGCCTATATATATAGCATGGAGGTCCCTAGGACGACTGTGGCTTATAATAAATTTCGGTTTTACTCAATTACTGAGCAAGCCTCAATGAAACATCTCACTATTAAGATAAGAATACATACTCAGCCGGGCGTTGGTGGCGCACGCCTTTAATTCCAGCACTCGGAGCAGACAGCAATCTCTGTGAGTTCGAGCAGCCTGGCTACAAGTGAGCTCCAGAAAGCGCAAACTACACAGAAAACCTGTCTCAAAAACAAAAAAAAAAAAAAAAAAAAAAAAAGAATACATACTCTATCAAGATGATAATAGAAAAATAAGTAAATAAATTAATTTTAAACAATAAAAAAAGAATAAATAAAAAAAGTGAGGTTATAACTTTTCTAAAACGTTGAACGGGGGTTGGTAAGATGGCTGGGTGGGCAAAAGAGCTTGCCATATGAGCCTAAATTCGATCCCTAGACCCATGGTGGGAGGACAGGCGCAACTCCAAAAAGTCGTCTTTGACCCCCTACACCCTCCACATGCACACACACTAATAATAGTCACAATAAATAAAATAATAAAAAAGAAAAGAAAAGAAAGAAGGAAGGAAGGAAGGAAGGAAGGAAGGAAGGAAGGAAGGAAGGAAGGAAGGAAGGAAAGAAAGAAAGAAAGAAAGAAAGAAAGAAAGAAAGAAAGAAAGAAAGAAAGAAAGAAAGAAAGAAAGAAAGAAAGAAAGAAAAAAAGAAAGAAAGAAAAAAAGAAAGAAAGAAAGAAAGAAAGAAAGAAAAAGTTGCAGGGCTGGAGAGATGGCTCAGTGGTTAAGACCTGAGTTCAATTCCCGGTACCCATGGCAGATAGCTCACAACCTCCTACAGCTCCAGCCTCAGAGAATCCAATGCCTCTGCTGGCACCATGCACAAACTGACATACAGATAAACACATATCACTTAAAACAAAAGAAAAGAAAGAAAGAATTGCAAGCATTAAACTAAGTGCAAGGTATGACCCATGTGACCACTCAGCCAGGAAGCCGCTGGCACCAGGGACTCTCTAGCCCGTCCATCGTGTTCACTGCTACTGTCCTTAGCACTCAGGAAAGTGTGTGGTGCTACCATGCCCCTTAATGAACAATGTGGACTGAGGAGTGGATACATGGATGGATACACAGATAGATGGATACACGGATGGATGGATGGATGGACAGACGGATGGACAGACAAAGCCCACACAGTTTCAAGGAACAGAACCTCCTAGTAAAGACATTCAAACTTGTTTTAGTGAATACTCACACAGATCATGGGAAAGGCACCCACACAGAAGTCCGCTAGTTCATGAATATCATTTTTAAATGAATGCTACTGATAAGAACATTTTAGTTAGAAGAAAAAAGAAATTGGGGCTGGAGGGAGCAGAGAGAGTTAGTATAGCAAAGGGAATTCAACTGAGCCTTAACAGGAAGGCAGAGGACAGCAGAGGCAGGGGAGTCACTCCAGCTCAGCTGACAATGAGCTCAGCACACCAGGAAGGACGCACTGGCCAGCAGCAGGGTCTGAATCTGAGTTGGGGCAGATCCAGAGCCCCACCAGGGCTGGCCTGCCTGAACTCACATCATACTACCAATCATGGAGCCGGCGAGGCTGAGGCCGAGTCCACTCTGGACACAGCCGACCCCCTGCCCTAGCTCCACAGTGAGCACAGACCTGTCAGATGGACAGGAGTGGGCACTGGACACAAATCTGGACCACCTCAATCAGTAACAGATGACCCAGTCTGGACCAGTAAGAACACAGCTTCAGCTGCGCACGACATGGCACACACCGTGCTCCCCAGGACTGCTACCCTGCACAGCATACAGCTGCAGCTGCCGCAGCCCGCCCTCCTCAAGAAGGGACAGCCTACTGTGGAAAGAGCCTGCAGACGAGCAGCACTGATGGGAGGAGAGGTCCCAGCCGGGCAGCCACTGCCCAGAACGAGCAGCACCTCCTGGAACTGTGACACAGATCCAAAGACCCCAGTGGGTGTTTTTAGGCCAGTTTGTGTTGAGCGTCTGTGTCTTGTTAGTCAGCTGTGATACACCACCTAAATAAAACGCGACCAAGCAGCTGGCTGTCACAACCCAGAGGCTTACATAAGCATAACTGAAATGCCACCACTGTCCCCAAGGAGAAGGCATGAAAGACAGTATCTATGCCCTGGAATCCTGACCAGGGTATGCCATCCTTGCACTGGCCCACCCAAAACTGCCAGTGTAGGTATTCACACGCCACTCCCATAAGCAAGACGGCCAAGTGCTGCTATTAAAAGCCTCACCTAAGAAGGCAGGACGTCACAGTCTCACTGCAGCTGTGCTTGTCCATCAAAGGTCCTGGCCTGTGCCCAGCCAAAGAAGACACTCGGACGCCGCTGTGCCAGTGGAAGGCCACACTTCTCTTTGTTGCCCTCACGATAGTGATAGTGCAGTGGGCACCAAAATCGTGCCAGTGGGCTGGGAATGCAGCTCAGAACAGTGCTTGCCTAAAGAGCCCGGAGCTGAACCCACAGTACCAAAAAACTGTAATCCCAGCGCTGGGGAAAGTAGAGGCTGGAGAATCAGAAGTTCAAGGTTGTCCTCAGCTGCAGCGTGTTCAAGGCCAGCTTACCCGACAAAACACAAGAGGTGCTAGTGTAACACAGCTGCTGAAGGGGTGGGCGGGGGCAGGAGACAGAACCAGCTCCAGGTTGCATGCATACTCTGCCTCAGCTGCATCATCCTGTTGGCTCAGGGAGTCCTGGGGGAACTCCACCTTCCTTTCTAGGAGTTACTCCTGAGTTAAAAACTCCAGGAGAGGCACACAATAAAGCAGATCCTGCCAGGCAGAGATTACCTTGTGGCACTGGTACTAAGAACATTACTGCTTTTACTATATTTCGTTACCAATAAGTAGAAATGGCAAGTTTGTGGGTAGATTGCTGTAACTATAACCTGCATGCCCACAACCCTGTAATCCTACTCCTGAGCAAATAACCAAGAAAAACATGGACGTATCCCAAAAGGTTCCCGGCAGCACTTCTCTCCCAAACCCCCAAAGAGCAAAACCAACTACACATAGTTATCACGGTGTTGGAAGACAGCAACATCAGGTCCATGCCTCAGGACCCACTCGTCCACAACGTTCTGCACAAGAACCCAAACTAGAGTAAAACTGCCTGATGCCACTGTGGAGACGGCAGAGTGGAGTGAGTGGATGAGAGCGCAGCGAGAAACATGGTGCTGATGGACTAGCAACCCAGTCCTGAGATCAGGGGTTTCGTGGGTGTGTGTGTGTGTGTGTGTGTGTGTGTGTGTGTGTGTGTGTGTGTGTGTGTATACATTCTAAGAAGGCAATGAACTCTGCAACTAGCATCTGTATATTTCAAAGCATGCCTAATTAAAAATGTCAAAAGACAATTTTCACAACAGACAATTCCATTGACAAAAGCACAATCCTAACATGTATCAGATAAAAAACAAACAATCAAAATATTTCTTCCCACATCTTTGGTCCCAGAACGAGCAGGAGGATTTGAGTTAGAAGCTGGCCTGGTCTTCACAGCGACACCCTGTGTGGTGGTTTGAATGGGAATGTCCCCCACAGGCTCATATATTTGAATATATGGTCCCCAGCGGGTTGAACTGTTTGGGAAGGATTAATAGGTGTGGCTTTGCAGGAGAGGATAGGCATTGAGGTTTCCAAAGCCCACAGTCTCTCTCTCTCTCTCCCCCTCTGCCTACTGCCTGCAAATGAGGATGTAAAGCTCTCAGCCGCTGTTCCAACACCATGCCTATCTGCTTCCTGTAATGATGATCACAGACTAACCTTCTAAAACTACAAGCCCCAGTTAAATGCATTCTTTTATAAGAGCTGCCTTGGTCACAGTGTCTTTTCACAGCAATGTGTAACAGTAACTAAAACACCCTGTTTTGTTTTGTTTTTTAAATGCTCCTTGATGCATTATGTACTTTGACCAGCAAGCATGCTGGAACATAGAACAATTTTATTCGGATCATGTATAAACTTTGTCTAAATAAAGAAAACTGAACAATTGGAAAAGAATCCTACACTACCCACCATGTTTAGTATCTAATTCTGGTTGCCATCGTTAAACAAACCATCACAAAACCATCTGGTAAGAGGTGGTGCAAACCCCTGATGAACTGCAGAGGACCGAACTCAGTTGCTCATGTGCCTCCGTGAGCTGTGGGGCTCACACTCACTGCCACAGGCACCTGAGGCTTTTAAATAAATATTACTGTCACTTGAAGATACAGGATGAGTTTACTGTCCCTTCAAAGCCAAGCTACCTTCTGTCTGCTCAGCTCCCAGGACAGGGTGAAACGGTCGTGGAAGGGTTGTTAGGAACAGTGAAAACTGTCTCTGACCACCAGACGGCAAGCACCAAGCTCAGGCTTCAGTTACAGCACTCAGGAGGTGGAAAAGAGGGGGTGGGGTGGGAGACCAAGAGCTCAAGGCCAGGGATGGGGCATCGGCTCAGTCAGTAAAGACGGCACTTGCCTTGCAAGTGTGAGGACAAATGCCTGTGATCCCAGAGAAGGTGAGAAGAGAGAAGAAACAGACAGATCTCTGCAAGGTCAAGGGTCAGCTAGCTTACTTGACAAAGTTCCAGGCCAACAAGATCCTATCCTCAGTCTCAAATAAAATGTGGAGGTGCCTGAGGGTCAACATCTGGGGCTGTCCTCTGATCTCCACATTCAGGCTAAGCATACAGACATCTGGGGGGGGGGGGGCGCGTCTGAATGCACATTAACACCCTGATGGCTAAGAGCAGAGTCCGGGACTGGAGAGAGGACTCAGCGGTTAAGAGCAACGGGCTGCTCTTCCAGAGGTCCTAAGTTCAACTTCCAGCAACAACATGGTAGTTCACAGCCATCTATAGTGAGATCTGGTGCCCACTTCTGGTGTGCAAATATAGATGCAGACAGAACACTGTGCACATAATTAAAAAAAAAAAAAAAAGATTTATTTAAAAGCAAAGTCTGCTCTTCCAGAAGACCCAAGTTCGATGCATAGCAACCATGCCAGGTGGCTCAACCTCCTGTAACTCCAGTTACCTAAGCACATGACTTACTGCCTCTTTACTGTACAGATGTCACCGATTGGAGAGTTGGATGCTGCTCAAGAGACCTTAACAGTACCTAATGAGGTGCTTCTGAAGGGCAGAGGAGCCCAGGGACAGGACACAGGTCAGGTTTTTGCCAACTCTATATGAAACATAAGACTCTGCTATGCCCCGGATCTTCTCCCTGGGAAGATCCCTTCCATTTTAGGACACTTATATTCTGTTTGGGGGTGCTTTATGTGAGGCCTAAAAAGTCTTGTGTATGGGACTTAGGGTCCATCTTAGTCAGGGTTTCTATTGTGTGATAAACACCACGACTCAAAGCAAGTTGGGAATGAAAGGGTTTATCTGGCTTATACTTCCACATTGTAGTCCATCATTGCAGGAAGTCAGGACAGGAACCTGGGGGCAGGAGCTGATGCAGAGGCCATGGAGAAGTGCTGCTTACTGGCTTGCTCATCCTGCTTTCTTATGGAAGCCAGGACCACCAGCCCAAGAGTGTTCCCACCTACCATGGGCTGGGCCCTCCCCCATCAATCACTAATTTAAAAAAATGCCCTACAGGCTTGCCTACAGCTGGATCCTATAGAGACATTTTCTCAACTGAGGCTCCTCCTCTCCAGTAACTCTAACTTGTGTCAAGCTGACATAAAACTAGCCAGAACAGGGTCCAGCACTGGCTACACAGCTGAGACTATCTCAACCTCCACAGATTCTCAAACCTCCATCAAATGTGACCTCCTTCCCTGGGCTGCTGATTTAGCAGGTCTGAGAGGACCTGGGAACTTACACATCACCAAGGCTCTAAGGCAGCCAACTCAAACTTCACCTAGTGAAGTCAAAACTCAGGAATCCAAATTCAATCCCCAGAACCTATCAGTTGGGTAATCCTGGGCAAATGGCAGAAAACACCGCCTTTGAGTCCCTTCATTTGTAAAAGGAGTTAGTATCTACCTCGTATTATGGCCATTTTAGAATCAAGGCAGAGCACAAGACAAGACACTGGTTTAAAGGGGAATAGACTTGAAACTCAAAATGGAAGCTATTAGTGTCATTTAAATAAAGCTGTCCATTGCACAAAATTACCCATTTTTAAAATTATGTGTATAAGTGTGTGTGTGTGTGTGTGTGTGTGTGTGTGTGTGTGTGTGTTATACTCATGTGTGCAAGTGCCCCTGGAAGTGGAGTTTCAGGAGGTTGAGAGCCACCTGAACCGGGACTAGGAACCCAACTCTTGAAGAGTAAGCTGAGCTCTTAACTAAAGAGTCATCTCTCCAGCTCTATCCCATTATTTCTCTAAACAACCGTCACTTACAGAAAAATATTCCCTACTGGAATGCTACGGAAATTTTAACCTGGTTTGAATGAAGCCATTAAACCTTCTCTTCTGGACTGGAAGCCATGGATCCCTGTTTGGGGAGGGAGGGAGGGAGACGGGTCTTAATTTGCTTCTCCCGACTTGGTAAAGGATGCTGAAGTAAAAGCTTCCTGATTCTCTGAGGGACCCATGCCCTCCAAATGCTAAGAACCTCCTAAGGATATTAACCAAAAGATTCTTCTTGGTCAGAGTCCTTTCGTATCTTCTAATTTAAGTTTTGCTTTTTTGGTTTTGTTGTTTTGTTTTGTTTTAGTACCACGTTAAGTTAGGAAAGTCAAACAATACAGAGAAAAGTGAACGGTTATTCCGTCCTGTGCTTTTTCTGGACCTTCCTCCAAAGTCAACCTTTCTTCCAATTTTAAGGATGTTTCTAGGGCAGGATGTCTCAAACTCACACGTAGTCACTTTATGGAAGGGATCTCTTTTGGGGACTCTGGTCTAAGTAAGCATTGCTGTTCGAGAACAATCCTCTACCCCCTTGCAAGCCCAAGAGCACGCACACACCTATTGTCAACACCCCCAAAATGTTTGCAGGCCGAACTCCCCGCGGAGAACCAATGCTTCCAGGGACGCCCTGGGTGTGCAGCGTCCCGGCTGTGACCGCGTCCGCACCTCCGTGGGGTGAGCCACAGGGAAAGTCATCTCGCCCGGGCCACTCACCAAGTCGCGGATGAGCTGGTCCACCAGCGGCTCGGGCTCCACGGCGTCGCGGTCCGGGGGTGAGCGCGAGCGGCTGGTCGCATCCCTCCTGTCGGACCGGCCGGGCCTGGGCGCCGGGGGTCGGCCCGCGCCCTCCAGCAGACCCTGCGCCAGCGCCAGGTACCCCGAGGCCTGCTCACCGCGCGCCCCCGCCTCGGGCCTCCGCGGCCGCCGCTCCCCGGCCTCGGGCCGCCGCCGCCGCCTCAGCGCCTGCGACTGCGCCAGTTCCTCCTGCCAGCGCCGGCGGAACTCCTCCAGGCTGTGTTCGTCCATGCTCGACGCTCCCGGGCCTACGCGTCACCCAGGGACCGCCAGCTGTTGACGGACCGTCCATCCGCAGGAAGTGTCCGCCGTTGGCCGGAAACTTCCGGGAGCGCGGCTCTTAGGTTCCGGGAGGCCACGCCCCTCCACTCTGGCATCCCTGGTTTTTTACCACCTTGGCACCAAAGAAAGAGTTTTCCCTTCGTCAAGTAAACCTGCTTTAAATGGCTGCTACATACATATTGCAAAGGTAGCATTTTTTTTTTATGTAGTGGGGTTTTTTTTATTGTATTTGCGTAGGTGTGTGTGTGTGTGTGTGTGTGTGTGTGTGTGTGTGTGTGTGTAGGTCAGAGAATGACTCGGAGGAGTCGGTTCTTGCCCTCCACCGTGTGGCTCTCAGGGATGGTACTCAAGTCGTCAGTCTTGGTAGCAAGCACTTTTTCCTACTGAGCCAGCTCAACCTGAAGTAAGCATTCAAGTTTACACACACCACACCCACATTCAAATAAAACGGCGGTAAATAGATGTTTTAATGTGAATATCTGAATCCATGGGAAAAGCTATGTAGAAAACTAAGAATTAAGGTCAAATAACAAAGTGGTTGACACAGGGAGGGGCCAATTAGTGATTAAGGATGGTCATGAAGTCCTGGCCTCTCTAAGGAGATGTCATTTAAGCTACTAGCTAATAAAGAGAAAAACCATCCACAGAAAATCATGAGATTTCCAGAACCACAGTCCAAAGGCAGTAAGGTGGGGAAGTATCTGCGAAGGAAAGTTTGGGGGGGGGGAACTTCCACGGAAGGCTGATTAACTGGTTAAAACTTCAGTGAGTGTGGGGAGGTTGGAATGTTGCAGGTCCAGAGCCTAAAATTACTGTTTGTCTTGGGCTATCATTAGCCCTCTTCTTAACCATTCCTTTTTTACCTCTGGGTCTAACCTGGCATCCTTGTGATGGTCCCATGAAACCTTTTGATGTATTAGCTTAGCTCCTATCTTCTGCCAACCCCAAAGCTCAGAATGTCATCTGAGGCCTACAACGGAGGTGTCTCCACCCCGCAGTAACTGCCTACCTGATATTTCCATCAATGTGTTTTAAACGTGTCTTGATTTTTTTGTTGTTGTTCTTTTCATGAAACCTCTACCACATTGGACCATGGGATTTGGATGATGTAAAGGGCCAGTTTATATTTTGACAACATGGTGCTGATGTGGACCAAGATGGCAAATGCTGGACATGGGGGTGGAGGGGGTGCGGGGGAGGGCACATGGAGCCAGCACAAAATGGCTGACACTAGATGTCCTTGGAACTCAAAAGTAAACGATGATGTCATCTGTTATACAACCATTTATGGCTGAGTGCCACTGTTGTATGGGTTCTATATTAATACAACCTGAGAGCAGAGGCCTGAGCCTTCACAAGTTGGCCTGTGTGTCTTCCTGTAGGCCTGTGAGTCAGTCTGTAGACCTGTATGTCTGTCTCTAGTCCTCTGTGCCAATCTTTGTGGCCTGTGGACCTCAGTGTAAGCCTGGGCGCCTGCCAACAGCTGACCGCTTGCTTATCTGTCACCTGTGTTGTGGGATATTTTGATTGCACTCTGAAACTCCTGAGAATGTCAGTAAAGTTTACCTTGAATCAGAGAACGGAGCTAGCTACTAGCTGGCTAGAATTAGCCATAGAGGTTTGGGGGGGACATATAGAGAAAGACAAGAAGTAGTAGGGAGGGGCTTATAAAGATTCTCATACTCTTTTGGATCAAGGAAGGAGAGAGGAGGTCACTTCTCTGATCAATCAGGTTTTGACCCCGATATCTGACTCATGAGTTTTATTTAATAATAGAACAATATAAGTTGTTATGCCTGTGTCATGAGCCCCCCCAGAGATCACCAGGAGTCCGAGTTTGTATGCAAAAGCAAAGAGCCTTTATTGCAAGCTCAAGCTTGGACTCTCTGTCTGTTCCGACACAGTGGTTGGATCAAGAAGAGCCCTGAGCTCAGTTGAGGCAGGGTTTTTAAGGAGTAAAGGATGGGGGTGGGGGTAGGGGAATTCCGGGTTCAGATGGGAGTTGTTGATCTCCTGATTGGGCAGGAGTGAGGTAGCAGAAGTCTTGCTAAACAGGGATTGGTACTGGCGTTGCTGCAAGGAAATTGGCAACCGATATACAAGTGATGTAAGCTCTCCTTATTGTTCTAGAGCATCTAGTACTTGTCTCAATTCTGATTGGTTCCCTGCAAGATACAGTTTGTGGCTTTTCCTGATTATTGTAAGGGTGAAGCCTCGTCCCAGTATTGTTAGTCTGCAGCCTGTCATGGCTGCACTAATGTGAAGTTAGGCCTCCTCATAAGTGACCGATCCACACCTGTGTGCTGGCGAATAAAGTGTCCATCTGCCCTCCACTCTCCACCGCCGCTCTGACCTCCCAGCCTCCCGCCAACCCTCATCCTTTCCTGGCATCAGAGGATGGCTCACACACGGCACGCCGCAGTCACTCCTATTTGTCGCCCTTGGAGGTGAAAATTGTTTTTATGTTGACATGGCATAGGGTGGCATCCCCCACTTCCATAACTGTGAGGAACAGTGACCCTCACTTCATAATAAGAGCATTGGAGACTTGGTGTGGAGGTTTACTGCTCTGCAAGGCCAGGTGTGCTGATTGAATGCAGAGGTTTGAAACTCAAATGCAAGCAAGCCCTTTTCCCCCTACCCCCTTCCCCCATCCTGTATCATCTGGGTGTTACCTTTCCATCTGTTACTTCCATCATCTTTTTCTAAACAAAAGCTCTGGGGGTGAGGGGCGGGGAGGAGCATCTCTACATTTTACATTTTATGTCCTGTTCATTTTAAACCTCGTCGGGCATGTGGCCTTGCAGGCAAGCTAGTCTGTAAGCAATTTTCTGTTCTAAACTTCTAGTTTGTGGGGGGTGAGTGGGTAGTAGGCATGGGTGGGGCTCTGGTCACTAGAATCTAATGTGTCTGCTCACTTGTAGTGAGACCAATGCTGTCTTGAGGCCCCTTTGAAAATGAAACCAGTAGAAGTTTTTTGTTTTGTTTTTGTTGTTGTTGGTTTTGTTTTGTTTTGTTTTTTGTTGTTGTTGTTTTTGGTTTTTTGAGACAGGGTTTCTCTGTGTAGTTTTGCGCCTTTCCTGGAACTCACTCTGTAGCCCAGGCTGGCCTCGAACTCACAGAGATCCGCCTGCCTCTGCCTCCCGAGTGCTGGGATTAAAGGCATGCGCCACCACCGCCCAGCTAGTTGTTTCTTACAGTAATGCCTGACCTCTGCCCTGAGCGCCTCCGTGACATCTCCTCACCTTGTCCTGGTGAGACCCCACTAGACAGACACCTTCCATATCTCAACTCACAGCTCGCTTACTCTTATCCCAGTTCTGAATCCGTCCTGTCTCCCTGCTGTTCATCCCCTGGCATCCTGTACCACAACACATAACACAGCTGGCGACTTTCTGTTGGCACAATTAGCCTATGCTGCCTCCCTTCCCTTGGAGATGATTGGCTCTTAGATTGGAAGCTGGTGATGAGCCGGCACCGGAAGAGCCAGTTACCAGTTGCGTAGTGACTCTTTAGAGATGAGAAAACCCAAGAAGAAAGGCTTGGAAAACATGTCCCAAAACACATGACTGGTGATTTGCAAACTCAGGGTTTTACTGCTTTGTTTGTTTGTTTGTTTGTTTGTTTGTTTGGGGGCTCTAAAGGATAGTGACTCAGTTAACCATTAAGTCACACAGCCCACATCTAAGGCAGGTAGGAAACTGGATGACTTTCTCTACCATATTTGTTTATTTCTTTGTTTGTTTTCTGCTGTAGTAAAAATAGCAACAGGGTCAGGGAGCTAGAGGTGGCTCAGTGGGTAAAAAATACTTATGGCTCCTTCCGAGGACTCAGGTTCATTCGCAGGACCCATGTCCGGCTGCTCGCACCTGCCTGTAACTCCAGCTCCAGGGGATCTGATGCCCTCTGGCCTCCAGGGGCACCTACACGCACTCAGTGCACATAAATGCACAGACATGTATAGAGATACATTTTTAAAAAAACACACAAATAAGTCCTTAAAAACAACAACAGTAAGTTCCAACAAACTGATTGAAAATCAGGCTGACTGAAATGGACATTCCACATGCTCATTTACACATACATCCATTTCTCTCAGCAATTCTACTCCCAAGACTTTATTCTAAGAAAATCGCATAAATAAATAGAAATAACATCGAGGGGCATCAATATGAAAGAACATTAGCACCAGGCGGTGGTGGCGCACGCCTTTAATCCCAGCACTCGGGAGGCAGAGCCAGGTGGATCTCTGTGAGTTCGAGGCCAGCCTGGGCTACAGAATGAGTTCCAGGACAGGCACCAAAACTACACAGAGAAACCCTGTCTCAAAAAACAAACAAACAAACAAAAAGCCAAAACAACACAAAAGGCACAACACACAGAGAAACAAAACCAAAATGGGGGATGGGGTCCAGTTTGTGTTGGTTCACTGTTCCAGAGTTTGGCGCCTGCCCTGGGGTGTGGTTGGTACACCCAGAGTCACTCCATTGAATCAAACTGATTTTTCCCCCTCTGCCAGAAGCTATCAATTGCAAACAGTTTTTTGATTAGGGGTGGGACATTGTATCCACTTCCCCTTATCAGTGCTGGGACATTATATTGTTGTTTGGTGTGTGTGTGTGTGTGTGTGTGTGTGTGTGTGTGTGTGTGTGTGTGTGTGTAACAGAAGAACTCTCCAGCAGGGACAGAATTAGGACCTTGTGATTGTTGTCATTTTTGAGACAAAGGCTCACTCTGTAACCCGGGTGGTATGGCACTTACCACATAGCCAAAGTTAGCCTTGAACTCACGGAGCTCCTCCTGCCTCCTACTCCCAAAAGCTGGGATTACAGTTCCAAGCCTGAATTCTTTATCATCTGTACCTTGTGGGACACATCCTGATGCTTCCAGAAGGCAGAGCCTGCCCCCCCCCCCCCACCCCGCTTTCGAGAAACTAGCCCGTTTGACGAATGGCTGCTGGAAGTGAGTTCCAAGGAGCATTCTTGAGTTGGTCCTACTGTGAGTGAGTTGAGATCCACCCCACTAGGGCCTTTAAAGATGCTTGAAGAACACAGCTTGGAAGTGTCCTCCGTGAGATAAGAGCTGGCAGCCGTTATCCAGGGATTCTCCTCCTTCATCAGAGGTTAAGCCAAGAGTTTAAACAACCTCCCACTCCAGGCCTGGGTAGCAGTAAATGGGTCGCCATGGACACCCATACCAAGGCAGTAAAGATGTCCTGGGGCAAACAGTAAGCGATACTACAGCTCAAAGCTGGTTGCTACGGCAGTATCTACAATGAGTAATGTTTTCCTGTGAAGGCTTTATTCTTCAAGTAGGAGAAGGGACTCTGTCCTGGGCAACTGATTGTCTCCTGGGGGTCAGGACCTTTGTGGTTCGGCTCTTGTTTCTCCTTGGTGCACAGGCATGCCCCACCCTTTCCTGATGAACTTGAAAACCCACTTGTCCTTGGAGAGCCTGAGCAGCTCCAAGGTGTGCCACCTGTAAAAAGCAAAGCCACAGCCTCTCCAAGGACATCCCAAGTGTCCGACTCAGCAACTGTCACAGAGGCTATACCTTGGCTTGCTCACATCCCCGGTCACTTAGTGGTCCTTGTTGGGTGCCATAGCCACCTCAAGGCGTGGGGCTGTGGCGGCTGGTATGTGGTCAGTGGTGTAATAGGAATAAGATGAAGCCAGGCAGGTGTGAGGGCTCACCTGTCAGCCCAGCGGTCAGGAGTCTGAGGCAGGAGAATTGCAAGTTTGAATCCAGCCTGGTATATATACAGAGAAGAGTGGAGGGAGAAGAACAGGAGAAAGAGGAGGAGGAGGAGGGAAGGAGGGAGAGAGGAGAGAGGGAGAGAGGGAAGGGGAGGGAGGAAGGGAGGGAGGGCGGGCTGGCTCTGATCCATAAGTCTTGACAGATGGAGACATTGTCAACTATGGGCTCTGTGAATGCTGAGCTATGTGGACTACCTTCTGCTGTACTGCACATGCTCCTTTGAAGCCCGGTCTTTCATTTACAAGCACCAGACCCCCGCGCCTCGCTGACTTAAAGAAGAGCCGAAGTTGAAGGATGGCTGAGAAAGTCAAGCATAGAGAGATCCCTCCAAACGTCAAGCCCCAGGTCTGTCTGACCCATGGCTGTCATCACGGAACCCAGGAGCCATCTCTATGGAATGCACTCACAACCTGGAGTCCATCTCCTGGTCCAGGCCCTGAGCCAACCCATCCAGGAAGTCACTGGGCGCTAGCCCTCTGTGCAGTCTCCTCAGAATGGAGTCTCTTCTGCAACCCTAGTGGTCCTCAGATGGTCCTGATGTTCAGTCCGGGCTGGGAGCCTAATGAGTCACATGGCCAGCTCTTGATTGGATAAAGACTGGGGGGGGGGATGGGGAGGGAGGGAATAGCAATCAATTGGATTTCCAGAAGTGCTTAAAATAGAGGAGATAGAGTGGCCCCCACAGCCAGGGTGACGGTAGATCTTGGTTGTCATATAGGCTGGCGAAACACATCTCTGTGTCTGGGGGGCTGTTTCCAAATAAGACTGACATGGGAGACAGTGACTGGGGCAGAGGGGACCTGCCATAAGTGGGGGCGCACCCCTTCCATGGGCCAGACACTAAAGGAAGGGAGCGTGCAAGCCCTCTGTTGGTCTGAGCCAATGTGGTTGCTGTTGATGTCTGCTTGAAGCAGACCCCGGCTTCCTCCGCCTTCCACATCTGGACTCAATACCTCACCAGACCCTCCGGGGAACTTCAGCCTTCAGCACCGGGTTGGGACTGCTAGGGCATGCGGGCTTCTCGGACTGAACTGTTTGTCATTGTTTAAAGCCCTATCCCACCAGCCAATTCAATCGCCCTTCTTTAGAAACACACGTACACTCTGTGGGTTTGGTTCCTCCAGAGAATGCGAACACAGAGGGCCCTCTCGGAATACATGTCAGCAGGCTCTTCTGTGCCCGCTTGTTGATATCGATGTGTTTCCCTGGGAACCACAGCTCAGTCTCTGCTGCTGCCCCAGGATGATGACTTACAGATGGCCATCATCCTCCCCGCAACTTCCTCCGTCTCTCCATCCTCAGGCCCGTCAGACAGTGCACTGGAGAGGAGCAAGCCCCTTTTTATCCAGGGGCAGGTAACACTCAAAAGCTAGTCTCAGTGCCCCTGCCCGTGCTCCCACAAAAGCACTGGACTTACAGGTGTGTACAGCCACACCTCCAGGCTCATCAAGTTGTTGTTTTTAAATTTTATCTTTACTTCCATATATGTCTGTGTGTCTGTGTGTATGTATTCACATGTACATGCAGGTACCCACGGGGCTAGGAGAGGGTGTTGGATCCCTTGGAGCTACGGTTACTAAATGCAGTTGTGAACTTCTCGACAAGGCCCCTGGGAGTTGAAGTCTGGTCCCCTGCAAGCACTCATAACTGCTGAGGCATCTCTCCAGTCTCAACACCCAGCTTTGTTTGTTTTTGCTTTTGTTTTTTTTGAGACAGGGTTTCTCTGTGTAGCCCTGGCTGTCGTGGAATTCCCTCTGCAGACCAGGCTGGTCTCAAACACAGGGAACTCCACCTGCCTCTGCCTCCCAAGTGCTGGGATTAAAGGTGTGTAACACCACTGCCTGGCAACATCCAGCTTTTTATGAGCCATCTTCCAGCTCAAAGACACTCTTATTACCATGACATTGACTCAGACTCCTCTGAAACAGGAGCCCCAACATGATTCCTTTTTTTTTTTTTTTTTTAATACCAAGTCATCCCAACTTTTTGCTGTCCACACAAACCCTCCTTACCAACAGAGTTCTCTGGAACCTCGTCCAACATTTTCCTGTCTCTGCAAGCCATGTCACCAGCCAGATGTTTCCAGCAGGAGCCGGAGTCCTTCCCCTCCATCACCTGTCACACCTGAGAGTCCTGGCAGTCAGCTTTGATGTGGATCCTGAATCTGCCACATCTCTCCCTCTCTCCCCTGCCATCTTAGTCCATGTGGGGTCCTCAGGATCAAAACAGACTTGCAAAGGATGCCCAAGTGGCAGCATCAGTATGGCCCCTGACCCCTTGATGAAATCTTAGCACACACACTCAGCCTTTCCTTTGATCCAGGAGTTGACACATTTTTTTTTCTGGGAAGAGCCAGATAACAAACAGCTTCATGAGCTGACAAAATGATTAATGTTGGGTTTTTTTTTTTTCAGTCTTTTGAGGGTCTGCCACCCAGCTCCCAAATAAATCACACATGGAGGCTTAGTCTTAATTATGAATACCTGGCCTTAGCTTGACTTGTTACTAGCATTACTTAAGTTATCCCATTTAACTTTACCTCTGGTTTTTCCCCACTCTCTTACTTCTGCAAATCTTACTCTTACTCCCTGGCTTGCTGTGTAGCTGGGTGGCTGGTTCCCTGATGTCCTCCTCTCCTTCTCTGGATTCTTCTCTTTTCTCCTCCCAGATTTCTCCTTCTGTATAGTCTCTCTGCCTGCCAGCTGCACCTATCCTTTCTCCTGCCTTGCCCTTGGAATTCAGTTCTTTATTAGACCCTCAGGTGTTTTAGACAGGCACAGGAACACAGCTTCACAGAGTTAAACAAATGCAACATAAACAAAAGTAACATACCTTCAAATAATATTCCTCAACAATTCAACTCTGCCGCAGGTACCGAGACACTGAGATACTATGCAGAGCTGAATGAGGGTGACCTTAGGGCAGTCAAACTGTTAGAAGAGTGGGCAAAGGCCAGGTGGGCACACAGGCTGTAAACTGGCAACCTGTCCTCTGGAGTTGTCAAGTGAATAATAAAACACTGTCTGATTGGAGTCGGATGGTTCTTGGTTCTTGAACCAAGTACATGCTGAGGCAACCTGTCTGGTGGGAGACTCTTGAATACAGTGTATTGACATTTGGGGCCAGAAAGTTTGTGCTCTGTGCACAGTAGGGTGTTCACCAGTTCTCTGACCTCTGTCTACTAGATGCCAATAAGTCCTTCCAGTCTGAGGATGAAGCGTTGTCCAGGGAACACCTGCCTGCACTGGGGGGCTAGAGTGAATATCGAGAAATGGGGTCTTGAGGTCAGAGAGGATCATTTTCAGTCCCTGGACTCTCTGGGTCACTCCATGGCAGTCACTTTCACCCTCACCTCCATCTTTATCAGTTCTAATCTATCCCACCTCGGGGAGGTGATTATTGCCTGAATGGGGGGCAATGAGGCATAATTTTCACAGCAGGGACAGGAGTTGAATCAGCCCCCTGTCTCCTGACTCCTAATCAAGGAATTAGGCTTTATGCACAAGCGAGTTTATATGCCTGAGACTATAATTACTGGATGGTTAATTTTTTTTTCTCCCCTGCTGTGGCCATTCACCTGCTCTTTACTTTCAACAAAAAGGCCCTTAGGGAAGGCACCAGAGGGGTCATCAGGAAGCCCCTGGAGAAAGGGTTACCCTATCTTCTCAGGATACCCAGGAAGGACAAGAGCCATTTGGCTCTGGGTCTGTCAGATGGAGAGGACTAGCCTGGAAGTAACTGTGAGACACAGGTCCAGGCTCCCTGAGAACTGACTCTCCTTGTTTCCTTGGTGGGGTTGGGTCACTGTTTCTATTTTGTTTCCTAAGTGGATATTCACTAAGCCCGGGATATCCACAAAGATCACTGGTCATTTTTAGTGTCCATCACGTCTATTAACTCTCCACATAAATCCTCTGTTTCAATGCTCACAGCCATCCCAAGGCTAGGGTTTTCATTCCCAATCTACAGATGGGAAACCCAAGGCCCAGAGAGAGGAGAGACTGCAGAGGCCTCCTGCTGTCATTTAGTATGGCCACCATGACCTAGGTCCCTCTGGCTCCTAAATTTGAATCTAATACCCCCACTATCCCCGGCTTCGAGTTAGAGAATGTATGTGCCGTGAGCTGACTCCTGGCATCAGATCTGGAGTTGGCATTGACAGATGTCTCCCGGAAACACAGCTGTTTCGGGGAGGCAACAGCTTTCCCTTCGTTTGCCACTGTACGCAGCCACGTGCATTAAAACACCTAAGGAAAGGCTCCCTGGCTCTCAAACACCAGACTGAGTAAATCATGTTTTAATCAAATAAAAGAACTTACAACCTCTTCCAGCCAAAACAGTGTTGGTTTCTGTAGGGGGTAAGAGAATGCTCTAAGCCAGGCACACATACATGCATACACGTGTGTACATACATACACACATAAACGTATCTGTATGCCATCGTTTATAACATTCCCATGTGCATCATTGAATCTTTTAGACTGTGTGTGTGTGTGTGTGTGTGTGTGTGTGTGTGTGTGTGTGTGTAAGTATATGTCACATTTGTGTAGTTGTCCACAGAAGCCGGAAGGCATTGGAGTCCCTGGACCTGGAGTCACAGGTGGTGGTAAGCTGCCAGATACAGGTGCTGGGAACCGAACCTGGATCCTCTGGAAGAGCGGCAGATGTGTTTAACCCTTAACACTGAGCCCTCTCTCCAGCCCACCCTGCTTTGTACATTGAAGAGGAAAAGACCAATGAAAATGTCTTCATTCATTCAAATAAGTCAGCAATTCAGGCCGTCAGTCATTTATTCATCCAGCCACCTGTTCAGTCATTATCAGTTATCAGATGGTCACTCATTTAACTGGTCAGCCTTCGTCTCAACAAGTGTTTGCCGGCTACCCACCCAACATGACAGGGTCTCACCAAGTTGCCCAGGTTAGCTCTGAATTCACTCTGTCTTCCCAAAAGGTCCTAGCAATGCTCCTGCCTCGGCCTCCTGAGTCGCAGGGATTTACAGGCCTGTGCTAGTAAACGAAGGCAGGCCGTATGCTAGGCTCCATGCTAGTGGGGGTGGGGGCGGTTTACAAGATCCCCAAGCCTGTGAGGTCCATGCTGATACCATCTCTACTTCCAAGTTAAAGAAATGGATGCTTCAAAAGGGCCCATCTTGGGGCTCCGTGGATAAGGGGGCTTGCCACCAAGTCTGATAAGTGAAGTTCAATCTCCGAGCCCCATATGGTAGAAAGAATTGACTCTTGCAAATTGTCCTGTGACCTCCACACGTACTCCATGGCACATGTGCATGCACACGCGCGCGTGCGCATGCACGCACGCACGCGCGCGCGCACACACACACACACACACACACACACAAACATAAAGGGGGGGAGAATAAATTTCTTAAAGGCCACATCTCAAGGCCAACCTCCCAGTGACCCAGTGCAATGAGAGCAGGGTAACTGGTGTGAGCCAGCTTTAGAGACTAATTCAGCGATGGGCAGACAGAGGCCTTCCCTTGACCCCCTTTCCCCATCACCCCCTTCTCCTCTCCTCTCAGCCCCACAGCCAAAGCTGCACTCCCTCTGCTTTAAAAAAAAAAAAAAAAAAAAAAAAAAAAAATCCTCGCTGCCGGGAGCCAACCCCGTGCCACCTTGTGAGCCCAGCGTTTCGAGGGGCAGGCTTCCAAACAGGGCAATAATCGTCCCATTAAAATTAATGTCCATGAAGTGAGCCGTTAAAAGCGCGGAGATTAAAAGGGAGGGGGGGGGACCGTTCAAAACCAAAGGGCTTTTTAAATAGACACTGTATCTTCAATCTTGGACCACTACACTCGGGCAGTGGTTCAGCTGCCCTCTGTAAGGATGGCTGGGATTAGGGAGCCGGAGTCCCAGGAGATGGAGAAGTGGTTCTGGCCAGAAGCAGAGGGGACCAAGGTTTATTTGGGCCCACCGCATGCCAGGCGCTTGGCACGCAGTTCTTTCATTTAGTCTGGGCCCTGGTCCTGGGAGGGAGGTATTATCAGTCTAACCATGGCTAGGGCTTGGTGCCTCTGACGGGGTGCCCTAGTTCAGGGCCAGGCTTTGCACTAACCCTCATCTTGGGCAAGAGGCCTCATGGACCGGGGCCTTGGCTTCCTCATCTTAGAAACAGGGCAGCAACAGATTCTTGGTAGGAGCACAAGCCAGGCCCTTGGCGGGCCTGCTGACATGGAAGGTACTGGGCAGTGTGGGCAGTTGTTAGGGAAGATGAACCGAGGCTGGGGGAAGGTGAGGGCCACCAGAAGCACACACAGCGTGGCTATGCTGATCTCCGAGTGTCACCTCACCACGTCGCTAAGGGAGATACCATGAATGCAGATGAAAATAAGCCAAGCTGAGCATGTCGCTGCACATCCGTGGTGATGTATTGTGTACCCTAATAAAGTTTGCCTGAAGATCAGAGAACAGAACAAGCCACTAGATTAAACATAGAGGTCAGGCAGTGGGTGGCACACACCTTTAATCCTAACACTCGGGAGTCAGAGATCTGTCTGGATCTCTGTGAGTTCAAAGTCACCCTGGACAACATGAGATTTGACTCAGTCTAGAAGACAAAACAGAGCCAGGTAGTGGTGGCACACACCTTTAATCTCAGTACTGGGAAGCACACACGCCTTTGATCCCAGGAAGCGATGCCTGGGCGGAGAAGGGTATATAAGGCGTGAGGTGACAGGAACTAAAAGTTCTTTTTCTGCTGAGGACGCAGAAGCAAACAGAGGATTTGTGGAGTTGGCAAGGTGAGGTGTGGCTGGGGCTTGTTCCTTTGTCTTTCTGGTCTTTCAGCATTCATCCCAATATCTGGCTCCAGGTGGGTTTTTTTTTTTGTTGTTGTTGTTTTGTTTGTTTGTTTTATTATAAGACTGTTTCGCAATTCATGTTACACACACCTGGTGTCCCACCACTCAGGGGGATGAGGCAAGAGAGTTTCAAGTTAAATGCGAGTCTGGACTACATAGCAGGCCTGTACGAAACAAAACAAAGACAACAGTCACAATAACAACAAAAATCACCAAAAGGTGAGTTCATAGTTTTATGTCTTTTGGTTTGGGTTTTTTTTTCTTTTTAACACTTACATTTATTTATTTGCCTATCTATTATTTATTTATTTATTTAATGTGCGTGCATACACATAAAAGTATAGTAAGCATACGGAGCTCAGAGGACATACTGCAGGTATCCATTTTCGTTTTCTCTTCGGATCACACGGATTCACAGGACTGAACGGCCATGGAGTCATCCCTGACTCTTTGGGTTTTTTTAAAATATAAAGTTCTCCCTCGGTAGCCCTGGCTGGCCTGGAACCCCTATGTGGACCTGATTGGCTTTGAACTTGTGAGGATTACAGTCAGGTGCTACTCCACCAAGTTCATGGTCATGAAAAATCTTTTCCAAGGCGCACCAAAGGCCTCCTCAGGCCTTGACAATACTCTGCAGGTCTGAAGGGGCGACCCTGAAGGGTCTCGAAGGTTCTGAAGTCACTGGCTTGGAGGCACCTCCCTGCTCCTCCAGGTCCAAATCCCAGTGGATATGACAATGGGGGGGGGTCCTCTCTGACACCCTACTGAATCCCAAGAACTAGTCGGCACCCTCCCCAACGTACTTTCCGGGCTGGAGCGGAACTGGATTGGTCTTCAGGTTAGGTCATCTCACCAGGCGCCAAGCCAGTGTCTTACAGGGTTCACTACAATCCATAACCCCATTAGGAAAGATAATGTTCACAAAGCAAGCAGGCAATAAGAACTTCTCTCTAGAAAGGTCCCGGGGCGGGGGCGGGGCGGGGTGGGGACTGGAGTGCAAGGGCAACTCGCCGAAGTTGGGGTCCAACCCCTCCAGCTCCAGTGCCCCCCCTCACCTCCATTCCAGATTTCGGGCTCTCACCCCAGGATGTGCTTAGGTCAGGTCACCAGAAGGGGGTGTGAACGCATGTCAGGAGTGTGTGCACCGACCCAAAAGCTGACAGGTGCCGAGTCAGCCCCGAAAAACCGGGCAAGTCGACTAGAATCCCCCTGCCTCCCGCCATCCAAGCCACACAACAGCCCGGGGATCTTTTCAAACAGCCACCGAACTCGCTGGAGCGTCATGCCCACTGTGCACCGAGCTGGCTTCGCAGGCTGCGTCCGAGCTGGAGCTCCCGCAGCCCGAGAATCAAGAGACAGTGGACGCCTTGGGCCAGCATCCCCGAAGCCCCGCGTCCCTGCCTGTCCCCGCCTTGCCGGCGTCGCTAGGGTTAAAAGTTACCTCTCGGCTTCTTCTCCTGCACACACACACACACACACACACACACACACACACAACCCCCCCCCCCGGGCCGGATGATGTAACCCCCTCCCCGCGCCCTCCCCGCCCCCTCCACCATGTGACACTTTAATTAATAATAGCGCCGTCAGCACAACAAACGCGCGGCGCAGGGCGAAACTTGGGGTCCGGGGAGGCTCCTCCGCGCACGCCATGTGCCCGTGTCCCCGGCATCGCGGCCGCGGGCCTCCGGCCGTGTGCGGTTGCGGCGACGCTCGCCCCGGGCTGCGCTGGGCGGCGGCGCAGGTGACCGCGCTGAGGCTGCAGGCGCTGGGCGACGAGCTGCACCGACGCGCCATGCGGCGCCGCGCGCGGCCCCGGGACCCGCTGCCTGCGCTGCTGCCCGCGCTCCGCGCCCGCTGGCCCTGGCTGTGCGCGGCCGCGCAGGTGGCGGCGCTGGCGGCCTGGCTGCTCGGCAGGCGGAGCGCGTAGGCGGCGCGCGCGGGGCCTTCTTGGTAGGGGGGACCGGAGCCGAGACCCAGCCCGGACCGAGCAACAGGTACGCGGGCCGGCGAGAAGGCGAGCGGGCGAGCCGGGGAGCTGGAGGGAGAGCGAGCGCGGCGGCGGGAGCCAGGGCGCCACCTCCGGGAGCAGCTCGCTCCTCTTCGCTTGCCCTGTCCCCTCTCGGCCCAGACCCGGAGCGTCTGCTACGCGCTGTTTCTGTCTCTGTCTCTGTCTCTCTGTCTCTGTCTCTCTCTCTCTCCTTTCTCTCTTTCTCTCCTCTCTTCTTCGTTTTCTCTCTCCCTCCCTCCCCCCCGCTTGTCTCTCTCGGTTCTGTCTTCACTCTTCCCCCCCAACACTCCCTCTCTCCTCCCTTCTCCGATTTTCACTCTCCTCTCACTCTGATTCTCTCTCTCTCTCTCTCTCTTTTCCCACCTCTCTCTCTTGTCTTTCGCTCCCTTCTCTTTCCACCCTGTCCTGTCTTCTCTTTCTTCAATGTTTTCTCTCCTCTTCCCCTCCTCGGTTGTATCTGCACTCTTCTCTCTCTCTCTCTCTCTCTCTCTCTCTCTCTCTCTCTCTCTCTCTCTCTCTTCCTCTCTCTCCTCTCTCTCTTCTTCTCTCTCTCTCTCTCTCTCTCTCTCTCTTCTCTCTCTCTCTCTCCCTCTCCCGTCTTCACACACTCTTTCCCTCCCTCTCTCTCCCCTCTCCCCGCTCTGTTATGTCTCCACTCTCTCCTCCCTCTCTATTCTCTCTCCCCCTCCCTCCTCTCCCGCACAGTGGCTTTAGAAGGACTTAAGCCGTCACCGTCGTCACCAGCCCCAGTAAACACACGGAGCAGAACCACACTGGACGGAGCTAAAAGCCTCCCCGTCCCCAGTCCCATCCACGCCAACGGTCACTCCAGGCTTGCTCAGGTCTCCATCTCTCCGCTCTTAACTCCCTGCTCCCCCGAGTGTCACATCTGCAGTTTGTGAATCTTCATTCTCTGTGACGACCTCCCCCCCCCGCCACCATCCCCTCCCATGGAAGTTTCTCACTGGCTGGGTGCTGGTCCTCGATCCCCGACCCCCCAGGCAGGCGCACTTCAGCGTCCCATCTCCCGGGTAACTTCGTGGCTCCTTTCACCGCGAGGTGTCGCGGTTTAGAGCTTGGCCTCCTGTCACCCCCAATGGATGCGGTGTGAGGTGTGGGAGCCTGCTGTCTGCTCCCGGTGGTCACAGGGTGCTGAGTGGGTGCTGAGCGTCTCGACACGTTTGATGTCCAGTGGCTGTAGGTGGGTCCTTGATAGGGGGACCTGGGAGCACCCGCTGTGTGCCAGGCGCTGTGTGTGCTAAGCTAGTGGGGGGGGGCGGGTAGAAGCGTCAGAGTCACCTTCCTAGGTTCTTGAGTAGAGAGGATTCAGAGAACGGGGATGGGGGGCACTAGGTTGACCTCCGAGAGTGGGGGTGAAGACCACAGGTGAGGTAACCAGAAACCCGGAGACGTCGCGTCGCGCGCGCGCGCGCCGATCCCAGCCTAGCCCCGCGGGCGGGCGGGCGCGCAGACACCTTGGAAAGCTGGCGCCGCGCCGCAGGGAGAGGCGGCAGCCGGAGCGTGGGGGGTGGCAGCGCCCGGGGAGCTGCGGGGGTGAGCAGGGTGTGAGCCGGGAGCGCGGGCGACAGATGTCGCGTGGGCTCGCGCAGCCCCGGGCGCTGGCGAAGAGAAGTGTCGCTTCGGGGCGCCCTGAGCCCGATTTCCCGGCTCTGGAGGTCCCATGCGCTGCTCCCCTTCTGTCCCTCCTTCCAAAAGTGCTGCTGCTGCCGCGGAATCCCGGGGGGTGGGATCAATATTTTTGAGGGTGCCACAGATTTGTGGCAGAAAGAAGGAGAGAGAGAGGAAAGGAAAAACAGGTGATGAATTGGGGAGATAAAAGCAGGTTGCCGAGTTGGGGCGGGCGGAGCGGGGGGGGGGCAGGGGCTGTAGAGAAGAAGAAATGGCAGGTGCGAAAGTCTATAGGAAGAGAAGGAAGGTTAATAGAAAGGGGCCCGGGATGTGGACTCTGGCATCGTGGGGTACAGGCGGGATGACAGAAGCCCAGGAGGCCGAAGACTCGGGACCAGGGCTGGAGCGTGTAGCCTGTACAGGTGTGCATGTATGTCAGAAGTTGGGGTGCTCAGGGACCCTGAAAAAAAAGGCTGCGGTCTAGGCGGACCCGGTACTCCAGTCTGCGCCCTGACCAGGGTGAGAAGTTGAGAAACTGGAGCCTGGATGGCAGGGGTGGTGGTGGTGGTGGTGGTGGTGGTGGTGGTGGTGGTGGTGGTGGTGGTGGTGAGGATTTTCTTGGTGTGGTGTGGATGTGGATGCAGGAGACAGAAGATAACTCTCACCTCAGAACTGGCTTTCTTCCTACCCCAGCTCTGTTTCTGTCCCAGAGGAAGCTCCGTGCTGCGCCCTGACACAGGCACCCCCAAACACACTCCAGTTCTTGGCTTCTGGCTTCTTCTGCCTGCTGCACCCCCACACACATACACACCAGCCACACCCATCAGGGTTCTCACCTCTCTGGTGCTCCTGACCCGTGAAGGTGCCAGTACTTTTCTCCAGCTGGTCCCTTGCACTTCCTGAAGCCCATGTTGGGGTTCCTCACCTTGGGCTCCACACCTCCTCCCTTGACAAGAGGACCAAGCCCATCATTTCCTAGTCTGCCCAAGTTGGCTAGAGCAAAGAAAGCCAGCTGAGAGGGTAATTGGTTGAGTTTTGTGTACCAGAGGTGGGGTGTTCTCCACTTAACCCAGAGTGGGGGATGGGAATGCTCGGGCCTCCTTCTGTGTCTGGGCGAGGGCGTTGGACTGGGGGACACCACTCCAAATCTCTTAGGGGTTTAGCTTTAAGCAGGGTCTGTGGTCCCAACCATCTAGTTCTGAGACCCAGCTGGGAGCCAGTAACACTTTGTTTCCTCAAAGTTACCAATAAAAGCAAGCAAGCGAGCAAGCAAGCTCCGAGACTCAGTGTTTCTGTATGTAAAATGGAGACAATCATAGCAATGAGCTTCCAGCACAGGTAAAAGTTAGGTGGGTGCCATGTACAGTGCTGACTGATCCCAGGTGGCGGTAAGGGCTGGGGGCTGCTGCGCAGCTCGGTGATGGATCACGGAGCGTGTGCTTAACGTGGATTCAACCATGGTAGCAAAGTAACAACAACAAACAAAATAGCTACTACCCATGCTTCCTGAGCATGTATCAGCTGGCCCTCTTTCCAACATAGGCCGCATTCTACCATGCTCCTTGCTGGCGGATTGCATCATCATTCTTTGGGAAATTTTAATTTTTATCCTCTTTATTCACTGTTCGTGGGCA